>NC_092134.1:139950234-140250789 GCF_043159975.1 Macaca nemestrina
TCCAGCCCCCCAAAAAGTGGCCACCCTGGAGTTAAGGGAGGAGACAAAGGGCTTGCTTCTCGTCCCTTCTTTGGGCTTCAGCCGGGCCCACTGGGGAAGCAAGTGAGCGCTCCCTCCTGGAGACCAGAGTGGGAGGGGCAATGCAGCCCACCGTCAGGCTGGGCACCTCTCCACCACCACCCCTGCTCCTTCTATAAACCGTCCCAAGCTGACTGCCACTCAAGCCCCTGCCGGCCCCTCGCCAGGGCTTAACATGGGTGCGTCTGGGAGTATGGACTCGTTTTCCTCTTACAGCCAGGGCCTCCCCACCTAAGCCAAGCCCCATCACAGAGGCAAATCATTGCTAAAATAAATTCAGTCATTCATCCCAAAGCTCAGCCACAGCTCTCTTAGGCCTGCCCCTACCTGTGTCCTCATCTCTCTCTAGCTGCGCCCTGCTGTACCACGTCTGACTCGGCAGTTCAGGCAAATGCCCCGGTGGTACCACCCCACTCCCGGCTAAAGTCCAGAAAGCACAGTTGCCGGGTCAGGTCACCTGGGAAGGCAGCTAGAAGTGCCGGCTGCCACCCGTCCTCCCTGCCTGGCCCCGCCAGTGTGGCCCAGCCCGCACCTCAGCCTGGATGATGTTCCAGGCGTTCTTCAGCCCCACGTTGTTCTCCGTGTGGTACAGCAGCAGTCCTTCCTTCAGGTCCTTCTTGGCGTTCTCGTTCACCTGTCAGGTGCAGGGACACAGCGAGACGGTTAGGATCAGGACGCAGCTTGTCTCTCCAGCCCACCTCAGGCCACCCAGGATGGTGGGTGACAGATGAGGGGTGAGGAAGGCAGGGGAGGCAGCTGGTCTGGAAGGCCCTGCCCACTGGGGTGGGGGGCTCTGCTGGCCCAACAGAGGTGTGGGGGTAGGCACACACTCCCAGCTTCAGAATACAGCAGGCCTTGGTGCACCCACCGCCTCCCGGCAGAGCTAAACTCAGGGCCAGGGCTGTAACACACAGAGGCAAAAAACACACCACGTGCCTCCGCTCTCCCATCCCAGGACCAGCCACACACACAGGCCACTCTGCCACCCTCGCCCCCCACTACACAGCTTCCCCACAGACTGCCCCCCTCAAAACACACCCTGGGAACTAAGGGAGGAAGACAGGTCATGTGACCTTGCACCTCCCTCACTGCTGTTCTACCTGATATTGAATAGCCGTATCTACTCATGGTGCTGTTGTAAGAACTAAGAGAAACAATTCTCATAAAAGGGCCAAGAACAGGGCTGGCACAGAGAAATCTCTCACCGTTGTTCTTTCTTCCCTTTCACAAGTGCAAAACTAAAAAATTATTCTTTCTCATCCTAACGACATCTCTAACTTTCGGTGTGGCTCAGGCAGCTACTTCAAGAACTGCTCCTGCACTTTGGGAGGCCGAGGCGGGTGGATCACGAGGGCAGGAGATCGAGACCATCTTGGCTAACACGGTGAAACCCTGTCTCTACTAAAAATACAAAAAAATTAGCCGGGCGAGGTGACAGGTGCCTGTAGTCCCAGCTACTCGGAGGCTGAGGCAGGAGAATGGCGTGAACCCGGGAGGCAGAGCTTGCAGTGAGCCGAGATCGCGCCACTGCACTCCAGCCTGGGCCACAGAGCGAGACTCCATCTCAAAAAACAAAACAAAACAAAACAAAAGAACTGCTCCTTACACAGTTCTGGAGTGCATGGTACCAAAGGGCCTGCCACACCCCAAGAGATTGAAATCCTGGCCAACTTCGCTCGTGACTGCAAACTGCCCAGCCTGGGGAGGTCATAGGGGGCCACCCACCATCCTCCTGAACCCAGGAGCAGCGCCCGTCCTCAAGGGCTCTAGTGCAGGAAACGGCCTCCCTGTGCTGTCAGTCCTGCTCAGCCAGCTTTGTCCAGAGAGTTCCTCCTTGTTTCTCATGGGTTGCTCTCAAATCACCCAGCCCAACCACCTGAGGAGGTGTGAATCCCTTCTCCAAGTAGCTTAATTCCTTCCAGTGACAGGGAGCTCGTGAGCGCCAGAGGCAGCCCCCTGCCATCGCTGGTCATGCAGAGGATTCCACTTCCTGGGACTATACAACTCCCCCATCCTCCAAATTTGCCCGCCCCATGCTCCCCCATCAAAACCTTCCAACTGGCCTTTCCTCAGTAGCTTTCCCAACCCATGGTTCCATCTTCCTTTCTGCACAGGTGCTGCTTGCCAGCACTCTTCCTCTGGCCAGGGAAGGGCCCCTGGCCTGCTTGGCCCAACTCAAAGGGTAGTGAAATTCCATATGCCCCTCCCATCTGGCAAGGCTTACCTTGTCCATGTAGACAAAGAAGAGGATGAGTAAGATCAGCTCTGCTAGGAGGATGACCAACAGGACGATGAAAAACTGGAAAGGAAAGGGCCAGGCATGGGTAGGTGGCAATGGGCAGGGTTGAGGACAAGGAGGGCGTGGAAGGCAGGGACAGGTGGCGCCTAGGTGGGGCTTCCCAGGTCTGGGAGAGGCCAGTTCCTCCTGAGGAAACCCAGATAGCTAGGACAGGGGCATAAAGGAGCTGACTCATCAGGGAGTGGGAGGGACAACTAGGGGTATGCATAGCCAATCTAGAAGCAGTTTCCCTGTTCTCAGGTTGGACACCCAGGTGGCTAGTGTTCCAGGTCTTGCCTGTCCCAGGGGTGCAAGTGCAAGGAGATCAGGAGTTGGAGGGGCTGGAGATTCGGACATAACTTACACTGAGCAGGAGGCACTTGTTCTCCTTGATGGCCCCCAGGCAGCCGAGGAAGCCCGTCACCATAACAATGGTGCCTATGGCGATGACCAGGTTGGCTGCAGACAACGAAGGGAAGCTGGGGGAGAAGGTGGCAAAGTTGCCTTGGGACACGGAGAGCCAGATGCCCACTCCAAGCAGCCCACAGCCACAGAGCTGGAGAGGAAGGAAAGCCCATTAGCCTGGCGCTGCTCTCACACTCGTCCACGGACCTGGGAACCCTGCAGGCCCCCACCCTATGCTCTGAGACACAGACAAAGTAAGAACCGACAAGGTGAGAATGGGACTACCATCGGGCATGGCCGCAGACCCTAAGCATGTCGGTTGTGTGATCCAGACGGTCCCCTAGCCTCTCTGTGCCTCAGTCTCCCCATGTGACAACGGAGACGGTGCCAGCTTCACGAGCCTCCCAGGTCACTCTGAGGATGGATTAAACCACACAGAGGCAGAATACATGACAAATACATGGAAGGTACTGGGCACATGTGAGCGGTTAGGTTACTCTGCGTGATAGAGAAGAGGCCCCAGTGTCCAAGACGGAGGTCTGGTGAGAGGGGAGAACTGCGGCCAGGGAAAGCAAGAAAGACTTCATCTCCGGAGGTGGGAAGGGACCCTCGGAGTCGGGTTTCTTGGAGCCAGAACTTCCAGCGACTGGGTCCTGTTACTCTGACCTGAAGGGCCATTTGTCCACTGGAGTCTGAAGGACAATTTCCCACAGATGGAGAAAGGAGGCAGTCACCAGCTGGCTGCGGGCCTGGCCAGTGTGTGGGACATGGGAGTCCATGGCTGCCTTCAACATCCACATAATAAGCCGGCCTCTGGCATGATCGGCCCCAAAACCGAAAAGTAACTCTCCCCAACAGCACCCCCGGGGCTGCCGGCGCCACCAGCTCCACCTGGGAAGCTTCCATTTCACTGGCCGCAAATCTCCACATCTGCCTGATTTCATGCTCGATCTAGCTGGCACTCCCCCACTCCCTCCGCCAGCTCAGGGGAAGTTTGCTGAGTCTAAGGAACCAATCAATCACTCAAATAGTATTTATTGAGTGCCTACGGCATGCAGTGTGCCATGTCAGAAAAGCTACAACCACTTTAGAGACCTGTTTTCCTGAGGTCTCTGTTCTGGCTGGATGGGAGCTATAAAAGTGCAACATTTACACTCCCAGGTGGGATGGACTGGTGCCCAGTCCACGCTACGGGCGTTCAGAGGAGGCGATCACTGTCGCAGTCACGGAAGCCAGTTGAAAGAGGCAGTCCCTAAAGGGTGGGTGGACTTGGGGCGGATGAAGGATGAGAACATTCCATGCTGGGTGAACGTGCAGGGGGTAAGGGCTTGGGAGTCATAGACCCGAACAGGACTCCCGGTTCTAGCTTATCCTGGCGGTGTGAGCTTGCAAACCTCTCGTATGCAGAGTGAGAATATCATCCCCTTCCTTTCGGACTGTTGTAAGAATTAGAATGGAATAAGCTACGTGAAGTGGGTGGCCAGCTCCGGGCACTGCTCGCTGGAAAGGCACTTCCCTGGCAGTTGTTCCATGCCAGGGCCTGTGCTGACTATGCTGAAACCAGGAATCAGCCCAGCCCCTGCTCCCAAGCTGCTCTGGCTCCTGGGAGGAAACAGAGGCTTGGGGCTGAGACAAGGCAACCCGCAATTAGGCAGGGTAGTGATGCCCACGGGAAGGCGAGGGGAGGGGACAGATGCTTCCCTGAGGAAGGGCATCTCCTTCGCTTATTCCTCCACAAACCCAACACCTGCGTGTTCAGCGCCAGGCCCTGTTCTCCGAGCTGGGGAGACAGTGGTACACCTCACTGGCAAAGACCCTGCCTTCAGGAAGAGTAGATTCGTACAGGAGACACTGACCTTAGGTAAGCAACAAATGACACAACTTCAGCTGCTGACATGTGCCACGAAGAAAAATACGGCTATGTAAAGAGCCAGAAAATAACTGGGGAGGGTGTGGGCAGGGAAGGTGTCTTGGAAGAGGTGGCGTTTAAGCAAAAACCCAAATAAACAGGGGGAGGGAGCAACATAACTATCTGGGGGAAGAACATTCCAGAGGGAACAGCAGGTGCAAAAGCCCCGGAGTGGGAAGGAGCCTGGCCAGCCAAGGAGGAGCACGCTGGCTGTCTGCTACAACACTGAGTGAGGTGACATGCGGTAGGAGACAAGGCAGGCGGGGTGGCCGGGGGCCAGGCCAGCTGGGACCTCACAGGTAAAGGAAACGTGCAGGTGTCCTCAGTGTGACGGGAAGGCCCCGGAGCTGGAGACTGACAAGACCTCACTGAGGTTTTCCGCAGATCACTCTGGCTGCTGTTTGGAGAAGCGACCACGGGACGGCCCGAGGGAGGCCAGGAGAGCAACTGGGAGGCTACTGGGAGGCGGGAGCTGGGGACGACTCATACCAGGAGGCTACGGAGGAGCGGTGAGAAATGGGCCAATGTGAGATGTTTTGAAGGTGGCATTGACAGGCCTTGCTGGGCTTTGAAGAATGAGCAGGATTTTGATAAATGGGGAACCAGAAAGGTGGTCCACACAGTGCCTGAAGAAAAAGGTGGGAGCAGACACCTCCACGTATTACTAACCCAGAGACAGTGCAAGGAGCTGGACGGGGGTCCGAATGAGGTACGTCCCACAGCTGCCTGGGTCCTTCATACTGCGGAGAGTGGGCCTGCACCCCCTGTCCCCGGGGGCAGCCCCACATAGAACCAGGTCAGGGCTCCCAAGGAATGGGCACACTCAGACCCACAGCATCGCCCAACTGGGCCATCAGAAAGCTTCGCCGGGGAACGGGGGCTATCCCCACTGCGGCCACTAGGTGGCGCTCCAGGCTGGTTCAGAAGCTCTGGGTTCGCCAGTGATGGCTGAAACTTTCATCCAAATAGTCACTGACTTTTCTTCAATCCGGTCAGTTTCTATGCTGCCGTCTCAATTTTTCTTTCATTAATCATACCATGGAGAATTTATGATCTTCATGCTGAAGATTTATGGCTCTAAAAGCCAGACCCTGCAATGAGTCAGCGCAAACCCTGCTGCGGCAGGTACTGGCTGCAGGGGGAGCCGCAGGGCCCCCCCACCCACTGCAGCTGGAGACACGCAGGACCCCAGAGCTCAGAGCCTGGATCCTCCTCGGGCCTGGAAAAGTTCTCAAAGTACAGCTTCCTCCTGACGCGGTTTCCCACTGTGGGTGTACCTGCAGGGAGGGGGGCCCCTTCCGAGCCCCTCTCTCCAGTTCCCTCCTGGGGGAAGTGCTGGGATGCTCGGGAGCCTCCATCTAGGAAAATCTCTTAGGTCAGAAACTCCAGGACCTGGTCATCTCTCTTCAAACTGCTTCTCTGACTTCACATTCCACATCCTGTGATTTGGCCTTGCCAGACCCAGCCGGGAGCCTTCTACCTCTCAGGGAACATAGCTGGTGCCCTGTCCCCAAACCTGCTTCCTTTCCCATTTCCTGTCCAAAGTCCTCCAGGCCCCCAGGAAAGATTTGTGGTCTACCCTACGGGGGCACAGTCTGGACCTGAAGCCTCCCTCTCCAAGCCCTCAAACCTGTTCCCGCCTCCATCACAGCCCCCGCCTGGCACAACTCCACACGTGGTGCACGTCTGCCCAGTGAGGAGGCCAGCGCAGTACAGCGGGTGCCACACACATCCCCACTGCCACACTCCCATCCTCAAGGGGTTCCAGCCGAATTGAGCCCTCTGCCCCCATCTTCCGATGGCCCAACACTATCAGAGCCTCCCGGCAAGAAGAAAACACAAAGGTCACGCCTTGATTTTCCAGGAAGCTAAGGCGGGGACATGGAAGTCCCCAGTCACAATGCTGGACTGGGACAAAACCTTGGTTTCTGGCATTTGGTGCAGAAGGCTTTACTACCACCTGCTCCCAGGGGACCTCGACTGAGAGGGCACAGGCACCAAGACCAGGCCTTTGCCATGGGTCCCATGTCCAGATCACGGCCCCCACTGCCCTCCCTGCCCCTGGCCTCTGGTTTCCAGCCCAGCCTGCATAGAGCTGCCTGATTCCTTTTCCTAAAATGCCTCTCTCATCATGCTGCTCCCCGGTGTGACCTTAAGATTCTTTAGCTCTCGGAGGCCCAGTTTCCTTTAAAACATGGGATTTGGACGAATTCATTTCTCAGGTCCCTCTGGTGCAGTGTTAGCCCAGCCTGAGACGTGGTGCTCTCAGCCCTCAGCCCAGTGGTTCCCAGTCACGAGCAATTCTGCTCCCCAGGGAACATGTGGCATGTCTGGGGACATTTTTGGTTGCCACAACTCGGGGGGGCTGCTCCTGGCCTCTGGTGAGTAGAGGCCAGGGCTGCTGCTGAACACCCTGCAGCGCACAGGACGGCCCACACAGTCAAGAACTGTCTGGCCCCAGTTGTCAATAGAGTTTGAGAAACCCTGCCCCACACCCCATCCCCCCGCCAGGCACCCACCCTTGGGCTGTCAACGCCTTGAGAACAGCCATTGGAGAAAGAACCTGATGTGTTCCCTCCAGCAGTGGGGAAGGGAGAGCCAATGACAGCGATGTGCCCAAAGTGCTAGGGAGACTCCAGCTGGTGAGCCGGAGCTGGGGAGAGCCAGGGCTGAGATCGGGAAGGGAGCAAGGGCAGGAGGGAGGAGGTGACAGCAGAGACAGTTGGCCGTGAAGTCTTGGAGAACCAGGCCTGCCCCGCACAGGCAGGAGGGCGGGAAGACAGGAAATTGACCTCTGAAGCCAGCGCAGTGGGCAGGGAGAGGGTGCGGCAGGAGCGGGAGAGGGAGGTGCGGGGCAGGGGAGCTGCCCCTATGGAGGGAGCCCAGCACACAGCACAGGAAGGAGGCAAGGCCCATCCGTGGTGGCACAGCCAAAGCTCAGGGCCAGAGAGCTTAGCTGGTGGCATTCGGGAAAATTCCCTTCCAAAACCAGAGGGTTGTCTCAGCTGAGATGACTGAGCTATAATCTAGCCCACAATGGGACAATCTGGGGTGAGGCAGGGTGACTCAGGGGATCAGGCCCCAGGCAATGCTAGCACCAATCCGCAGGAGGTCACCAGCCACTCCTGGTGTGGTCCAGGCCTAACTGATGCCCTCCCTAGAGCAGGAGCAGACCCAGGGGCTTGCCTGAGTACCAAGCCTCCCCTGCCCCTTCCCCAACCGAAGGCATTTCAAAATAACTTCAAATCAGGGCTACGAACAAATCCACATCCAAATTTGGGAAGATGAATCCCATCCTTACATTTGCCAATGGCCTCCCTTGAGGGCCAGGATTTGGGTCTGTCATGTTTGTGGTTAAATCCACAGAGCCTAGAGCAGGGCCTCACTCCTGGCAATGCCTTCAAGTCCCACAGGGCGATCCGGTCTGGGCCCTGCCCTGACTCTGGAGGAGGGAGAGGGTGCAGGCCCCCGGCACAGAGAAAAGCCCCAAGTCATCAGGCTGTATCAGAATCTTCTCTGTCACCAGGGGCCCATCCAAACACACACAGCAGGTAAACTTAGGCCAGTCAGGCTATGGCTAGACAGTGAGCCCACACTCCAACCTCACCTCATTTGTTAAGTCTTGTAATTAGCTAATATCCCCACAGCGTCTTCCTTGTCTTCAGTGTGAACCATGTTACCTGTGGTTTCAATACAGGCTTCTGCCATGTGTCATGTATATTTCAAGCAGGCATCCTATTTCTCTGGGGGTGAGGGACACAATTCCCCCTTCAAGCTTTCCCCTTCCTCAGCTTCTCCACCTGCTTCCATGCTGCTTAGAACCCAGGGGCAGCCACTGCCCATGTCTCATGGTCTCATGGGTGCCATCAGTCCCCCACTGGTGGGAGCAGCCCCTCCCCAAGCCTGACTCCTCTGCCAGCACCAGGCCCACATCTGGGACCTCGCAGGCCTCTGTGTAGACTTGCTGCCCACCCTCACTAAAACATGCACAGCTGGGCCCAGTGGTTCACGCCTGTAATCCTAGCACTTTGGAAAAAGCAACAAACAAACAAAAAAACGCATGCACTTCCAGGACCCAGGTTCACGTCTTATCCATTTTTCTTCCATCATGGGGCCCAGAACATGCCTGGATTACTAGGTAAAAATTTGCTGGAGGAATGAATGAATGAATGAATGATGGGGATGGACGGAGGGGCCTGAGCAGGCCATAGCCGGGGAACAGGACCAGACTCAGACATGTAAACCGTCCTGAAAAAGCAGCCTCCTGTGCACCCCGTCTTCCCCACTCCTGGAACCCCCAGTGCCCTCATGTTGCTCCCATCTCTGCTGCCCTGCTTTAATCCCCACTGCCTCATGTGTCTGCAGAGCCCCACAAGGCACCTGGGATCCTCACGTCGGATGTCACTGGTGGCCCCCAACCTGGCCCCTGGCCCCCCTGACACCCTCATCCATTTTTTGCTTGCAGGAGATTTTCAAATGCTAGGTCTCAGTGCTCCCTAATGTTTCTGTGAGCCAAGGCCAGGCCCAACATTTAATGGCATTTCATAAATTAGTGGATGTGGAGAATTTTAAAAAAGGAAAAAAACCGAAACAGCTTTAATTTCACAGCCTGACATGCCGGCTAGTAATGAACCTGCCTGGCTCTGGGAGAAGCCAACCTGCCAAGAACTTCATCGTGGGGAGCAGAGACAATACATCAGTGCCAGGAGCGCGGCCGCTGCTTTGTATTTCAGACACCCCTGGCCTCCAAGGGCCCCCGCAGCTCATTCATTCTCACAGCCATAAAGGAAGAGGCAGGAGGGGCAGGGGAGGAGAGACAGCAGACGATGCCTCCAATACTGCATGGAGAGAAATGAAGGGACAAAGTCACAAACACGTCTTTGTCAAAGTCGCCCAGCAGGCAGGAGGACCACTGCTCAGTGGAACCATGGAGTGGGATGCAGTCACACAGGGTCCCCCAGGGTCCGAATGCTCACCATCCCACAATGCACTCCATTCTTTTTTTTTTTTTTTTTTTTTTTGCATAACTCTAATCAGTCAAGAATTCTTTCTTATTAATGCAAGAATCTACTTCCCTGTGGCTAACATGCATCAATCCTAGTTTTGCCCAAGAGGCCCACTAAGAACAGGCCTATCTCAAATTGAAAGCTAGGATCCAGCTACGGTAGGAACAGCTCTTCCCCTCCTATGTTCTGAGCTCTATACTTCTAGTAATTCAGCCTAAGTCCCCATTGGCTTGAGTGGCAGCCATAGCACAGTTCAGTCTCACACTGAGCTTGTGCATACGTCAAGTCAGATGGCATGATTCCTTGGTCATTACCGTTGGTCCCCACACTTTCTCTCAAAGCCTCCAGTTCACCTTCACACCTTCACTTTGCAGCCCCTAATCTCACCAACTTACATAGGTGTCAGGGAGATCACACCCATATTTTTGTGCCTAATTTTCCTCCAAATAAACATTACGTAAAGTATTTGCATATCTACAACCCAGTTACATTTTGATTATACCAGAATGGGGTTATTCTCCATGTGAGATAGTTCTAAGAGAGAATGTCTACCCATGGCCAAACTTAAGGGGCATCGTGTTTGGGAGCTGCAAGCCTCTGCGGTTATAAAGCTCGTGAATTATGTTTCAAGAGGGCCAACTGTCTCCAGCCAACTTTGTAACCCTTCCCCAATTGACCAAAACCCCTAGCATTTGAGAGTGAGTCCTGTTACAACACCTACACCTCTTGCAATCTAAAACCCTGAAGTGTATATTGGGATGGTAGAGTCCATGATGAAGGAGATTCTACCTGAGACTTTGGGGACAGCCCCCTGCCACCCTCCGGGGGGTCAGGGCCCAGGGTGGGGGGATAAATGCCCAGTCACCAGCAGTCCTGGCCCCTAGTTGCGCGAAGGGCTTGGTGTCCTCTGGCCCCTGGCTGGGGGCAGAGTTGGCCCTGTTGAAGTGCTACCCATCTGTTTGGGCTTCCTGGCCTAGCCTCAGTATGGCAGTGAGGGGCACCTGCCCTGCCTGGGGGCTCGCTCCAATCAAGGCATCTGTGAGACTCTAGGTTGGTATAGCCCTGGGGGCAGGAAGAACCTGAGTCTGTTCCGGGCTTCAAAGACGAAGGCATGGGAGAGAGATGGCCCAGTCCCCAACATGGCAATGCCTAGATAGCAAGGACCAGAGACAGGGAGGGATGGGAGCATCTACCATGTGCCGTCCCAACACACCCCATTATAAGCCATGCCTCTTTCTGGGAGAAAGGCTACAGGGCAATGCAGGTCACCTCCCGCACTTCCACCTGTACCCCATCCCCAGGCCACCTGACAGGTCACCTCCCGCACCTCCACCTGTACCCCATCCCCAGGCCACCTGACAGCAGGCCCCAGGTCCACTTTCTCAGGCACCAGCATCTTCTACCTTCTCAAATTGGCCCACAGGCCTTCTTCCTCCATGGCGAACTGGAAGAGGAGGTGGAGACACGTCCAGAACCCCCAAGGGGCCCGGTGTAGGGCCAAAGCTGTCAGAAGGAACAAAGCCTGAGGAACAGCCCTCAGAAGGACCACAAAATGACATGTGGCCAGGATGCCAAAGAGCAGCGGATAATACAGAGCACCTGCCAGCCTTGTAAAGGAGGAGTGATCATTCACCAGTCCATAAACATCGATTCCCACTGCCGCTGCAGCCCTACCAGGACAGGCTGCGCACACGGGGCAGAACCACATCTGCTTCCCAATCAAGCCCGTCCCGGGCTTGGGTAGTGGGGTCAGGGGCTCTTCCCAGACTGAGGATGCACAGTGCAATCACAAGAGCGGGTGCAGGTGGGTGCAGGGAAGAAGGACCACACAGGGAGCGCTTGTTACTCAGCAATCCCAAGCTCCTACCAGCCCATGCAGCTCCTGCTCACTTTGGGCATGGGAGGATGTGGCCCCTAGACTGCAAGCCTCTGCTGCAGACCCTGGGCAGATCAAGCGAGCAAGAGGGCACAGCTGTTTCCCATCCCTATGCAGGAACACACGGAGGGCAGGCTGCAGGAACGCACAGAGGGCAGGCTGCAGGAACACACAGAGGGCAGGCTGCAGGAACACACAGAGGGCAGGCTGCAGGAACGCACAGAGGGCAGGCTGCAGGAACGCACAGAGGGCAGGCTGCAGGAACGCACGGAGGGCAGGCTGTAGCACCTACAGAACAGGAATGGGGAAGAAGCTCCCAAGAAGGAGGCTGAAAAACCAGTCATGGCCTCCACTGGACATTTCGGTTCTCTGAGCCGGTGGGAGGACTGCCCTTTGCTGGGAGAGTAGGGGTGAGGAGGATCCTGGGACATGCCTTTTCCCCAAACTCTGGAACTTGTCAGCACTGGACAGAAGGCAGCGTGGAGCCTCAGGCCACCAGCACCCAGTAACACTGCATGATGTGCAGGGTGGGCACTCTACGCCGGGCAGGAGTGGGGGACGCTCAGGTGCCTCTCGTTACCTGCATGCCCAGAGCCACCGCTGCCCAGGGAGGAAGCACGAGGAGGCAGCCTGGGGCCCCAGCACACGGCACTGTCTCAATTCCCAAGGTCACTGTAAAGTGGAAGGGAAGGCACCAAGAACTCAGAATAACTTGTCAGAGGGGTCTGAGAAAGGATTTTCCAATCACCAGCATAGTTTTTCCTTCCTGAATTTGTTTTATTTTGTCCATCTGGGGAGAAAGGCATTTCTGACAGCATCAGAGCACACAGTAATTGTGAAGCCGGGCTGCTGTGGGAGGCAGGATGGGCTTCAGAAACCAACCTTCAAGGACGGCAGTATAACTGGCGGCTACCTGGGGTCCCATAGAAGGCAGAACCATCGGCAGCCCAGACCTCAGGACCTGGAGCCCAGGGGAGCAGGAGGTGCAGTGCAGCTCTGGCAAGCCACTTAACCTTCCTGAGATGCTTCTCTGATAAACCAGAGAGAGAGAAGAGCACCTCCCCAGCACTCAGGGACACTGTGGGGATGAACAGGGCTCTGCCTGCCGAGCACTTTGTGTTCCTCGGAATATAAATGCTGTACAAGATGTTATTACTCCAACTCCTTGGAAAATGCAGGGAGAACAGGACAAGGATGCCTTGAGTTCCCATTACATCTTTCTGGCAAAGAGCTCCAAATATCCAGGAGACTGTAACTCATTCTTCAGGATGGCGAAGGGGCTGGGGACCATTCTCCCTGTTTTGGGAAAGGAGGTGCCCCCAGAGTTGAAGAAAAGTCACACAGTGAAGACTTTAAGACTCGGTGCTTCTCGTTCAGCACAGCTGCCTCGGCTCCACCCATGGTGGGTCGGAGGCCCTTTCAATGATGTAATGAGGGTGATCTTCCACGGCTCTAGCTCAGCAAGTAACACCGTAATTACACAAATAGGTATCAGGAGAGACTGCCTGACAACCAGGTCCACCTCTGGCCCCAACACAGCCACGCACACTCTCTCTAGCTATAGCCCTTTGACAGGGCCCACACACGTGGAGCACCTTCTCCCTGGGGATCCTGTGCCCACAGCCTGATTATTTATACTGCCAGCCAGGAGCTATGACCACCCACGCCAGCATTTTGGCATTTCTGACATGCTTCGTGGGGGACACGGGATGGTTCAGTGCAGATCTCTCTGCCAGAGATGGTCTCAGCACCAACTTAAGTGACAATATGAGATCCTTCCCTGCCCTGTGCCAGGCTGTGCCCACTTCAGGGCTCTCCTGGTCACACAGTAGGCTGTGACCCATCCTGTCTGCAACATGTGCACGGCAATTCAGGTTACTCCGTTGAAAGCTGCCTGCCTGTCCACAGTCTCCCCAGACACACGTGTCCCAGGTCACGGAGCTCTTGGTGGGACAGCTGCACCTGCTCCCAGTGCCCACGGCCGCCTTCCCTGCCCTTCCTCCTCATGCTCTGCGGCTGTGGACGAGTGCCGATCGTGCACCAGTGCTAGTCTGAGTGCTTTGCCTCTATTGCCTCATTTAATCCTCCCAACCCAGTGGCATCTTTGTCCTCCCCATTTTGCATATGAGAAAACACAAGTATAGTGAGGTTCAGGAATGAAGAGACCCAGGACATCTGACTCCAAAAACCACATTCTTACCCACCACCTCCCGCTGCTGGCATCTGGGTCATCTGCCTGGCTCTTTCCCATGAAAGCCAGAAAGAGTGTCACCCAGACATGTGCCTGCTCTGAGAAAGGAAGGCTAGCTGTGATAGAGTGTGCAGATGCAAGCCTCTGGGCCTGGAGCACTCCTTCTAGCCAAGGAGGACAGGATGAAAAAGCAGTGTTGGTGATGACTCTGGTGGGGACGGAGGCAGCCAAGCCGAGGAGAGAGCTGGCATTCACTGAGCCCATATCACACGCCAGGAACTGTGTCCCACCCTTTCCACAAATGCCATACAGGGCAGTTACTATTATTTTCTCTGGACTTTACAAAGGATCAAGGAGGTTGAGCATCCCGTCTAAGCTCACACATGGAGTTGACAGAGCTGGGATTTTAACACAATTTGCTATGACTCTTGTGATTCCAACCTCCACCTGCCTCCTACAGACCTGAGAAAAATCTAAGATTTCATTGTATTAAACACGTTCGACAAATTCATAGCCCAGCCTGAGTTGGGGGAGGTGACACGGGCATGCCAAGAAGTGGAGAAAGCCAGGCACACAGCCTGGGTGGTGGGGTGGGGAGAGGAGCGGGTACATGGCCACAGCAGACAGGAGCAGCAGATGCTCAGGGTGGAGGCGGTGGTCCAGCCGAGGGCATCTACCTGCTTTGCTGATTCTCCCAGAGCTGTGAAAATTGTTGGCTACACCATTCTCCAAGAGGAAGCAAGGAGGAACAAAATAAACACAGCTGCAGCTCAGTGGACCTTTTTGCACCCGTATCTCCACAAAACAGGAGCTCATGGAAAGAATAACAACGCTTTGCCGTTCGTTTTCCAGAGGGCGCTTCCATGTACCGCGTCTCTGCAAATGGTGATGATGATCTTCAGTGGAGCCCATTTTACAGATGAAAACACTGGAGCCCTTGGAGTTGGACCCTTTTCTACGTGGGACCTGTAACTGACCGATGTAGTGAGCAGGGATGTTGAGAGTTTTCTTATTTGACCCACAAGGACGCGGAGTTTCAGAGGAAAGCACAGAAGCCACTGAAAATATTTCTGCTTTTTGGAAAAGAGTAACCTGCTCGTGGGATCCTCCAGCCAGTGAGTTTCTCAGCAGGTGCCTTGCACACATCTGCCCTGAGCCCAGCACTGCGCTGGCTTCTACTGCACACAAGATCATGAGACAGGGTCCTACCCTGGGAATACCCGGGCCAGCTGGACCAACAGCAGCAGGCTGGAGAGGTGGCCGCAGTGTGAGACAAGACACTGGCCAGAGTTGGAGGGTGTGGATCAGAGACGGCCGTGGCTGACTCTGGCCTTGGGTCCAGGTAGACCTGGTTAAAGTTCCAGGTTCCCTCGTTCACCAGCCAGCAACCGCAGAGAACGACTTTTTCTCTGGTGCTTGTGTTTTAAATGGGAATTAACGGTACCTACCACATAGAGTTGTTGTCAGGATTAAATGAGGTTCGTGAAAATAAACTTCCTAGCATGGCGCCTTGTACACAACTATAAATGAAAGCCATTATTAGTATTTACGGCCTGCAGCCGTCATTCCCCAGGTTATGGAGGCCAGCAGTGAGTCAGGAACCTGCGGTGGAGACAGGCAGGGAGGTCCTCCACTGCCCCCGCTGCCCCGGCCCCAGCCGGCACACGGGGGCTGCTCCTGGGCCTCCCCAAGCCCTGTCCACCCAGGTCTGCAGCAGCGTCTGCCCAGATGGGCTCTACTCCCTCTGCCGTCCTGCCGGTCCCCAGCCATCCATCTCCAGCAGGCGGCTTGCTTTCCCGATTTGCAGGCGTGCTTTCTTTTGGCAGGGAGCTGCTGCCGTCTGTGCTCTGGACCGTAAAACAAGTTTTCATCAATAAATTAAGATAAGCGGAAAGCCAGCTCCAGAGGAGGCGGGCTGAGGCGGGCTGGCGGGCGGGAAGCTGTTCTGTGACCCAGAAGGGGCCGAGGCAAATCCAAAGCAAGACTGGATCCCCCCCCCCGTCCCCGGGTCCCCTGTGCCCCATTTGACCCAGGCCTCTCAGACGGGGACGATTGGGAGGTCACCTGCCTCCCTCCAGCCCCATTACATCCTCGAGGCGGGTGAGCCAAGTGTCACAGCGACAGGTACAGTCAGGCTCTCAGCAATGCTCTGAGCCAAAGTAATGGTCCCAAGTGCTGTGCTGGGTGAGCTAAATCACTCAGACACCTGCCTGCCCAATCACAGATAAAAACTCTGCAAATAAAAATGCTCCTCTCACAGAGTTTCCTTGCTCTTCAGTGTAAACCCAGTTCACAAAATGCACCTTCCACGCCTCTACGTCCAGGCCCTGCTCACGGCATGTCCTTCCATCTAAAAAGCCGTCTTCTTCCCTTTGCGCTGTTCTCGGTCCAATCCAGAGCCATCGAGGCCCAGCTGAAGCCCCACCTCCTCCTCCAGGCTCACAATCCTCCCTCACCCACCAACACGCTGCAGTGGCTCCACTGGCCGTCACTGGCCCCAGGACGTTCTCCTGCCTTGTTAGCACTGACCTTTGCCAGGTGCCTGTCCTGCCTACAAATGGCTGCCTGAGGGCAGGAGCCTTCCTTCAGACCTCTCTGCACAATTCCCTAGCATCAAGCACAACGCTGGGCACAGAGGCCCTGGTTCATAGACAGCCAAATATGGATTGTGGGAGCCCGAGTGAAGGAGGGAAGTGGGAACGCTGAAGCAAAGGAAGTTTTCAGCTCAGCAACAGGGGCGACTCCCCAGCCCGGGGCGTTGCTGCACCACCTCCTTCAGTCCCTCACGCTCGCACAGGCCAGAGCATATGGCAGGAGAAGGGCCATCTGTCCGTCCACCGCCACACATGGAGAGGTGCGCCTCTCCGCATATGTTTATGAGTTAACAGACAGGTAAGCCTTTAGACGAAGCAATGTCATGAAGCCCAAACACAGCACACTACGTGCTGCTAGCGGGCCAAGTCATCCTGGGTGTCACTCACTCCTTTGAGTCTTGGTTTCCCCACCTATAAAACAAAAAGTTGAAACTAAAACTATCCAAAGCCCTTTCCAGCCCGATGAGCCTATGATTGTGCTTCTCCTTAGTCCTCTCCCTGGCTGTACGAGACGAAAAGGCAACTGCTATGAGTCCATTTTACAGATGAGCAGGTGGAGGCCTCCGAAGCTAAGTGACTTGCCCAGAGCCAGGAGGCTGGAACCCAGCACATCTGCCTCCCTAAGAGTGGCAGGAAATGATGTCCAAGTGCCACGTGAGCTGGGCCTGAGAAGTGCTGCCATTTACCGCTCGCCCCCTTGTGAGATGACATCATGACCAAACGCCCTGGTTAAGGAAACCGAGGCTCGGAGACGTGACTTGCTCAGGGTCCACCGTCAAGGTCTGATGCCAATTCACTGTCTGCCAAGGGAAATGACCATTTAAATACAAGGGAGAAGATAGCAGTCTCAGGCCACAATGCCATTAAATCAAGACTGCTAATTACACCCCAACCCGGGTATCAGTCAGAATCAATTACGTCTGAGTCCAGGCGCTTTACTCACCTGGAATGAGCAGAGTTGTGTGCGGCCTCTGACCAAGTATAGGCTGGGGGAGGCTCGGGACGTGGCAGCTGTTAAGGCAGAACCCAGCAGGCCCTCCCTGCGCCCCTCCCACCCCCACACGGTGAGGATAAGCATTCCCACCACCGTAACCGGGAAGGGGAAAGACGCCATTTCACAAAGGGCAAACAGCAGGGTGGGGGGATGACCTCTGGGATAAATAGTGAGTTGGCAAGAGGCAGCAAGAACCAAGTTCAATGAACAGAACAGAAATATATCGAAAATAGCAAAAAGAAACAATTACTACACATTTTCATTTGAGATCCGAGGAATACATTTGCTCTGGCTTTTGCTTATTCAACAGAAAAAAGAAAAAAAGAGCAGCAGGCAGAGAGAGCCAAGGAGGACACGGCAGAATGCAGACGCCTGCACTTTGCGGCTCTGCGTTCCCTTCGGCTCTCAAAAGAGTGTTTTTTGAGATACAGGCTGGCACGGGAGCCACAAGAAATAATACTACAGGTGGAGGGTGCTGCCTCCAGGTACCCACAAAATAGATACCCTCAAACAAGCAGGGAGTGGTGCCACTGCCGTCCAGTTGGCAGCTTTGCATCTCTGGAAGTAGAAATTATTCAAGAGAAAAAGAATTAGATTTTATGTGGAGATAGAACCTTAAGGTTCCTGGCACCAGCTGCTCAGGGGAGCTAGTCTGGCTTCAGTTCAGGGAACTCTGACCTCTGTTGCAAAAGCAAACCTCCAACGATGTAATCCTGCAGATTCTGCCCCTCCTGCAAAAAGCAGGTCACCAAGGCCCTGAAATGGGGATACTCAGCCAGTGCCACCCGGGCCAGAGCAGAGCCAACCCACCCCTGGGGAAAGGGCAAGGCTGCGTCCGGCGCCCTCACAGTCACGCAACCTCCAGTGTCCTCAGTCTGTGGACACGACACTGTGGACACTGGACACGCAGGACGTGGGTCAGGGTCTTGCTCTTGCACCAGGTGCAGGTACCCCTCAGGGCTTCTTTTCCCAGCTCATCGTGACGGTGAAAATCAAGGTTTCCTGAACAGGGTGCCCACGTTGCTTGTCAAATCACAAAAGCCCGAAACTCCCTGCTTGCACCGAAAGGCAGTAGCCCCACTTCCTGTGTGTCACGCGTGCCCTGAGTCACATCTTCTGAGGCAGAGTGTCTGTCCTAGTCTTTTGAATGTGCTTCTCTGCCTGTGTCCCCTACTTTGGAGATGCAATTCTCCATCTATTCTTCCATCCGGGAGTCACGGCTTGGACCTGGGGCCTGTGGTTAGAGCACAGGCGGTGAAGCCAACGCCTGGTTCTGCGAGCTGACCTCAGTGACTCCAAATCTTCGTCTGTAAAATGGGGATAATAATGCTCTCTCCTCCAAAAATACATATGGTACTTACCATATTAAGCTGTTGTGAATATTCAAATAGGACAAAACTTCTAAAGCTCTTAGAACAAGAGCGCAGCCTAACACGGAGTCAGTCTTCATACAAGTTAACTATCACCGTCACCACTGTCACCCTCCCCATTTCATCCACCTGCAAATCCTCAGGCCACATCCCCACAAATCTCCTGCAGCCACCTCTTCCTTTCCACTCTCCCGACCTGGTTCCCAGTCTCATCCTTTCGGCCGGAACACGGGGTAGGCATTCCGGCTGGTCGCCCCACCTCCTCTCTGTCACCACAACCCCATCACTCTGCGCAGAGCACCTCATGCTCTCCAGGCCCTAGAGGGCTCCTACAGCCCGAGGGATGTGGCTCGATCATGGAGTTCCTTCAAGACCTCTAGAGGCTCATCTTTTCCATATTCTTTGGCAACTATACCTGCAGTCTAGGGTCCTCATCCCTCTGGGAACACACCCACATCTTCGGGGCTGATGCCTCTCCTCTGGGAGTCCTCCACCAGCCGCACCTTTCCCTCCACCCTCCACCACTCAGCAGTGCCCATCACTTCCACGAAGGGCCCATGGCCTCCGCCCTCCCTGCCCCTCCACCTCTGTATTCCAGGAGCACCTGACTTCCCTCACCTAATGTATTTTGCTCTGCAGATACTCACTCCTGTTGGACTTGCCCCCAGCCAACTCTCTGAAAGCAGGCCTGGGTCTTGCTCATTGTGCATCTCCTACGGTGCCTCGCGTACAGCAGGCTCCCAAGAGATATTTTCCGAGTTGAACTACGTTTTCACAGAAGGCCAACTCCCAGCAGCAGGGGACAATGATGGTTCACCCTGTTCTGTGCAGCCCCAGCTGGTACCCCGGGGAAAAGGCTCCACTTATGCTGTCAAGAACCATGAGGGTCCAGCCCCATCCCTACAAATACCAAGTACACCCAGATTCTTCACCGGTACAGAAACGGTGTTACACCCACTGGGAACAAATGTGCATCCCCACCCCAAGGCATGTGACAACAGGGACTGCCAATGTGCTTTGTCTGGGTAACTCATTCACGCCATCATCTTGCTTTCTTTCCAAAGTCACTTATTAAGCACAAACTATGCCAAAAACTATGTCCAGCACCACATAGGATGTTAAAGTGCCCTGAGGGGCCATCCCATCTGACTACCATCGGGCAGGGCGGGCAGGCCCTGCCTGTGAGCTCCAGACTCCTGCACCCACGTGCCCCCTTGTTATCTCTGCCTGGATGCCTCACAGGCATCTCACACGTACTAGGTTCTCAGCAGAAATCTTCCTGCTCAAGCTACAGAGAACCAAGTGACTTTCATCCATCAGCGAGGCCTGCCAGCTCTGCCTCCAACTCCCATCTCCAGTTCATCCATCTCTCCCTGCATCATCTCCACTGCTATACTGCTATCATTTTCTGTTTTCCTAGCAGCCCTTCTTGCTCTTCCAAACCCATTCTCCACAGAGCAGCCAGGATGGTCCTTGTTCAAATTTCTCCAATGGTTTTTGCTCACATGTGGAACAAATTCCTTTTCACGGCCTACAAGACCTGGTCTGCGCCTTCCTCGCCACCCCCACGCTGGGTTCCCACTCACGGGCCTCTGCTGGGTCTGAGGCCTATCACTCTATTTTGCCTTTGGGTTCCCTTTTTCCAGAATGATCTTCCTTAGGTAGTCACATGGCTGGCTCACGCTTATCCTTCAAGTTTTCCTTGTTTCCTTTCCGTTTCTTGTGACAGTCTGTGACTACTTTAAGTGTTTGTTTATCCTTATCTGTCTTCCCTGATAAATGTGAGCTCTGTGACAGGAGAGATCCTGACTTGCTCCCCATGCACCCCTACAGTGATGTACTGTGCCAGGCACATGGGAAGGGCTCAGGAAATACCTGTAGAAGCAGGGACGGAGGGAGGGAGGAGACCAGGGCTTGGAAATCTGTCCTTGAGAACTTTCCTCTAAAGTACCATTTACTATATGATGACTAAACTTCCACAGCATCACTAGGATCCTGGGAGTGGTAGCAGGGTACTGACTTACAGCAAAGAGAAAATGCTACAGGCTGTGAAAAGCTCTTTCAAAGAAGGGCAAGAAGGAACTTGGGCTATGAAGTCAGTGGACTCCAGTGAGGCAAAATACCTGTCCTGGCTCTGCAAACTCAGGAAAGTGACTTAACTTCTCTATGTCTTCATTCCTCATATACAAAATGCAAACGATAGCAGCAAACTAATAGGCTAAATAAGCACTGTGCTCAGTACGGAGTGGACATTCACGTAAAATTCCTTCTTTCTGGATGCTGGCTGGGGGCTCAGACCCACACTCTATTTCTAATTAAACCAGCCCATCCTCTAGCTCCACAGGTGTTGGGCTGCCTAGAGGCACCATCACTGGGGTATCAGCCATCTCATCTCAGGATCCCACCTTAAGGACAAGAGACAGTGGGGGGCAACGTAGTGTGGCTGCCCTCTGGGTACTCTTGGTCCGCTGAGACCATGAATACATTTGCACTGTGCATTGAGATTTCAATAAATCTCTGCTGGAAGTAACCAAGGGAAGTCTGGTCCCAGGTCAACCCACCATTCTCATGGCTTGGGAGAAGATCTTGGGAGCAGACACTTGAGGGCAGGGGAGTGGGTCAAAGAATGGTGTGATTCAGTGCTGCTTGGGTTCTAGAGTTACCCCAAGCTCCCTGCAGCCTCGGTGGGAGGAGGAGGAGGGAAGATAAGAAATGGTGTCCACAAGATTGCCTGACGCTGTGGTCTCAAATGCCAAGCAGCAGCTAAAAACAGGGTTAGTCAAGGTTCCCACCATCACTCTTCACTGCTGCCAGAAGATGGAAAGCTACACCACCCAGGCCAGAGACACTCACTGAGGTCTCTCTCCCCACAGTAATCTAGGGCCTGCCCTCTCTTTCCCCATCTCAAAGGAGAGGACACCAGGGTGATTCTGGGCCCCAGAATATATCCCCGGGTGGGAAGGACATGTCTTAGACCCACAGAACTCACACAAAATGAATCTCGCCAAGGCTCTCCCTTCTTGAACCCCCAGAGCCTGTGGACTCAGCCCGAGACTGAGCAAGCTGCACCTGCAGACGAACCAGCCCTTGAGACCCCCACACTGCCAACGCCACCCCCGCACCTCTCTCCTCTGCCACCCCCTTCATCGTTCTTTCTGCAACTGCGTTTCACCACACCATGCCCACGCTCAGGAGCTTCACTGGCACCCACTGCCCATGAGCGGAGCCCAAACCCTCTGCCCTGCACTCAAGGTCTTCCATGAGCTGACCCCAGGTTTATCTCCCAGGGAGTCCCACTGTGAACCGTCTTACTCCACAAAACAGGGAGGGGAATTCTGTCATTCCCACGCATATGCCCTTGCTCAGGCCACGCCTCTGCCTGGGGGGAAGGGCCTGCTTGTCCTGCAGAACCACCTAAGATCCTCCTCTGAGGTCTCTTTCTCTGGTGAACACAAAAAGAAACAGAAGGGCCGGGCGCAGTGGCTCACGCCTGTAATCCCAGCACTCTGGGAGGCCGAGACGGGTGGATCACGAGGTCAGGAGATCGAGACCATCCTGGCTAACACAGTGAAACCCCGTCTCTACTAAAAAAAAAATACCAAAAAACTAGCCGGCCGTGGTGGCAGGTGCCTGTAGTCCCAGCTACTCGGGAGGCTGAGGCAGGAGAATGGCGTAAACCTGGGAGGCGGAGCTTGCAGTGAGCTGAGATCCGGCCACTGCACTCCAGCCTGGGCGACAGAGCAAGACTCTGTCTCAAAAAAAAAAAAAAAAAAAAAGAAACAGAAGGAATGCATCAGACCCTCACCACCTATGGGCATCTGCTGCACAAGCCCCTGCCCAAAGTCTCCTGACCCATCACACCTGTGGTTAGAAAGAAACCACAGTAGGTAAAAAGGGTGTGAGAACAGGACAGGCAGCAGGCTGCCTCTGGAAACCCTGCTGAGATGCCAGCGAGGAGGGGGTGGGAGGTGCAGGAGACGGGCCTGGCTTTTCACAAGAGAGCTTGTTGGGGATAATTTATTCCCACAGTGTCTCAGCAGGTTTCAGTCAGTTGAGTTTATAGTGGAACAAGCAGCCACTGTTGTTCTTGGATGCTGCAGAGACAGGAGCCATCAAGCAGAGGATGGCCCATCGGGGGCCGGGACACTCCATGGGAACCAGATTTCACAGTCCTGGAAAGAAGAGGTTCCAAGAAACCCATAGCATGGTCTATAAATCCCAGCAGGAAGTAGAGCAGGATCCTCCACTTGGGAGGAAATGGGGTAGGACCTGGAAGAGAAAACCAGGTTGAAACCCCAGGGTGCTTGAAGGAAAAAGAGCAGAGAACTGCCCACATGCTTCCTCCGAGACCCGTAGGAGACGACTAGAAAGCCACCCTTCCTCCCTGCAAAACTGGTGAGATGTCATATGCCACCAGCAGACTCAGGTACAAAAGCCCAAGACCACAGAGCAGAGCTTTCTGCTCTTGCCTATAAGGCTGGAGAACAGCATAAGAGTCACTGGCAACTTGGTGGGGAGCAGTCTCCTAACTCATGAGACTGTGAGAAGGGTGACAGACAGGAGGAGAAGAAAATCCCAAACTTCAATGTCACCTGCCTGGTACCTGCCACCCAACTCACCCTCGATATTCAACAAAACCAGGTTGTCCCTGGGTCTAAGCTACTCCCCTGGGCGAAGAAGCTGATTTCTTCATTTACTACAGGATTATCCCAGGACGGTCCTCCCCAGGGAATGGACTCGTCAGAGAGACGGACATGTGGAAGAGTTGCCGTGTATTTCAGGAGCCAACCCACTCTTGGATGGGCCCTCTCGAAGTCCAGCTCCATGATGACTTCTGCTGTCTTGTAGGCGACGCAGAACAGTCACGATTGGGGCTTTTTCTGTAGTCCCCCGAAAGAGTTAACCCGGCTACCAAAGTCAAGATCAGGGGCGCCGCTGTGGAGCTTATCTGACCTCCTGAAGAGATTAGCACCCAGCTCAAGAAATGCCAATCAGCCAACGAGGCTGAATTTAACCTCATCCAGCCCTCCCAGCCCTAGCCGGGCCACTCCCAAAATCGACGATTACGCTAGAGGCAGCTCTCGCTGCAGCCCGTCATCCGCTATTTATAAACCACTCGCCTTCTAGGGGGAACCAGACACCTCCCATCCCAATGCGGTGCCCGGCGCCAGGCCTGTGGCCTTGGCCTCAGGGCCTCCATCGTGCTGGCCGCGACTGCCGGACCCCTGCGGGAAGTGCCTTCCCTGGTCCTCAGTGGCTCTGTCCTGTCATCTCGGATGAGTTGAGTGCTACACTCAGTGGGGCCCAGCCTTTCCAGGGCAGCTCCTTCCTTACAAATTCCCCAGGACTGCTATCGGATGTGGTTTGGCTCCTGCAGCCTCCCTCACCAGCTCATCACTGGGCCTCGGGACCCCACCCCCACAGCTCTCCTCCCTCTTTCTCATCCTTTTACCACCTCTCTGGCTCCTGACAACCCAGCAGATCTGAAGAAAGGCCAAAGCAGCAAAGGGGTGGGAGGCGGGTATTTATGGCAATGGGGGACCGGCCTAGATCTGGGTGCAGGAGGCACCTCCGCCTACTGCAAGAGGCAGGTGACCAGCTGACAGCCCTGCCTGAAGGACATAGCAGGCAAGAGAAGGGATGCTTTCGACTCAAGGAAACTCACAAGCATATGCCCTCATGACTGGGACCTCCCACACCAGAGGTATAAAGGGGTATCCAGTTTGTTGCCACACGATCTACATCTCTACCAAATCATGCTCTCATCTCTGTATGGATGAGAGAATTCTAACAATTTCCAACAAAGTCAAACCCTCATGGGTTCATTTGTCTGCACAAAGGCTTTGCCGAGAGCATGTCTGTTTGAAAGATACTCACCGTATTCTAAGGGTAACTAAAAGAAAAAGGTTCTACGGCTTCTGGGTTACTGAGCTAGACACCCCAGTTCTTTCTAAAAACCAGTTACCCTATGACACCAAACAAGAAAGAAATCCCATTGGTGCTTCCATGGAACTGACACAGGCCCCCGGGCTGTCCTCCCTACACCAGTTCACAAAGGCCATGTGCCTTTGGGGTGGCACAGGGACAATCTCAGGAGTATGGTGGCAAAGGGCTGAGTGGAGAGAAAGTGCTGGAGAAAAGTTTAATAATAGAGCTGGGTTGGGCTCGGCCTGTTTCCTTTTTCAGTTGCCCTGATCGCTGCTCCCATTACGTGATGTGGCCGTGGGCAGAGCCAGTCAGCTGCTGGGGAGATTCAAACCCAGGTCAGCCCGGGGGCCATGTCTCCTTAGGCCACCTCTGCGAAGGGTCCACATGCCACAGTCAGATGAGGTCCACGCACAGCTCACTCGGGCTCGCCTAACACAGCCTCTCTATAAAAAGCCCAGAGCTGGCGGGACAGACAGAGTCAGGCCGGAAGGCCCAAGGTTGACTGTCCCTGCACCCATCGGCCCTCCTGCCCAGCTGCGTGCTTTGCTTCTCATTGTCTCTCCTGATTGTGCATTGCTATTTTGGGCTCTGGGGGACAAAGGGGAGCTGAAGACTGTGGCAGGAAGCTCACAGGGTGGGGAGGTTGGCGTCAAAGCCACTCTCTTGGCGACAGGGCAGCTGCTGCCCTCCTTCCAGCCTCTCCCCTGTCCCCTGGAAACCGACAAATACAAGTCACTCAACAGTCAACACACATGTGTGCATGACGCGTCCACCCCATGCAGTGGTCACACACTGTAGACAGAAATGTCCACATGAAAATACGCGGTGCATGCTGGGCATCATTCATGGATCATTAATGGAAACTGACTTGGAATCAATATTGTAAGGACGGGATTGGGGAAGGCACACTCATAAACAGAGCCCCTGGCAACTCACAGTTCATCTGCAAATCATTTTCTATATATGTTAAGCGGGTTTACTAAGAGTATCCCCTTCAATGTCACCACAAAGCAAAAATCACACACAAAAACCACTTGAAACAGTGCCTGGTGCCTAGTGAACGTTCTACAGGGCTGGATACTGTTGTCATCGCCATCATCAGAATGGACAAGACAGAACCCAGGAGTCATCCATTTTAGCCATTTAGTCACTTGGGTGAAGAAATGTCAAGCATGTAGCTGGAAACCTGGACTCGGGCAGAAGGTTGGTGTAGAAGGCGCCCACAGGCCTGACCCAGGGGAAGGGGCAAGGCTGGGCACTCACGTCCATTCTCAGTTGACTTGTGGGCAGTTCTCCCTCGCTTCTCACGTCTAGAATGAAGAGACTCCCTCAGCATTGAGGAGGTGGGGCAGGGGGCAGCGCTGAGGGCAAGGAAGAGAGCGTCTGGGCACTGAAAAGGACAGAAAAGAAGCTGGAGTCCTGAAGGTAGTAAGCACCTGACCCCAATAGAACAAAGCAGGGTGGGCCCCTGCGCGGCCCGTGCTGCAGAAGAAGTGACTACTGTCAGCACCATTTACAGAACCAGCCTGTGCTCCAGGCTCAGGGCTGGGTGCTCCTGATGCATCGTTCCATTTAACTTCACACTAGTCACGGGAGGTGGGTGTTGATAACCAAGACTCAGCAGGAGGGCCAGGACTTGTTCCCAGCCCCATTTGACGCTATCGTCCTTATCCCTCCACTCCCCTGCTGGGCGTCAGAATCGTCTGAGCATTTTCACACTGTGGATGTCCAGGCTCCACCCTGGACCTCCCGTTGCATCAGAGTCTGCAAGGCTGCAGCCACGAACCTGGAGTTTTGGGGCTTCCAAACATCCATAGCTGCTGCTGATGCCAGGCCAGGAGGGCACACCACCAGGCCCATGCACAGCAAACAGAAACATTCCCAGGGACACACCACCCCTCCCCACATTCCCTCCAGAACGAACACCCTGCCACCACCACTACCAGCCTCCCACCCTCAATAAAAGTAGTCCAGGGGCAGTCGCCAGGTCCCAATTCCCGCTTGTCACCCTGTGGACCTTTAATGAAGGTTGCCATTTCTACCTAAGTGGATCTGGGCTGGTCGCTGGCCTGTGCTCTCTGGGCTTCATGTCATCAGTGTCCGTCTGTCTGCAAGGATGTTCTGCAAACCCCACAGCACTGGCCTAGCTCAGCAAACACTTCCTGCGGCAGACACCCTTCCTTTCCACCAACTATCTCATTGCATCCTCGCCACGACCTACGATGAGGTGGGTGCCGCTGTCACCCCCATTCACAGACGAGAAACGAGGCCCAGAGAGGTCAAGGAACTTACCAGGGTGAGAGCTAGGCACGTCAAAGCCAGAATCCAAAATCTGAAGCACCAAGCTCCACCGCATCCTTCATGAGTGATTGTTATTACTTTGTTCACTGAGCCAGCAGGCAGCCTCCTAAGCAATTTAATGATCTTTACTGCATTTTTCCTATCGTCTTTTTATTTGGTTTTGTTAGGAACTCGGGCCTGCTTAGGGCAGGCTTGGGCTGGCAGGAGAGAGAGACTGTAATACATGAAGCAGTACGACAGGCTCTGTAGACGTCCCAGAACATGTTGATCACCAACCCCGAGGACATAGGAGCACTTCTGAGAGGTGGGTCAGATCCACACGAGCCTCTGCTTTCCAGGTGGGAGAGAGTAAACAGGGAGGGGCAGTGACTCACTCGGACATGCCACGCAGCAATTCAGTGGGAGGGCATGGCAACCAGGTCTCCAAATGCGAGTTTAGGGCCTGCTGTGTAATCGTGAAAACGTTCTTCCAGGCTGCCCTGAAATAGCCCCATTTCCCACCTTCTGCACCCTCCCCGTAACAGGTGTCCACTGGCCCTCAAGGGAGAAAGTGACACGCCCCCAGCAGACCGCTCACTCAGCCCCACAAAGGAAGGGTCCTCAGCTCAGCCTGAGAGGCACCGCTTTCTGCTCCCTTCAGTTTAAAATAGGCCACACGGATGCCTGCCAAGATCCCATGCTCTTGGCAAACAGGAGGGTTATATTTCTGGCTGC
Source organism: Macaca nemestrina (assembly GCF_043159975.1). Lineage (NCBI taxonomy): Eukaryota > Metazoa > Chordata > Mammalia > Primates > Cercopithecidae > Macaca > Macaca nemestrina. Next base: position 139,977,879 of record NC_092134.1, read on the forward strand.
GCACCGTGAAACACTGGACCAGGGAAGGCTTCCCAAACCAACAGCTGACTCCGGCTGTGATGACAAGAGGATCCTGCAAGAGTCGGCCCAGGCCCAGCTAGCAGCAGGCTCCCCGCATGTGTACAGTAGGAGGGGGCTCTGTCCCCACCCCTGGAGCTCTGGGAGTACATGGACGGCTATATAAGGGCATGGGGCTGGGGGGAGCCCAGGGGTTGGGATTTCTCCCTGGCCCCGGAGACAGCACCCGCTCACACAGGCCTGTGCACACACCTGCCACGGATGAACATTCCTGCATGCCATTCCCTGGCCTGGAATGGGCTTCCCCATGTCGCTGCCATCACCATACCCTCGAAACGCCATCCCAGTCTCACCTGCTCCGTGAAGCCTGGCCAGAGGCTCCACCTCTCCCTGGCCACGCCAGCACCAGGGAGTGTGGAAATCGTATTCCCCACAGGAACTGGGTGGGAACTAGAGGTGTCTGGTCTTAGAGAACTTAAGGGACATGGCAACTCTGAACATGGAGGTATGCAGAGTTTTAAGTGCGAGGGGGGGACGCCATGGTTCATGAGGTCTGCCCCATGAGAGCCTAGGGTGACAGAACAGGGGACACATGCTAGAAGCTACAAGGTAAAAAACAACCCCTCACCCTCACTCACCCAGGGACCCAAAGCTGGCCGATGTGGTGGCTTAACCGTGAGGTCCATACCATGAGAAGTCTGGGTGGAAGCCCAGCAGCCCCCTGCCAGGATCTGCTTCAGGCAGGGGCTGTCAAGTGAGCTGCTGGTCCCAGCCCCCTCTCGCTCCGTATTTCTCCACTACACTAGGGGCTCCCTGGGAGCAGGGTCCCCTTTCCAGCTTAATGCTCCCATCCCAGCTCTGAGCTCAAGCCGGTGCCGACAGGCTGCCCATTCCTCCAGGGGTTGACAGCTGGTACCAATGGCCAGAGGCAGGAGGCCCAGGCAGCCAGAGGTGCTGGAACCCATCAGCCTGTGTGTCCCTCTGTCCCTTAAAACTAAAGCTGTCCTTTGCAACAAAAGAACTTCTTCCCACACATACAGCCCTAGAAATTCACCAAAAGCAGAACAGTGGTTATCTCTGTGAATGATTTTAATTTATGTTATTTTCATATCTCTCAATTATTTCCAGTACTCTCCAGTGACTATACTAGTTTTATAATCAGAAACAAACTTTTGAAAAAAGAACTGCCTTCTCCCCTCTCAGACATGCCCATCATTAGTTGAGATCTGCCACTCAGAGCCCCCGACCCTGCCCCCTCCTCCTCCCCACGCCCCCGGCACGCTTCCTCCAGGGAGGACGCCACCAATGCGAGGGAATTTCATCACCGGGCAGCTCACTGCTGGGGCCTATGGGCAGCCTGCAGCACACAGCGAGTGCACGCTGAATGCTCAGTCATGGAGGAGGTATCTGCTGGGGCTCACCAAGTCTCCCCAACCATCTCCAGAGACAGCCTTTGATCTTGAAAATGTCCACAACCTCTAAGTAGCCCACAGTACCACCAAGTCACCAACTGAAATCCGTCAGACACTAACCTGGGGAGAGGGTAGTACTAGATCATGCCTCTGACTGAGATAACTCCCAAAATACAGGGGTGGGGGTGGGGGGAGGAGGAAGAAGAGAAAGATGAGAAAGAAAGGGAGAAGGGAGAGGAGGCAGAAAGGAGAAGAGAGAGTACATGGAACAGAGCCCGGTGCCATCCCCACATGCCACCCTGTCACCCCAGTCCAACCTCAGTCCCTCTCAGGGCCCAAGGCCCTTCTTCAGGGCAGGCTGCTGTGCCCATCATGGCCATTCACCTGGCTGCTCCCCGGGCCTGGCAGCCAACAGTTACCCGAGAGCCGAGCCCTGCATACCTCTGGCGTTCCGTCACAGGACCAGGAAAGGGTTCTGGCGTCATGGACACTGCACCCTGAGCCAGCCAACCTGGGACGGGTGATATCTGTGGCTGCTGAGAAGCTGGCCTCAGCATGGGCTGGCCGGGCCTGGGAGTGGGAGAGAGGCAGGGCGTCTGGGGCTACCTGTGCAATGAGAAGGTCTTCCTGTGTGTGTAGCTGTGGACAGGTCTAGAGGACAGAGAATAATGGCCCTGCCCTCAGGGCACCCCACTCTTCTGGGGAGACTCATTCTCACACATGAAATACCGCAGACACCCAAGAGGCACGTGAAAAAGTGAGACATGATGGGTGAACCCTAAAAAGCCATGAACTCCATTCTGGAAAAACAGGGCTGATGGGGTTGGATCAGAGTCTGCAAAATCATGAAGGACAGTGAAGAGGGCCAACACAGACCTGCCTAACAGATCCTGAAATAGAACCCCAGGCAACCCTTGAAGCTCGAAAGCATTATCTGAGGACAGATAAAGGGCGTCTGGGCTTTACACAATGGGCAAAGGCAAGGGGCTCATTACCATGCAGGGTGGCACAGGATAAAAACATGGCTAAGATCAAGAGAACTTTGATAAACTCACCAGAGAGAGAGCCACAAGGGCCATGACAGGAAACAGGGGCACTGGACGCTTCTACCTTCACAGACAGCCCTGGAGGAATCACCCACCCCACCCATCATCCATGCCCGATGGGTGGGCGCTGACCCAGTATGGGTAGTCCTATTTTTTTCAAAGAAATTGAGGAAAGTTTAATTTCTTTGAAATAAAATCCTTTAATTTTAAGGGATTTAAAAGGAAATCCTTTAAGCCAGTCCTGCCCTTGTGCATGGTGACAGGACAAGGGGCAATTGACCCCATTCATCAACAAGATGCAGCATTGCAGGAGGAAAACATGCAGGATTTGGAGTCTGACATCCAGAGTTCAAATCCTGGCTCCATCACTCACGCAGAGGCTTTGAATAAATTACATAATCTCTCTGGGCCTGTTTCCTCATTCATAAAACAAAGGTAAGGATGTCTGCCCTGGAGGTATGATCTGGGGATGAAACCAAACAACATATGTGAAGCCCTAGGACAGCACCTGCTATGTGGAGGTGCTTGGCAAGCAGCCCTAACCACAGTCCATTCCAACCTTGTGGACAAGTCAGAAATGGGCTCGGCCCTCAAGAACATCGGGCATGGGCACAGACAACCAAGGTACAAGTGAAAAGCAGGAAGGATTGTAGGAGGGAGGCAAAGTCAAGAGGAATTCAGAGGTTCTGCCTTGAGGAGACAGCAAAGTTTTCATGGAAGAAGCAACGTTTGAGATGGAAACTTTAAGGAAAAGGAGGTGGGCTGGTAATGAGCATGGGTAATTGATCTGGAGAGAATGGTGGACATGAAGGAAAGCAGGAGCCATGCAGGCAGGAAGTGCGGCAGGAAGTGGGACAGGAAGTGACACTGGGGTACTTCCTGGGAGGCTCCATGCGTGACTGGTTGGAACAGAGAGCAGTGAGGTCTGACCGCCCGCAGGGTGCCTGGAGTCATCGAGAAACAGTCACGGCGGGAGGGTCCAGGTGACAAGATGGAGGAGCATGAATTCCACCGGCTTCTGTGGTGGGGCCTTGTGCAGAAGCAGAGAGAGGGCTGTTAACATGGCTAAGGCCCTGGGAAGCAGACTCTGGCAGGCCTGTATCAAATGAACTAAGAGGAACGATGGACAGGGAGATCAGGGAATAACCCAGTGACTGGGCAAAGTGAGGCCTGACCTAGGGGCATGGCAGTAAAAATGCCATGACAGTAAAAACTCCATTTTTTCTCTGCCCTACCCCAAATGGGGCTATTACTAGGCCCAGGGACGGATGGGAGGGGCCTCAGGGAAGCAGCATAGGTGCAGAGCGGGCAGACAGAAGTTTCCAGCCTGGGAGAGCTGGGCAGGTGGTGGGATCCATTACCGAACCAGAGGACAAAGGAGGACTTTTGAAGCAAGAAGTTGAAACAAGTTCGAAAGACCAGAGGAAGATGTTTATGGAGACACCAAATGTAGCTGGAAACGTGGTGAGAAAGGGTCCGTTCCGGGCTCAGCCACACACTGTGTGACCTCAAAGTCAAATTCTTTTGGGGGGCAGGGGACATAACCAAACTGTGGCTTTAATCATTCTGTGCCTCAATTTTATCCTCAAAAAAAAAAAAAAAAAAAATGATCCATTCCACCTCCCGGGCTCACTGTAAGGAATGAGTATAATGGATGTAAAAATGCTCTGTAAACTACAAAGCCACTTTATAAAGGTAAGAAGTTATTATCAGAGTCCATAGCTGAAACCAAGAGGTTGGCAGGTTTGTCCAGAAGAGAGAGAAGAACAAGAGAGGGCAGGAGATCAGAAGCATAACGTTCAGGAACATTAAGTCCAGGGCAAGAAGGCAGAAGGAAACTAGGAGAGCGCACATTTTCATAAAGAAACAGCAGGAGCCCCAAGAAAGGGCTACACCCCAGTCTTCCTCTGCAGCCCTCACAAACTCTATCCCGTGTCTGTCCCACGAGGAATGACATCCCCAATCTGTTCGGAAAAGGCAGGACAATTTGAAAGCTAAATAAGTAGAGAGTGTGCCTAGGGGGGCCACAGCACCTTGAAGGAAGTCTGGAAAGCACCTAGGGAGTATGAGTGTCATGTGAGGGCAATCTCATCAAAATCCCCAGGGCACAGACATCGCCAGGAAAGAGGCATTCAGGGAGCCATTAGCTCCCTGATTAAAATGAAGTGGCTGTTGCTCTAATCCGGAGAGGGTGAGCACATCTCTGGGAAAGGGGCGAGCAGACAGGCAGTCTGTCATCTGATTAAGACACAGTCTTCTAATCCATCATCCTCCATGCCCCGCTGCGCTTCCCCACTGGCATGCACACACAGAAGGTACATGCTGCCCTGTTCTAGCAACAGTAGCAACAGGCAAGGGGTCAGCATTTCTGCAGGATGGTGGGGGAGCTTCTCCTCTCAACAGTGAGTCTGGGAGCCCAGCAGGGGGAAACAAATAGTCCAGGGGGATGTTGACAGGGAAGCCACAAGCACAGCCTGTGCAGCGAACTGGCACCAACAGATCCACGGAGAGGAGGCTCACTGAGATTTGAACCGCCCAATCTGTTCTCAAAACCAGACGGCCAACATCAAAAGGAGATGACAATGGAGATGAAGTTAGACTGGCTCACAGGCAAAGTCACATCTACTCAGTGGGTACCCTCCATGGGTGCTTTGTAGATTGCACAAAGGTCTCTGAAGGTCTCTTCCCTCACCCATGTCTGTCCCCGAAGAGGATATGAGACCTTGCAAGTCTTTCTGGCCTGACGCTCTCTCGGCGCTTCTGTGGTTTCTCCTGCCCTGAAGACTTACAGTCAAAAGCAGAAAGGACCCCCTGATGTCTTTAGGTCCCATCTCCTGCCCCAAGCTGGCTTACACTCCAACCATCTGGCGACTGGCACTCACTCTACTTGGGGGCAGGGGTGGGGGGCCAGCCAATAATGCTTATCAGCCACAAGCAGCTGTCACCGCAGCTCCTCTCTCTGACTCTGCCTTTAGTAAGTTTCACAGGCCTTTGTCAAGTCCTTTCTGCTATAACTTTAACTGCTCAGGGCCAGGCCTAGGACATGCTCTCAGTCCTTCCCAAGACATCTTCTTAATAAACCCAATGATGCTCGACACAGTGAACACTTCCTGGGTGCCTTCCACATGTGCACAGTACATTGCTTCTCTTCTCTGCCCTGAAAAACACGCACCGTCCCTTCCACCCATTCTCCCAGGCTGTGCTCTTTTCAGACCACCCATCCTCCCAGCGGCCAAAGGCACACTGCAGAAAATCTATCCTGGAACCTACCCCCACTTCACCCAGGATGCCAGTGCCCCCTGGGCAGTCCTGGCCTTGTTCCCTCTGCCCAGGAAGCAAGTGAGGCTACAAAGCAGACATGCCTTCCCCGCTGGTCCTAGGGCAGTTCCTGTGAGCCACCTGGATGGCAGACTGGCGAGATGGTGGGGCGGTATTCAGAGAGGGGAGCTGGGGAAGATACCAGATGGATCTGAATAGCCACAAACTCAATTTTTTCTCTGCCCTACCCCAAATGGGACTATTATTAGGCCCAGGAATGGGAGTGTCATGGTCAGGAGGGATATAGGCACACTGACCCAGAGAACACGGGTTTGGAACAATTGGGCTACTGTTCCTTGGCACTGAGAGGGGAATGGGCTCGGAATCCCGAACTTCTCAAGCGGGAAATTTTGCCAGATGTCCATCTGCCTCTTTCCCTGCCCAGCACAGGGCGCATCCTCAGTAAGGAAACAGTGTTCAAGGCCTTCTGCCAAGGCAGCCAAAGTTCTCCAGACCTCAGCGGAGGCTGCAGAGCTCTCAAAGAGTGGGGTGGGGAGCTGGAGCTGGGAAAAGGTGGGGAAGAAGGTGATACAGTTTGGATACTGGTCCTCACCAATTCATATTGAATTGTAACCCGCAATGCTGGAAGTGGGGAGGTGACTAGATCATGGGGATGAATTTGTCATGATTGGTTTAGCACCATCCCCTTGATGCTGTCCTCACAATCCTGAGTTCTCACGAGACTGGGTTGTTTGAAAGTGTGTCATACCACCCCCCACTCTCGCCTTCTCCTGCTTTTGTCATGTGAAGTGCCTGTTCCCCCTTCATCTTCCACCATGACTGAAAGCTCTCTGAGGCCTCAGCAGAAGCCGAGCCGATGCCAGCACCATGCTTCCTGCACAGCCTACAGAACCATGAGCCAATTAAACCTCTTTTTTTATAAATCACCCAGTCTCAGGTTATTTCTTTATAGCAATGCAAGAATAGCCTAATACAGAGGGAGATACTGAAGAATCTTTGCTGGGCAGATTTGGGCATGCTCTTGCCCACCCCACCTTGTTCTCTGCCCCACAGTCAGAAGGCACAGTGGGCTGGGCAGGAGAACGCCCAAATCTGCCCAGCAAAGACTCTTCAGTGCAAGGAATTGGAGACCTCCACCAGTTACCAAAAATGCACAAATAAGATTCAGAATCCATGCTGATGATGGCTCCGTGCCATGGGCCGGTCTGCCTACCACACCCAGGTGCTGTGAGCAAAGGGTGTTGGGGGTTGGGAGATGCAGCCAAATGCCTCCACCACCCTCTCTTCTGACTGTTTTGGTGGCTCTGATTCTTCCAACATACTGCAAGGAGGCCAGGCAGAGAGGACAGGGAGCAGGCAGCCTTCTCCCTCCTCAGTTTACAGGTGGCCCAGGCCCAAGGAGATGTTCCGAGGTCATACGGCAAATCAAGGGGAAACTTGGTCCCCGTCTCACTCCCTTCCCCTGGGCTGCCAACTCAGCTTGCTTTCCTCCTTTGTAGCACACAAAAGAGGGCTGAGAAAAAGAACACTGAAAACCATTTCTCTCCCTTGGCAAGAGTCAGCTTTCCCTGTCCATGGTCAGGGTGGAGGCCCAGGAGTGGTTCCAGGGTCATCCGTCCTGCACCCCCTGGGCACCACCCCTGGCCAAGGCCCGAGAGCCACAAATGGGCTTGGCACCTTCCAGGGCTGCTCCACCGGCTGGCAGGTGCAAGAAACGTGCTTTGGTCCAGGCACCTGCTCACTTGCTTGAATGGTCTGGTCAGAGCAGTGCTGAGTTCCAGAACCAGGCACTGCCAGAGAGAAGCAGAGGGAATGCACCTGCCTAGGCTGGAGGGGAGTGTGGCAGTACCTGGGGACGGGGTGGTCTGTCTTCCACTCTTCTTCCCAGGAGCACCTAGCATCTAGCTGAGCTGGGCTGCTACAGAGTCCCTGCAAAGACTGGGATGTCCACAGAGTCAAGAGGCTAACACACACACAGAGAGAGAGAGAGGCTTGGCAGAACAGGCTCCTGAAACTTCGACAGCACTACACTGGATACTGAGAGATGAGACTGTGTCCACTGCCCCAGGAGGAGCAGGGGAGGAAGAGCCTCTGCAGGGAAAACCCTCAAGGCTCCCGACTCCACTGACCCTGGCTGGGGCAGGCAAGCCTAGTGAACCACACACCCTCCCTTCTCTACTGCAGAGCTCCAGCAGAACCTGGCCCCCACAAACCCTCTCCCTATTACCCGCGTCTCACACCGTGACTAAAGAGACCATCAACCACATGGTCCCCTTTAGCGGGGTGGCTGGGGGATGGCCATCTGGTGGGACCTGCTGCTACCGGCGCTCACTGTCTGCCTGCGGCGTGTGGTCCGGTGGGGCATGAGGTGGCTCGAGAGCGCGTTCTCCTAAAGCAGACCTCGCCAGACTGTTCCTCAGAGGCCCCAGCCCACGCCACCAGCTGCCTCTGCCCCCATCTGTGCACTTCACGCCATCTGCAGAGGGCTGGGACCCCGCTCCAGGGCTGCGGCTGGCAGAGAATAAGGACGTGGCCTCCTTCCGGCTGGGGTAGAGCGGGAGTGGGTGGGGCTTCCACACACCTCACCTCCTGAGATGTCCACAGGCCTTGAGGAAACAGCTGAGGGGATTTGGAGGTCCAGAAAAAGAAGGGGAAGTGCAGGGGGAGGATAAGGCCAGCCGAAACCTGCTTACCTACCGGGACCAGGGCCCATGTGGCTGGCAGTCTCTTGGGGAGGAGACAAGCGTCTGGGTCAAGAAGGCTGCATCACAGACATAGACATCTCCCTGCCTCCAAGAAGACTGTTGGGGTCAAAAACAGCATCGCTTAAGCACCCATCACCCTGGAGTTCACTGTGGGGGACAAAGTGCTCCCAGACAGGCCCTGTTGCTAAAGCTTACACCCAGCAGTCCCAGTGGGCAAGCTGAAAGGGCAGTCTGGGCCCAGGTGCCAGGCACCAGAGAGCTTATGACTGACTGCCAAGACCCTGCGGGCAAGCCTTGGTTCCCAGGAATGCAGAACTAAAGGACATGTGGGGGCAGCGGAACCCCAGGACGAGTGCAGGGGGTAGTACAGCAAGAGAAGGCTTCTCAGAGGTGGTGGCCTTGAGGTCAGTCGCCTCTCGCTCCCCTGCAGCCTACAGCAGCTGGGCTGGGCTCTCCACCTGCCTGACAGCCCACATCAGAGGAGACAGAGGAGCCTTCACGGACCTCATCAGTCAAACCTGGGCAAGACCAGACCATGGGTGTCAACCCCTACGCTGTTACCCTCCCTGCAGAGGAAGCCAGAGAGGGTGACAGCAGAGGGGCCGATGCCTGGCTGCTTCTCCCCCTCGCTGGTCCCCATGACTGAAGCTTCCTGTGCCGTGATCTGGCTGTGCACTAAGCTGCTTAGCCAACAGCCCTATCTCCTGGGCTCAGGGTTCAGCCCTGTGGGAATGAAGGGATCAGTGCAGCCCTATGGGAACAGTGAGGGGCTTGAGTCAGACAGAGCTGGTGCATCACAAACTGCTGTGAAACCAGAGCAAATTACTTAACTTCTCTGAGCCGCCTTATGTGCAAAACATAAGGTGCAACAGGAGCCCCTGCCTCCTGGAGCTGCAGCAGGAATTCAGTGAGGTGGTAAAGCACCCAGCTGTGTGCCCAGCCCATGAGAGACAGTCCATACACAGTGGCTGCGATGGTGGTGGTGGAAAGACGATGGGTGAGTCCAGCAGACAACGAGACGGGGAACTCAACCATGGATGGTAACTTGGGTACAGGGAAGGCGGTAGAAAAGCTCGCAGGAAACCAAGGCATCCTATGATGCTTGCAGGGATGACTCTATTGGGTTATGTTTTCTACGTTGGATTTTAAGGTCCATTGATGACATCTTCCCTGCTGCTTCATCCCTCCAATGTACCATCCACACCCCAACTTTCTCAGGCTGATTCAGAGACTGGTTAGGAGACCTGGAGACCCAGTTCTCCCACAGAGCTCCTGTCTGGATGCCCTGCCACAGGGCCCCTCTATGACAGGCCCACACGTCACTTCTGCACAGTAGGGAGCACGTGTGAGGTGCGGTGCAGCCACCAGAGGGAAACACGATGCCTGGCAGTCAGCATGGCTCAAAATCCTGGGAGGAAAGAAACCAGAATGGACACGGGCCCTTGGAGATCAGCGGGTATCTAGGCCCTGAGAGGGGGCAGTGCGCCCAAGGCTCCACAATACATTCAGGGCAGAGCTGGGGCTCCCCACTGTGGCAGCCGCCCCTCCAGCTGAGGCCTGGGTCAAGCCCAGTGACTGCTGGAGCCCTCCGCTCATCCATTACGTCCTCCACACGCAGCCCTGGGCTGTCGGCTGGGCCCCGCAGAGGAGGGCAGGGACAGTCCCCATCCTCAGGGAGCTGGCAGACAAAGGGGAAAGAAAAGCCTGGCCACCAGGGGACTCGGTTTCTACTCTGGACTCTGTTCAGAACTCACTGAAGGAGCTGGGACTGGCCATGTCACATGTCCAGGCTGTTGCTCTTCATCTACAGAATGGGAGCTGTGCTTGCTGTTGGCTAGAGGTGGAAGGTGGGGCTGGCTGGGTGGCATCCCAGGGCTCCAGGCATCAGGCAGAAGGCATGTCCAGGGCCTGGACCACACCCACACCAGCCTAGAGCAGGGCAGGTGGCAGAGCCACTCCCAGGCTGCTGGCAAGGGCCTCCTTGCCCTGAAGCAGCTCAACCCCATCTCAACCCAGCTCATGACTTTGAAAGAGCAGCTTCTAGATGCTTGGACCAACTACACACACAGGCTTCTCCCCGCTGGGAACACACTTAAGAATAACGTCACCCCCAGGGGTCCGAGGAAGCCCTAACAGGGAGACCCCTGATGCTAGCCTCAGGAACATCAGAGGTGGCGGGGAGTGGGGGAGCAACAATGTTCCCTCCCCTGATTCGCTGACCCCACTCAGAGGAAAAGGAGGAATTCTAGGTCTTTGGAGGAACTGGCGGAATTCTCCTCTAGGGCCAGTGGCCCCCTGCGTGCTGGAGCCCCAACTCCGAAGCAGCTGCCTGGCAGAGACGGTGAGGAGGGGGCAGGGGAGAGGACTCTGCCCTCCACTGATCTTCGGCCAGGACACGGCCCCGGCGAGCAGCATTCCATTCTATACTGAGCCGAGTGACACACACCGGAGCCCAGGCTGGCCATGCCCAGCCGCCTCCCCAGCCCCGCTGGGCACACTGGTAAGGCCGGGACCTCCACCCAAGGTCAGCGCCTGTCACGGCTCGGAGCCCACACCCACTGCGCTGACCATGACTGGGATAAGGGCACTCACGGCATGTCGGGGGAGAAACGGGCCCAGAAGGAAAGTGCTTGTTTAAAATTATGTGGCTGCTTCTCCAGGGCCACTTAGCTTGGTCACTCTTTAGTGATGTCCTTCTGCTCACAGGAAGTTGTATTTGTAGACACATATGTTTTTAAAACTTAGAAACATACCATATACCATTTTTCCTCACTTAATATTACATTGACACATAGATGACTGTGTTTTTCAAAACTCTACACCAAAAAGAGCAAAGTTTACAGTACGTATGTTTATAATACATAATTACACATCTATAATACATAGTATGTAAACACCACAACGCAGTGTGAGCACTTTCCCCGTATCATTTAATCGTTCCCCAAACTTATTTATCCACACACATATCATACTTTATTTAGCCATCTCCCTAATGTAGGACACCTAAATTGCTTTCAATTGTCCTTTATTATAAATTCCTCCTTAAGGAGCACCCTAACACATAAAATCTTTGATAGCATTTCTGATTATTTTCTTAGAATGGAGTCTTAGAGGTGCAGTCATGGGTCAGAGGATAAGCCTGTTTTCAAGGCTCTTGGAACCCTCCGCAAAGTGATTTTCCTCAAAGGTTTTAACACATTACACCCCACCAGTGCTGCAGTAGAAAGCTGCATCGTATTAGCAATTATCAGTTTAAAAATCCATGCACATTTGTAAGGCAAGAAAATAGCATTCTATTGTTGGCATAATTTGGATTTCTTTGATTACTAGTGATATTCCCCATTCTGTCATGTTCGCTGATTGCTAATATTTCTCTTTATACAGACCTAATTACAGCAACAGCCAGCAAGCCACAACTCTCCAACGTCCATGCCATCTCAGTGCGATTGTTGTCATATATAAAATCTACGTTAAATCACAGGAGTTAATATTACGCTCATATTTAATGCCACAGTGCAGTAGAGAGAGGCTGGCGTAGTGTAAGGACCACAGATTTGAAGCCAGACAGCCCTGGGTTTAAACACCTCCTCCCTCAAGTGCCAGCTGTGTCTTAACACCCCCAGCGGTGGTGTAGCGACAGACAAGACCAGGGCTTTGGCGTCCTGAGACCTGGATTCAAATCCTGGCCTCCTCACTGCCCAGCTGTGTGAGCTCGAGCACATTACCAGACCTTTCTGAGCCCACCATGCTTAACTGTGCTGAGGAATGAGTGCGTGAAGTGCCCAGGGCAATGTCCCGCCTGTAGGAAGCACTCAATCAGCAAGAGTGACTGCTGGCCTCCTTGGCTGAGCAGCCTTAAGGACCATTCACCATGCTCCCGGGCTGCTCCCCGACCTGGCCCCACTCTCTCCCACCTCCTCCACACAACTCACTCTCTCCCCACGGCCTGCAGCCAAACGCCCCCCTCAAAGAGCTGGAAAAGTAGCTGTGGGTAAAATGACAGAATGTCTGGGATCTACTTTAAAATACTCCAGGAGGACAAAAGGGGGTGAAAGCACATGAAATAAAGGCATGGTAGGTTGTGGAGGTCGGGTGGGGGCTACGCAAGGGTTCTCTATGTTATGTGCTCCATTTTTGTGAATGTTTAAAATTTTCCACAATAAAAAGCTAAAAGGAAAGAAAAGGGAGTAATAGGGACAGGAGGACTAAATAAGGTAATTCATTATACCTAGCCCTTCTTTGTCAAGCGTCTCCTCCGTACCTCTGGTCGTGGCAATGCCCTCCCTCGTCCGCTCGATTTGGTCAGTGTTTCTTTGGCTTTATTCCCTTTCAAAATTTCCACATCCCCAGCTGTTTTCCTCCCCCTGCACTCAGCTCCTTCTTTATTCCCCATCAAGGAATCCCTTTTCCACCCCTCCCCATCGGAAGCTCCAATGACCCTCCCGGAAGGATAAGTCCAGGAGGGCAGACGGGAACCAGGACTCCTGGGTTTTCACCCCAGCAATGCCACTGTCTGCACTGACCTGTGCAACTAACCTCTACCCAGTTCAGACCAAAGGAAAGCTCAGCAGACCCGGCAAAGAGACTTTCTCCTTCCAAAAGGCAAAAAATGAGCTCCTCTCTGTCTGACCCGGTTTGCTGGTGTCCAACTCGGGCAGCGGAGCGGGGAAGGTGGCGGCTGCCTGGCAGACACCGCTCGCCCACAGAGGGCTTGCGGAAATGGGAATACGGGCACCATCACGATCATGTTAATGAGGGTAAAAGTTAAGACCAAGAGGGGAAAGAAGGCGCTGCCCTCTACGTGGGTGTGCCAGCGTGTGCTTTTCAGATGACAGGCTTGTGTCAGGGAGGCAGCATTCATGGGCAGGCCTGGCTCAGAGAGGGGCCAAGTCCCAGCCAAGCAGGCCCCTGCCCAGCGTTCCCAGCAAGGATGTGACAACAGAGCCCCACCACGCACGACCCACCAGGCACCCCTCTACGCCTCGCCTCTCTCCCTCTTTTTCACAAGGGAGGAACGTGCACTCGCCCTCTTGCCTCCCGGGATGATGAAGTCAGGCCTGGAAAACAGAAGGCATGATCAGGGGATGAATCGGGGCACCCTCAGGTCTAACGCCACGCTGGGTGCCAGTGGGAACCCACCTACTCCTCTCTGGGCTGAGATGATGGCCACCCGACTCTCCTTTGGGGAGGGCCTGCATGTTCTCAGGGAAACCAGAGAGAACATGAAGCAAGGAAACAGCTTGGGAATGAAGGTGTTACACACACAAAGGGCGGCCCCACCACCCCCCTGCATTTGCTGCACGCCCTTGGGCGAAAGGCCTTTGGTGGCCCCAGTTCAACAGACGCCAAGCACTAAACAGTGCATCTGCTGCTGCTGTCAGATGGCCTCTGCTGACTTTCCCAGGGCACCTTCTTACTGCCCCAAGAGGGACTGGGGTTTAAAGAGAGAATCTTTACCCCATTTTTTGAGTGCAGAAATGAAGGCATGAGACTTTCTCCTCGAACAGGGAATCAAGGATAGCTGGCTTTGGAATCTAAACCCACAAGCCCCAACTCTCAGCCAGGACCGTCCCCGTGAGACATGGAGGAGTCGGCAGTGCTTTCTGGGTAACAGCGCCACTTAGGGTTTGGTCTTCCTAGCTAGCAAAGGAGAAGGAGCCGGACCTAATAAACTCAATGACATTCACAAAGGGCACCACGGGAATAAACAAAAGCCACAACCCACAATTCAGCACAAAGCAGGCTGGCCCGTGGCAGCTGCGGACTGTGCTCAGGCCACATGTCCTCGGGGTGGGGCAGGAGAAGACTTTGAGAGAGACACAGAGAGGGCGTCTGTCATGCCAGCCAGGTCAAAGTTGCTCCGAAGAGTGGGAACAGCAGAGGACACAGAGGCAGAACCAGGGTTCAAGGCTCAGCTCAGTGTTAACCATGAGCCTTGGGCAGATCACATGGTCTCTCTGACCCTCGGTACTGTTACCTGTAGAACGGGGATAACACAACTTCTCTACGAGAGATAAAACTGCTTTGTAAATAGCATGGGAAAATGAGGGAATATTCTAGTCCTTCTCTTGAGGATGACTGGGGAGGGAAGAGGAGGGAAGGAAGAGGAGAGGAAGGTAGAGAAGGATCCACAATGAGGCTGGATTTTGAAACCCAACCTGCTGGCTTTATATCCAAGCTTTTCATCATCACAGGAAACTGAACCTGCAGCAAATGTACGCTGAGTTCATAAACATGATTAAAAAGGTTGTTTGCAAAATTCATACCAGGGAAATGAGCTGCAGATGGTGGCGGCAATGCCCTTTCGCAGCAGGCAGCAGCTGGCTGTGGGCTCAGGGACCGCTGCAGGGAGCTAATGCCCACCTCCGGCTTTGGAAGGGAAGGGGCCACGCTGACCCTGCCCTCTCTGTGCCTGGGGCTGGGGGAGACTTGCAGAAAGCTGAAACCCCACCTCATAAAACTGCCCTTCGTTCCAGAGAGATCAATCAGGTTTTCAATTCCAGCCCAACCAGGAGGGCAGGCCACGCTCAGAGAAAGAAGAGTGGGCTAAGAGCACTGCCCCTTCCACGGCAGCCTGCCTCGGGTGGGACAGGGCTGCAGTGGCTCTGGCTGTCCACTGGGAGTGTCCTTGGTGAGGGAGGAGGGAAGGAATTTGGCAAAGCCAACTTGAGGTCTCTTCCAGCCAGAGGGACCCTCTGTTCTGTGGCCAACAGGCAGCCCTGGTATAAGGAGGATGGGTGGGAAATACAGGCACCAGAACAGCCTCACAGAATGCTTTGCAGGTCACGTTTCACGTAGGTGGGCACCAGCCTGTCTCTGATCGTAAGCCATCAGGAGGCAAGCCCAGGAAGACCTGTGTGATGGGCTTCCTATAGAGCAGCTGACACAGGAGACTTTAAAAATGTGACAAAGGGGACCACATTGATCAGGATAATACAATGACTCTGTGGCCCAAATTTGGGATGAGTCTTCTCTTTTGATGTATCTCACAGTCCCTCCTCTCTCCCGGCCACTTTCTACCCACGCTTCACCTGCAGCCTCACCTACTCCAGGAGGCCCTCCCTGATGAGTCATTCAAAGCAGTGGCCCCTCCCACAAACCCTCACACCGCACTGCTCACTGCCTTGGCTGCTGCTCGCAAGCATTTCATATGTGTGCCCATTTCTACCTGACAACCAGGTGCCCCCTCAGGGCAGGGCCGCATCTGTATGACATTGCTCAAATGTGCCCCACAGTACGAGGAATCTGGAGGGTGCCCAATGATGACAGGATCTGAGCCTGCAGAGCTTTTCACAAACTTGCAGAATGAGCTATGTCCCTGTACGTCACCACCCGCCCTCTCCCTCCTGCTGAACCTGGAGAAGAGTCATGAGCTTGCTACCAAAAATACCCCACAGCCTGGACTCTCGATGATTCCTCTACAAAGGCTGGGGAGCACAGACACAGGCTTACCAGTCTCTTCTCTACCCCCGCCTCCATTTTTTCCAGTCCCCAGAAAGCCCCAATCTCCAGCAAATTCCACAGACTGGGTGAGACTCAGATCCGGCCAACAGCATGCCAGGCGTTCTTTACATATCATCTTATCTACTGGAGGAAGCATCCTGGTGACAGCGAAGGGCACGGACCTCAGAGGCAGGCAGCTGAAGTGAACGGGCTCTGCAACCTACCAGCTGTGCAGCCCAGGGCAAGCTACCTAACCTCTCTGAGCTCCAGCTGCCTCATCTGCAAAAGGGCGTAACACCTTCCTCTCAGGTTTGCTGTGGAAATCATGCCTGTAAAGTGTTTACCAAGTGTTTGTCACTCTCAGAAAGTACTAGATACATGGTAATTAACATTAAATTATTGCATCAATCTGTCAAGGTAGACACTATCGTCTTCTCTCCACCAATGAGGAAGATGAAGCTCAGAGACGTTAAGCAACTGGCTCAGAGTTGCAGAGCTGCTGCTCAGGAGGCAGAGCTGGGGGTTCACACCAAGGCCTTCTGACTTCAGGTGCAGTGCTCTTCTCCAAACACCACGGGCTTGCAGAGGACGCTAAAGGAACACAGACAGCAGCAGAGCCTGCCCCTAGCCCTGGGGAAGTTTGCAGCCTCAAGTCACAGGGATAGAGCTGTGGAACCCTGAGGCAGGAACCCTCATGCCGCCCCAGCAGCAGGTCCCGGGGAATCCTGGAATGTGGGGAATGGCTTCAGCAAGTCCTCATTTGAGAAGACTGGCTGGACTCCCCTAAATGAAGTGCTGTTGCAGGCAAGCTCGGCCAAAGCCCCCAGAGCTAATCATACTGGCACCTGCTGTCCCCCCACACAGGCAAACTGGGAAGGTGCCACTGGCTGGAGCCAGCCATCAGCCCTCACACAGTCCAGCTCACAGGGAAAGCACAAAACTCTGGCTGCAGCACAAGCCCAGTCCGCAGAGGCACCGCCTTCCGCATCTGACAGAACCAGCCATCATCAGAGGGTGGGAGACAGGATTCAGCGGACACCTTCCAAATTCAAACCCGCCCAGTAAGGGAATCACACATGCACTCACCACACGCAGTCTTGTTGATCCACGGAGCCCCTGGTTACATTAGACAAGGACGCAAGGCACGTGGGAGCTTTCACAAACATGATCTCCTCTGATCTTCTCACCCTGGGGCATATGTGCTTTTACCCATTTTACAGATAAGGAAGCTGAGAAGACCTCGGACAGTTTTCCCAATGCCTTACCCAAAAAGTAAGGAATTGCTGGCGTGCAAACCCCATGGCTCCAGGCTCCCGGCCAGGCTTCTTGCCACTACCGCCCGCTGTGGGTCTGTGCTCTCGTTCACTCACTGCCACTTCACTCCACTCATTCCTTCATTCACACACCTATATTTTTTTCCTAAACGGCGACAGCTCAGGACCCTCTGGGTTGTTTGCTACTGCCTTCTCCTGCTGCCTGAGAAAACCTGGGATATTGAGATGGTATTTTTCTTCTTTCCTGTAGAGTTGCTAGGATTCGGCCCTTCTCCAAGCCCTGCCATCAGCAGCTGATCCCGGAATGAGTGCTGAGAGCAGCACAGACCACTCCACGCTTCTGCTCTGACTGCAGGCCTGGCCTAGAATGTGCCCCTCACTGCACAATGCGCTTAAAAGCCTTTTTCAAAACAGGTGTCTCAGCCTCCCAGAAATACAGCTCTTGGGATGTTATTTTCGGAGGTAAGGAATGGGAAAGACGATAAAGTAGCCTGTAACCCAGTTTGCAGGCAGGTGCATGGGTGGGAGGGGGTCCTTCAGTCAATTAATGCTTGCATTTAATGAGTACCTACTACTAGGTCAGTGCTGCAGAGGGAGGGGGTCACAAAAGAGTAAGACACAAAGGCTCTGCCCTCAAGGCCACAGTCTCAACTACAACCTGGCTGTTAAGTGCACCTGAGAAATTCAGAGGAAGGTAAGCTGCCTGCAAGTGGGGACAAAAAGATTTCATTCAGACCATGGAATTTCAACTAGACAATCAAAGGATGGCCAGGATTTAAATCCGAAATGGTATAGAAGAAAACTGCCCAAACTACCTTCTCAGCACCATGGCCAATGTGAAAGTCTGCCTTGATTCTTCCTTCCCCGATCTTGGCTAAATATTTCATCTTTTTTATAGGCACTTGGCAGAGGTTCCAGGATGGGAAAGCAGGGCAGTAAATTAGATCTTCGAGGACGTCTCAGCCCTACACACCCACATTTACACAAGCTCCATTCATCCCTGCTCTGTGTAAAGATTCTCTGCAGCCTGTGGGGGCTCCGAGATGGGGGTGCTGGAAGGAACTTCACTCTTGCTACTCGGCTTTGGAAATATCCCCTGCAGAGACCTGACTGCTCCTCAGGCTGGGACAGACACCTCTGTAGCCCACAACCCCGCCAACAGGATGGCTTTTTTCTTTGAGATCTGATGCATTTCTCAAAAGAGGAAAACTCCTTGCCCCGTGATCCGGCAATTTCACCAGCGCACGCTGTAGAGGAACTATTATTCACGTGCATGAAAGAAATGTACACGGTCAAGGATGCTCACAAGCAGCTTTGCTCATGACAGCAAAAAACTGATAACAATGAAATATTAAAAAGCAGGGAAAATGAATGAACTACAAGTACAAACATTACATGGATGAATCTTAGAAACACAATATTTAGTAGGAAAAATGCAAGCTACAGAAAGCTACATGTAGCACAATACCATTTTACACAGCTCAAAAGCACATGAAACTATAGAATGCGTCGTTTAGGGAAACACATGAGCAGCAACATTACATAAAAAGGCAAAAGCCTGATAAAAAATGCCCTCAGGAGGGCCGGGCGCGGTGGCTCACGCCTGTAATCCCAGCACTTTGGGAGGCCGAGGCAGGTGGATCACGAGGTCAGGAGATTGAGACCATCCTGGCTAACACAGTGAAACCCCGTCTCTACTAAAAATACAAAAAATTAGCCAGGCGTAGTGGTGAGTGCCTGTAGTCCCAGCTACTCGGGAGGCTGAGGCAGGAGAATGGCGTGAACCCAGGAGGCGGAGCTTGCAGTGAGCTGAGATTGTGCCACTGCACTCTGGAGGGGCGGGCCACCCCTAACAGGCTGATCTCTCTTTCTTTTCCCCACACACTCCAGCCTGGGCGACAGAGCAAGACTCTGTCTCAAAAAAAAAAAAAAAATGCCCTCAGGAGAAGGGTGCCCTCTGCCAGGGGATGGGACAGGGATGCAGCAGGGCTAGAGGTGATGTTCGTGACAATCCACATTCAGCTAGGTGGTGGATTCCACAGTGTTTTTTACAACTTTGCAACTTACATGTATTCTTTTGTATTTATCAAATCCTACTTAATACTTTTACGTGCTTGTAACCTTACTAATTTACATAATCCTGGAAGCTTGAGAATTCAAGCTTTGGTAGCTTCAAGCTGAAGCTACCAAAAGAGACAGAAAGGAAAGACAGGATGGGTGGAGCTGGAGAGAGAAAATCGCCCTGGCCTAGCCAGCAGAGTCTCAAATTCTCCTCCCCACGCCTGTGACCAGTAAAGGCACCTGAAAAGCCTGAGAAGGAATAGGGAGTGTGTAGACAGAGGCGACAAGACTGGACGGGTGGGACAGCTGTCCTCCTGTGAGAAGGCCAGACCCCAAGCAGGGAAAGGACAATCTTTCTGTGTGGCTCTGAAGAACAGATCCAGGCCCAGCAAGAAAACTTCCGATGGCTAAAACGTCCCCAAATGGAGTGAGCAGCCTCCGGAGGCAGGGAACGTACACCTGCAGGTGCCCACTGAGAGTGGCTGGAGCTCAGCTTCCTGTGTCTGAGGAAGGGGAGAGCCAGGGCTGCACTCGACACATGCGCCAAATCCCACTCCAAGGACAGGGAGGGCTGGACGTGCCAGCATCACTGGGGACCCCGTTAAACAAACATTCCAGTCTCCACTCCTGACCAACATACTCAGTCGCTGGGGAGGAACTGCAAGTCTACAGTTCTGCAACCTTCCCAGGTGATTCCAATGCAAAGCTAGCCTCGAAAACACCCAATTTAATGTCCTCCAAGTTTTCTTTTAGTTCAAGATTCCATGGGCCAAATGCAGGGAGCAGAAGGCAGGAGAGGGAAAACATCAGGGCAGGGGATAGGCTTTTGGTCCTCAGTCACCCTGATGATCCCACCCAAATCCTTCTTGCTGTATCCATGTCACTCCCTCCGACTCCTCTTTCTCATCTCTTAGTGGGGAAAAGAAATTAAACTGGTTTCATATCCTCTGGTTATTGGAAGCATTCTTAAAAATAAACATATCTCGCCGTGGAGAGAAAAAAAAAACAAACATAACAGAAGCCAGAGATCAGGAGAGAAGATATTTTCAAGAGAAAACTGCACACATTTCTCAGGATTTACCACATAGGTAGGAGGAACGGGTACTTCGTCATCAGGGCACCTTGGTAGCTGGAAATTCTATGCCCACTTAACTTCCAAAGTTAGCCACCCTCAGGCCCATAAGAATCGTACCAAAAGGAAAAATCCAGGACTGCAGTTCCTAACCAGACAGAAGGGACCTCTGGAAGAGGCCCGTGGCAAAGTCCCTACAGACTCTTAATCCCTCCAAGGGCACAAATAACCGTACTGCTGCAATCAGGATAAGCAAGGTGCTTCTAGGGAGAGGGGAGACGCTGCCCCGGCCAGAGACAGCCCCACCGAGAGCCAGGCCCAGGCACAGGGAGCTCAGAGCGTCAGGGGCAAGGTGGCCAGCTCTGCTGGCTGGGCATGCACGCGACAGCGGGTGAAAAGGCAGAGGTGGGAGGAATCCTGGAGGCCAGACAGCCCCCAGAGTGAAAGGCCCTGCCCAGAGCCAACAAGTAACCCGAGCCAGGAGATCATCTGAAGGCACCGCCCGCCCACAGCCTGGAGCGAACCCCATCCAGGCTCCAAAGCGAACATCTGTTGCCCTGGCATGGGGGCTGGCCAATTCCATGTGAATTTCCACCCGCCCCGCCCCTGCTGGCTCAGTCCTCTGCCCCTTGAGGTTGACCTCTTTAGGGTGGGCTGGCATGGGGCATGGGATGGTCAGGCTGGGATTGCCTGGATCTGACTAGCTCCCTCTCAGCCTTTGCCCACAGCATCTCTCTGTAGTGATGTGGGGCTAATGCCAGGACGGTCCGGGCCAGGGCCAGGTCCAGCCTGGAGTGCTGTCTTCGCTGACTCCCCATCTCAGAGCATGTTTGATGTCTGCAGTGGTGGCAGCAGGACCAGAATTTTCTGCCTAGAGGTATCCTAGGGCTCAAGTGAACTGATACGAATTCTGAGGCTGAAAAAGGGGCAGTGCCTGGCCCAAGGTCACAAAGCTAGGGAACTTGGGACTGCCCCGCTTCCCTTCATTCTCCCCGCCTCTCTCATTTCTGCACCTGCTGTTCTGTTGCCTTCTGCGGCGATAAGAAACTCCACAGGGTAGAAAGAAAGAATGTATGGCATTCTCTGGCGAGAAATTAAAATTATTTTTAAAAAACCACAATCCTTACACACCCAGGCAAGCACTCTCTCGACTAAGCACCGTTCCCAATTAAAGGCATCCTTCACTTCCCAGGCAGAAGGTTTATGTAGGTCACGCTGGGCCCTTTATAGCATACACCCCCGCCCCCAGCTCCCAACCCTATCTCCACACCTTCAGGCAGGGAGGTACGCACTGAGATCCTACTGAATAGGGGCCTCCAGATGGGGATGAAGGAGGCCCCAGGGAGCCCTGCAGGGGTCTCCAGGGGGGCCAAGGACAGGTGAGCCTTCCAACAACTCGGAAAACTGAGGATCGGGAGCAGGGGCTGCATACGGATGAGAATGGGGGTGTACTGCAGATGGAAGGAGATAACTGAGGGGAGCTGGTGCGACAGGCCAGCATGGACCCCTCAGTTCCCAGAGCAGCATGGGGAAACCCCTCAGGTATGAGGCAGGGTCTCCAGGGGCGGAGGAAACCTCGCCACCTCCACTCTAGACCACACCCCAAAGTGTTAACGAGTGCTCCGTGGGCACCTACGCTGGCAGAAGCAAATGACTTACTGTTTTTAGGGATGTTCAGTCCCAGGACATGAAAGAAAAGTCCCTATGGGCGCTATCCTACGATAGAAAGGACTACCTTGGTGGTGGTGGGGTGAAGGCGGGAGGGGAAAAAAGAGACAGTGAGATGCAGGCAGGGGAGTCAGGCTCACAAGGGAGAGGGAAGCCTGGCTGTGGGACTCTGCCTCAGGAAGACCTGTCTTTTTATCCACTCTTCCAGCTGAATGCCAGGAGGGCCTAGAAACTACACTTGGGTCCTGCTGACCTTCAAAAACATTCATCCTCCTGGACAATGTGTGATGTCTACAACCTGCACCCAGCCTTCCAAGTATCTCCACCCAGAGCCCACATAGGCTCTGGGGCAATCCTGGGGAGAGACCAGTGACAGGGACGCCTCCATAAAGTGATGCAGGGCCCAACCAGCTAGTAGGTTTTCTGCTCCATGGAGAGAAGTCCCAGACAGATGATGAGAGGAGAGGGAAGGAAGGAAGGGGGAATAAACAAAGAGAAAGAAAAATATCTACACACTGCTCCGTTGTGCTCTTGTCTCTCATTGGCGACCAAGCCCTGGATCCTCTCCAACCCAGGGCTTAAGAGGCAAATGTATCCAGCCCAGGGGAGCCAGGTCAGACTCTGGCTTCCACACAGCAGCAGGGTCCCTGAGTTGTCTATGCAATAGAAGCTGGGGCAACCAGGCCTGCCTGCCAGAGAGAAGGCTGCTGGGCAGAGAGATGGCTGGAAGGGGCTTCATTTGCATTCAGCCCCAGCTGTGCCTGGCAGGTGTGAGGCACCGCTGCAGGCCTGCTTCCCCTCACCCTGAGTTCAGCAAAACCCAGGAGGAAGACAGCACACAGCCCTACCTTTGAGGCATCCTCTACCCCCAGCCAGCCCTGAATCTAGGGCCTTCAGTTTGGCCACACCCTCAAATACACAGATAGGTCCTGGTGAAAGCTACTCGCCAGCAAGCCCCAGACAGGGATGCTGCAGAAGGCGGTCCGGCCAGAGGCAAGGGGAAAGCATCTGACCCCAGGAGGACAAGGGAGAGAGAATACATGGGATTTGCTGTGACCAAGGTAATTAGGAAGCCAAACAAGAGCGAAATGAGGACGGACGGAAGGAAACAAGGCAGAGCGAGGGCCACACGCCCCGTGCAGGTTCAGAGTCAAAGCCACCTTGAAGGCCAGGCCCTGAGACCACTGAGGCTGAGACCCAAGGCAGGGGTTCATCTTCCTCATTCTATTTGCTGCCCCTTGCTAGGAGGCTGGTACAGATTTGTGGCCCCCACAACCCTCTGGGCACGAAATGGGACCAACTCCTGTCCCCTGTGCCCACAGTAGCCGGGGATGCTGTATGCCATGGGTTGAATGGTGGCTCCAAAGATAACTTCATGTCCTAACCCCTGGAACCTGTGAATGTGACCTTATTTGCAAGAGGGTCTTTGCAGATGTGATGATGTGAAGGGTCTTGAAATGAGGAGATCATCCTGGATGACCTGGGTGGGCTAAATGCCAACAGGAATGTCCTTATGAAAGAGAGGCAAAGGGAGGTATACAGAGGAGGAGGAGATGAGGGATTGGAGTGATGCAGCCACAAGCCAAGGAATGCTGGCAGCCTCCAGAAGCTGGGAGAGGCAAGGAAGGATTCTTCCCTAGAGCCTTCGAAGGGGGCATGGCCCTGCAACACTTCAGTTTCAGACATCTGGCCTCCAGAATGGTGACAGAATAGATTTCTGTTGTTTTCAGCCACCAAGTGTATGGTAATTTGCTACAGCAGTCCCAGAAAACCAACACACCCTGGAAGGGAGCTGTGCCAAGTTTCCTCCCAGCAACTTGCTGTACCAGCATCAACTCATGCTGAGACTGAAAGGAGAGCAGGGTGCTACTCTGCAGCCAGGCAGCACAGGGCTCAGCACTAGAGCTAGGAGCACTCACTTCTAGACCTGCCTGCCAATAGCGGGGCCTTTTTCACCCACCCCATGGGGTGGAGAGGGCATGAACAAAGCCTCATAAACAACTGCCTGGGGGAGTCCTGGATCTTCCCCCTAGTGCTTGTGTGACTGGCCCCCCAACACCTCTAAGATTTAGTATCCTCATGTGTGAAATGGGGACTCAAAAGCAGGGTGTGAGGACAGTTTATTTATTTATTTTTTAACAGACAGGGTCTGGCTCTGTTGTCCAGGCTGGAGTGCAGTGGTGCAATCACAGTTCACTGCAGCCTCGATCTCCTGGGCCTATGTGATCCTCCAACCTCAGCCTCCCAGGTAGCTGAGATTACAGGTGCATGCCACCACATCTGGCTAATTCTTGTAGATTTTTTGTAGATTTGAGGTCTTGTGATGTTGCCCAGGCTGGTCTCAAACTCCTAGCCTCAAGCAGTCCTCCTGTCTCGGCCTTCCAAAGTGATGGGATTACAGACGTGAGCCACCACATCCAGCCAGGTATTTTTTTAATACATGGAAAGCATTTAGCATAGTGCCTGGTACATAGTAATTGCTCAATGAATTTTAGCGGCCTTTCTTATTTCCTTGAAAAGGAGCACAAGGACCAAATGAGAGATGTATATGAAGGCGTTTTCTGAGCCAGAAAGTACTACATAAACACCAGTCATTGTTAGATTGTTATTATAACCTTGGCAGAAGTCAAGCCTGTACCACCCCAGCCCACACGAGCAGGACCAGTCCTCCCTGGGAACTGCCAACTGGCTTCCTCCTGTCTTCAAGCCTCCCAAGGGCACGAAGCCCCAGCGGCAAGTGAGCACACCTAAGTCCCCTGCCTCACATGGAGAGGACGTGGCCCGACTGGAAGAGCCAAGGGCCAGTGGAGATGGAGTGTGAGCCTGTGTGAGAAGGGGAGGCTGGGGCCGGGCCTGGTACACAAGCCTGCCTGCCACACAAACACTCCCTCACATCCCATTTTCCTGTCCACAGGTACCTGCGGCTTCCTGGTGCTGCCAGGAAGCATTAACTTGCCGCTCTCCAAGCACTCAATGCAAATTTCATCGCCACGGGAAGTCTCCCCACTAAGAACAGCTTTGTCCCTTCAGGCGTCTGACCTCAGTGTCTCAGAGGGGCCAGGAAGCACAGGCCACGATGGGCTGCCCTAGAGCTGTCAGAAGCCAGCCCTTGTCAGAGGGTTAAAGCAGCTCTCCAAAGTCGGCCCCCAGCAGTGCAAAACCCAGGCTGCACAGCCCGGGGGGACACATTCAGCCCAGGACACACGCATGGCAGATGACTTCCAATGCTGCTCTGGGGCTCTTAGTCTCCCTGTGTTCGTTGAAATTGCTGTTGGCTTCAGCTCTTGCATTTAATTTTTTACCACTAAACCATCATTTGGATTTGCCCACTGTGGTGTTTACTGCCAGCACACAGAGGGCCAGATACAACACAGTACAGAGTGCAGTATAGGTACAGGCAGAGGCCCAGGGACAAGGATTCACTTCCAGCCTCAGCCGCCCAGACATGCAGGTAAGTGCTAGGTCTCCCTCTCTGTGCTCAGTATCTCACTGACCAATGGGAGGATAACCTGGCCCCTCTCTACCATCAAGGCTACTGTTGGAAACCCTCTGGGCTTCCTGGGAAGGATTCGGACTACATATTAGGAGGAGCCAGGCACAGTGGTGTATGCCTGTTGTTCCAGCTACTTGGAAGGCTAAGGCAGGAGGACTGCTTGAGCCCAGGAGTTCGAAGAGAAAATATATATATATACAATTTTTTTAAGAGATGGGGTCTCGTTATGTTGCCCAGGCTACCCTTGAGGTCTCATATGCATATATGAGGGAGCCCTAAAATCCAAGCACACCAATAGAGGCTTAGGACCCTCCATCTCTAAGAAATGAACAGTCAGCATTTTACCCAGAAGGAGGGAAAAAAGATGACATGGCCCCTTAAGAATGCTCACGGCCAGAGGATTCAGGGGTAAGCCCTACGGCTGCTTGGATGTGAATCCGACCTTTCAAGAGCAGATCATTCCCCAAGAAATACCCAGGCTGGTCCCCTCGAACCTGTGAACAAATGGAGAATACTCCTCCTTTCAAAGCACAAAGACCAAGAATGGCAGGTTATCTTCTCTGGTCTTTAAAGGAGTTTCTCCTGCTATGTGCAACTAGAGGATAAAAAATGTCTGCCTTCTTAACTCTACCAGTCCGTCACCACCGTCCTATCTTCACCCCATCACATCCCATCTCCTCGTCCTACACTCAGCCAGAGCAACCCTGCCCCCTCCTTTCCCCCAGTCTCCCCTCTAATGTCGCCCCTCCCTACAGACTTCAGCAGGAGGGACAGCAGAACCACGACTCTGGCCCCTCTCCCTGAGTCAGGCTCAGGGTATCAACAGGCCCTGTGTGGCTTACTGTGGCTTCAGAAGGAAAGAAAAAACGGTGCCCAGCTGGCTCCCAGCTTGGCCCAGCAGGTAGAATGAGTGCACAGGGACTGTCCCTCTGGGTCCTACTGGTATGGCGTTGTTCTTCCAGCTGAGAATGCACCTGTCCACCTCTCTAGGGAGTCCACCTCTCTCAGCCTGGTGGCCCACGGGTAAAGACGGGCTCTAGTCACAAGACCCTCTGATACGTAAAACCTACTGAAAAAAAACCCTTCTGCTTCCCCGGGCTTATGGCAATTACTGGGCCCCTGGCTTCCTGTTATCGTGGAGGGCGGGGGGCTGTCTGCCCACTTTCTTAAGCTCCGGAACCAAGCATGAGTCAGGCACTGTGCAGGGTACATTGCTCATCTTCCCATGAGGATGCAACAACTGCCCACCATCCCACAGGCATCAGGCTTGGTTGGCAGCTGCCTGAAAACTGCCCCCAGACCCGCGCTTCTGCACGTGCACGATTCCTGTTCTGCCCGGAAGCTGTCACTCCCCACCGCGAGTGTGACAACCTTCCCTCCAAGCGCCTTCAGTCTCTGCAGGCCTCACTTTCAAGAAAGGTAGAGAAAACGTTGTGACCGCACCACACGGGACAGGCTGCCCTGTGCACGCACACGTGAGAGACAGTCCTCCAGGCCCCCTGGGCAGGCTGGGGAGTGGCGGGTGCTAAGGATACAGACACCAGAAGAAAAAGTCAGACCTCGCCTGAAATCATTCACCTCTGTGCACTGTGGGTCAGATGAAAGCATTCCCACGGTCCCCCGACTTGAGGCTGGGTGCCCCTCCTGGGTGCCCTTACGGCTCCCTGTGTTTACCTCCAACCCAGCTCTGACCACACGGTGTGAGGACGATTCTTTGTTTCTGTTCCACTGTCAGAGAATGGCAGCTCTTTGACCGCAGCGGCTGTGGGATCCTGTGCCCCCTCAAAGGTGCACACCACCAGCTGCACACGTAGTGGAGTGGCTGGATGAGCCTCTGAATGAACTCTGAAGCTCTGGCTTCCCCATGGGGATGAGCCATGGGAGCATGGCCACCCTGTAACCCTGACCACAGCTCTGTTCCCTGCAGCAGCCCCCCACAACCCCCTCAAGAGGGCCGATCTCACACAAATCTGCTTTTACCAGACAGGAAGAGCACTGCTGAAGCGAAGCTGACAGAACTGGGAAATCTTTCAGGGGCCTGTGCTTACATCAAACCAGACCCGACAGCTGTCATTACCCCCGCCCATCACGCAGCCACCCTGGCGCAGTACGTGCTTCTGGGTATGAGCAGACGCTAGGCCTCATCGGAGATCCCAGGCTGCTCGGCATCAACCACAGGGATCCTGCCCCTCTGGGCACAGCCTCCCCAGATACGCAGTTCAGGGGTCGCTTCTCCCAGCTGGGCTGCCCCCAGCGTGGAAAACAACCCTGAACGGGAGCCAGGCCTGGTTCTGATTCCACCTCTGCCCCCAGCTCACTGGCATTTCTCAGCCAAGTCCCTTTCCTTCTGTAGGCTCTTCCTAGCTTCCTCGTGTGTGAAAAAGGGAGGGCCGGACTCGCTGCATTCTGCTTCCGCCTCTCTGACGCTCCACAGATCTCCAAGGGCTGCTACTCCACTTCACCAGCCCGTGAGGGCGCCTAGCACCGTGCCCAGCAGAGCAGCACCACCCTCGGTCACCCACAGCCTCCCGGTCTCATCTGTAAGTGCACAAGGGTCCAAGGGAAACCAGATGCTGCCTGACACCTACTACACAGAAAGATGGAAGGGCCATCTACC
This sequence comes from Macaca nemestrina, assembly GCF_043159975.1. NCBI lineage: Eukaryota > Metazoa > Chordata > Mammalia > Primates > Cercopithecidae > Macaca > Macaca nemestrina. The sequence goes on from NC_092134.1 coordinate 140,005,967, forward strand.
CACGTCTCAGCTAACAAAAGAAGGAGTAGGCTACGTCTAAGGCGGTAAGGATTCTGCCTTGACGGAAGGAGGAACTTCCTGCCTATCAATTCAGAAAAAAAATTTTTTTTACTAGGATGAGTCCTACCTAAAGAAGCACAAATCCATCTGAAGAGCAAGAAATGGACTAGGAAGCAGCTTCACTGGCCGCACAGGAGACCCTGCTGGGGAGCTTTCCCACGTCCAGACGCCCAGGACACTCCTCAGACCAACAACACAGAATTTCAGGAGACGGAACCCAGCATCTCTATTCTGTTGTAAATCTCTCATGTGACTCCAGCACGCAGACAGAGAAGACTGGGTGCCATCCCGACGCCTGGCCACCCCGTCAGCCCCCAGGCTGATCGCTCTCCTAACAAGCTGCCGCCGCCACGGCTGAATTCATGTTCCCGTGTTAGAAAACACTTGTAGTCCCAGTCTCCCGCTCAATAGTTGAACCAGCGCCATAAGAGTGTTCCACTTCCCATTTTATAGGTGAGGAAATGCAGGGACTGCTGGGGAGGCAGGTGCAGACTGACGATCGGGCCTCAGATTCACTTTTTCACTCTAAAACAAGGTAGATACAGAGACAAACCAAAGCACAGACACGCACAGTACTGCAGGATGGTCTCAGGGCTGTTACTCCATGCCCAACGCATCCTTGCAGCAAACTGCATAGAAAACATGCCACAAGAGCCAGGGAGGGTTGGAACAGGCTTTGGAACAAATGAGGTCCCTGTCCCACATCTCCACAGGACTTCAACATGACAGTCCCCAGCCCCATTCCTGTCAAATCCATTCGTGATGATCTCTGCCCAGGGCTGGCCATGCTGGAGGAGGCCTTGGCGGTGAGCTGTGTTCAAATTAGCCGGGTAAAGGGCACAGAATTTCACTGTAATTGGACGTGTTTGTTCCAAGGATGACGACTACAGCACATTTCTCATGTTAATGTCATCCAACTACCCATGTACTGCAATTACTCTGCATCGATTTTAAAGCCGACTTAGCACAATAGCGGCTTCTAATTTGTAAGCAAAACCGCGGTGGCATAAATCAAACTGAGAGAGGCAACGGTACGGACGCATGCTAATGGGGAGTTAATAGACAGGGGAGGACAGCTCAGGCACTCAGCTCCTGTAGGCCCCTCACCTGCCCGGTGGGCCGGCACAGCCCGCCCACACCCCGCCCCTCTGCCTTAGCCTGACAGGCACTTTCCGGTGATGGCTCCCAGGTCTGGATGGCCAAAGCTGTGACTTAGGGTCCCCTCCAGATCTCCGCCGCAGGACAAACCTGCAGTGAGGCCTGAGGTCAGCTGGTCTTTCATCCCAGGGTGGGACCTGGGGGGTGGTTTAAAGAGAGGGCTATAAATCATGGTAGAACAAGGACTCGAAGAAGCCAGCACGGGTGAACCTCGGTCGCTGGTCCTCACTACCAGCTAATATTTCTTGAGGACCACCGGAGAAAGGGCCCTGCGTCAGATATGCTCTTGGGAGGAATGTGGGCTGTGGACCCAGGACACGAAATGAGCCATCCGTCACGCAGGCTTCCCCACACCATCTGATCAGCGTCACCTCCGGGCAGCATCCGGAGAGGCAGCCGGGTTTCAGAACAGAGATGAGGCTGAGAGCCAAGACCCCTGTAAATCCACCCAGATGCAGTGCCATGAGGTGCCAGGGGTGGCCCACTACCCTGGCAGGCAGACGGCCTTAGGCCTGGAGCCGTGTGCTGATAAATGCCCAGGAAGCACGTGTTGCCCATCCCTCTGCTACCACCACAGTCCGACCTGGACCAGGTTTCTGAGCCTGCCAGCATCTGCTACTCTGGACTTTGGAAGTACAAGTTACGAACCCAAGACCAACCAGGCCTCATCTGTGATGGAGCCAGGGCCCTGTGTACAGGAAGTGGGGGTCCCCTCCATGTGCCCCCCTCTTCCCAGGGCAGCTGTGGCCATGTCCCTCCCTTCTGCATGCCAGCAGGACCAAGTCCTGTGCCTTGAGCATAGTAGAAGTTCAATAAATGTTTATCGGAAGAATTTTCAGGAAAAGACAGTAGAGAACCCTGTATGGGTCTAACAGAGCACCAAGGCAGCTGCCCGCTTTCTTTCCAATACACTCTCGTCCCGTATTCCTTAAACAACATGTTTTACAACATCGAAAGGAAAGCTGTAATTAGATGCTCAGGTATCTTTAAAACTTCTCTTTAGGCTGGGCACGGTGGCTTATACCTGTCGTCCTTGCACTTTGGAAGGCCAAGGCAGGAGGATTACTTGAGACCAGCCTAAGCAACATAGGGAAACTCCATCTCTACAAAAAATTTAAAAATTCGCCAGGTGTGATGGTACGTGCCTATAATCCCAGCTACTTAGGAGACTGAGGTAGGAGTATCACTTGAACCCAGGAGTTCAAGGTTACAGTGAGATATGATTATGCCACTGGATTCCAGCCTGGGTGACAGAGTGAGACCCGATTTCAAAAAACATTTTTTAGGCCGAGCACGGTGGCTCACACCTGTAATCCCAGCACTTTGGGAGGCCAAAGCAGGCAGATCGCCTGAGGTCAGGAGTTCAAGACCAGCCTGGCCAACATGGTGAAACCCTGCCTCTACTAAAAATACAAAAATTAGATGGGCGTGGTGACGGGCGCCTATAATCCCAGCTGCCTGAGAGGCTGAGGCAGGAGAATCACTTGCACCTGGGAGGCAGAGATTGCAATAAGCCAAATTCACGCCATTGTACTCCAGCCTGGGCAACAAGAATAAGACTTCATCTTAAAAAAAAAAAAAAGAAAAAGAAAAAGAAAAAAAATGTAAATAAAAAATAACTTACCTTCAATGCAAAATAAACTGCTGTAACATGTTGCACAGTCTAGCCATGACAAGGCAAAGACTGTTTCATCCTTGCTTTTGTCTTTCCCAGTATAAGTAGGTATTTGAATGAATAAATGAATAAGAGAAGGAACCAGTAAAGGATGGGGTGCAAAACCTAGAGAGTGGTCCCAACAAGAGGACTGCCCTAACCACGCCTGCAGTCAGGACAGCCTGGAAAGTCTTGGCCACCTACTGAGGGTGGCAACCCAGTCTCCCGGTCCCCGTGGCTTCTCTCCCCTCCTCCCCGCACCAACAGCCAGCAGGCTTGCAAAAGGTCAGCCTGATGCTGAGGCTCCAGGGCTCTCCAGTCACAGAGCCATAAAAGGAGACCTGAAATATCTCTCTGCATCTTTGGAAAAGAGCAACGGATGAAGGATGGCCCCAGAGTCAGGAACCACCTCAGAGGGAAAGGCCGATGTGTTCCTCACCCAAGATCTAAGATAGGCGGGCCCTGTCCTCTGAACGAAAGAATCCAGAAATGACAGCCCTTCTTGGGCCTGCCTTCCCACCGAGAGCCCTCTGCGCTGGGCGGTGTGGTGCGCTCTTCCCCCGCAGCACAGGACACAGGTCTCATATTGTTTTGAGACAGCCCTGGCCCAGCACACCAGTAACATCCCCCACAGGCCAGGGCAGCAGGACTAAGCCCCCGGGCTTGGGTCCTCCAGTGGATCCCAGGAAAACACATCAACATCAGATTCTTCCGCACACCTCTCCTATGCCTCCACCTCCCAGCCAATGGCCCAGGTGCAGCAGAACTGACAAAGCTTCACCTCTGCCTGCTCCAAAGAAGCATCTCAGCCGAAACATGTGAGTTACGCTGTGCCGCAGACTAGGCATGTACCGCTGGAGGGTCAGGAAGGGGAGGCTCAGCCTCTGGGGTGCCCACCCATGCACCCTAGACCCACTTCAGGCAACTGCCTAGGGCCCTTTACTCCCAGTGAGTCTTCTTGGTCTGTTACCAGCCTGGGACAGTAAAGGGCAAAATAGTGGTTAAGGGTACGGAAGGCTTTGGAACCAGTCAGACACAAGGTAGCACAGGTTCAGAGCCTGGGCCACGTTGTAGCATGGTGTCAGCTCTCAGAAATGGTAGCTGTTACAGGTAACTACTAGTAAGGCCTCTTTGAAGAAACTTCCTAGATTCATTCCTTTTTTTTTTTTTTTTTTTTTTTTTTGAGACGGAGTTTCACGCTTGTCGCCCAGGCTGGAGTGCAATGGCGCGATCTCGGCTCACTGCAACTTCCACCTCCCAGGTTCAAGCAACTCTCCTGCCTCAGTCTTCTGAGCAACTTGGGACTACAAGCATACACCACCACACCCAGCTAATTTTTGTATTTTTAGTAGAGACGGGGTTTCACCACGTTGGCCAGGCTGGTCTCAAACTCCTGACCTCGGGTGATCTGCCCGCCTCGGCCTCCGAAAGTGCTGGGATTACAGGTGTGAGCCACAGCACCCGGCCTCATTCCCTTTTTTTTTTTTTCCTAATACTTTAAGTTCTGGGATACATGTGCAGAATGTGCAGGTTTGTTACATATGTATACACCTGCCATGGTAGTTGGCTGCACCCATCAACCCGTCATCTACATTAGGTATTTCTCCTAATGCTATCCCTCCCCTAGCCCCTCACCCCATGACAGGCCCCAGTGTGTGATGTTCCCCTCCCTGTCATTCCCTTTTTAAGTCTTCCCTTCCACCCTCCCTCCATTTTTCTCTACTTATCTAGATTCTCAAACCCCAGAGAAAGACGTACAAACAAATCTTTACAGTCTTCAGAGGATCTCCATCTGAGAGAGCTGCCTGTCTGGCTGACTCTTGGCTCCTGAGGCAAGAAGTGCAGGCACCCTCCCTCCATCCTCACAGAAGGTCCGCCTCGGGCAGGTGCCCGACCCACAGGGGGAGATGGGGGCCGGTACTGCGGCTGAGCAAACACAGCTCCCTCAGGAGGTGCCACTCAACAGAGACAGGATAATGATGGTGACAAACTAAGGCCATGGCCACCCTTCCTCGAATGCTGTGCTAGGACAGTCCCTGTGCATCCCACTCAACAACTGCATGAGGCAGGTTGCATGTCACTGTCACTGTTCACAAAAAGGAACAACACTGAGCCTAGAGAGGTCGAGCATTCTTGGTAGATCATACAGGCAAGGGTGACCGACTCCCAAGGCTGTCCAACTTGGAGCTTACACACACAGCCCCCATCACAGCCACGACACCGTCCAGCCTCCCCCGGCTGCCCATGGGCGGGAAGGGCCACCTGTAAGCCCTCGTCTCTGGCACATCGCTCTGCATTTGGGGCCTTCACTTCACAACAACTCAGACACAACAGAAAACAGACACCAGCAAGAGTGGCTGGCTGGCTGCCTGAGTGGCCCTGACAGCTGACATGTCCACCATGATTTTCTGCAACTCCTGACCTGTCTTTGGGGGGCTCCAGCTATATTCCAGAGGATGGATTGCCCGGGGGGTAAAGGAAGAAGAGAAATATCAGGTTGGTTTTTTTTTAATGACCCAGATTCCAGCCAGATGCATTTGTTATTGGCAGCGGAGAGCCAGCGGGGCTAAGAACACAGGCAGCTGGTGATGTCTTAATCACTGCGGAGAGGAAGGGAGGGGGCCTGAGGCACCCGGCCAAGCGGGCTCAGCCCCCAGTGCTAGAGTGCTAGCCTTCCCGGTGCCTTCTCCTTCCTTTCACCTTTGCCTTTTTCCTCTCCTCCTCCCCACTCCCAGGTCCTGCTTTTATCTTTTACTCCATCTCTGCCAAGGCCCTGAGGAAGGCAGCCAGCCCCGCTCCTACCACCATCACCCCCAGCCCACCCAGGAATGCCTGAGAAGGCCAGGTGAGAAGTCCCGGCCATCATAGTGCCAACCAGATCCCTAGCTAGTCTGGCCAGTGCGGGCCCCAGAGGTCTCCTCCTGGCGGTCCTTTTGAGAGCTCAGTAAGAGGTTTCCAATCTAGTTTGAACATGCAGTCTCAAGGGAGCATCCTAAAAACACAGAACACCCCTCCCTCTCCTTCCTCCCTGATCTCAGCTGCGATCTCAAAGCACTCAGCGTCGTGAGCTCACCCATCTATCCTTTGCTCCCTGCCCTGAGGAAGCTGGGGATGGTGGGAGACTCAGAACACCTCATTCTGCTGAAAAGAAAGCCAAAACAAAGCCTAGAGAAAACCAGGGCCCACGGAAAAAATGGGGGCTGAGCACAGGACGCAGGCATCCACACCCAAAATCTGTGCACATCCCATACTGTCCTGCCAAGGAGCATGGCTGTGCCACCCCAGTGGGTATCATTCTCCCACGCAAAACTCAGCTGGCCCCAACACACCCACCACACACCACACAATGACCTGAAACCTCTTCATACAGTGTTTCAGTTGCTCCTTGAACCCATCTAGAAAGTAGTCTTGTCATCAACCCATTTTACAGACGAGAAGGTCAAGGTTCTAAAAGTTAAGCACCTTGCTCTACACTGTACACACAGGAAGTGGTAACACCGAGAAGCAAGCTCACCCATCCCTAGAGCGCGTGCTCTCTCCCCCATACCACGTCTCACTTTCTAGACCAGGCTAGAGAAGGCCTGGAAGCAGGGAAGGGAGAGACGATCAGATGCTGGGGTGAAGCAGACAGCTGAAGCCAGGGGAGTTTAGTCCGTGTGGGTTCTGGTCATCTTCTCCCCCTCCCAAAGGGAAAAGTCTCTGAATTTCCTGGGGAAAGTGAAAGGGGGTAATATGGTCTGGGGTGACTCAACTCCATCCTCTCCAAGAACGAGCCCAAATAGGGCCCTCACCACTGCCTCAATGACACAGGGCCTCTGGACACCACAGACCCAGCATGACAGAAGGGAAGGAGTGGCTCATTCCCAGCAACACTGGGCAGGATTTTTCCATAGCTAGACAGATGTCAGAGAAGCTGAGGGTGTCTCTGACCACCTCCCTTGCTAGTCACCTAGAGTGCAAGATCTAAGCCCGACTCCAGCCAACTCAGGGGACACTGCCATCAGGGACCCTAGGATACTATGCCTCAGCCCCTTGCATCCAAAGTCTGGGCATGAGCCCCAGGGGCAGGTGGAAGGCTCAGCTCCTCAGTTATCTCCTAAACACAGTGACGTGAAGAGAGCTCAGCAGGGAAAGAGCCACGAATAGCAGCCTGGGAACACCAAAGAAAGGGAACGATGAGGAAAAATAACTCCAGTAAATTAAACAGCCGGGCAAGAGGCTGCCCTCGGAGCAGTCTCTCAGCCAGTCTGCCGCTTCTCATCTCCTCTCCAGCCCTTCCTCCAACCGCAGTTCAGAGGCCTACTCAGGAGGCTCAGCTTCCCCCAGGACAGCGGGCCCTTGGGGTGGTGGCCTGGCCTGGACCTTCACCAGGACCCGGGGAGCCTGTGACGGGCGCAGCAGAAGAATCCTCAGAGCCCTATAAAGGGCCTTGGGGATCTGTGTCTGAAGGCTAGAGATGAGGGCTTTGGCCAAGGAGGTTCCCCCTCTCCAGGGTGCCTGCAGAGAAAAAAACCCACATGGACGTTTTTGCGAAGCAGAGAAAGGCAGCAGGTGACCCCTTACGGATCCACATGGCTCAATCTCGAAGCCAGAACCACCCCCTGACCACACCTGTGACAAATGGGCTTTCACATTCACTAGGGCCACTCCGGGTTCCAGTGGGTTCTACCTCAGCCCTGCAGGCCCTGTGCCCAGTGGGACCTGGACACCAGGAACACCATCTCCCTCTCCGTATAAGCCTCCCCACTGAGGAGACGTGTTTGAGAAGATCTGTGGGTGCTCTGAGATGGTAGGAAAATCCTGGTAAGAGGGAGGCTTGATGCTGGAGAAGCTCCCCATATCCTCCCAAGCCCCGCCTCCAGAACCCCAACCACTCTGACCAGCGAGTGCCCAGTGTGAGCTTCGACACCTCAGGGGAGCAAAAGAGACGTGGACCCGGGGCCACGTGGGCACGTGTGAGCACCTCCCAAACCTACTCCCACATCTGGATGGTCCCAGCAGAAGCCATCTCTGGCTGCTTCCTCAGTAGTCGCAGGATGGTCCGGCTGAGAGTTCCACAGGCAGATAGCCCCAGCAAGCAAATCTGTCCAACCCCTGCCAACCACAGCACAGACTCCCCAGCTCCCAGAGGGCCCCGGGGCTGGGGTCGGGGTGGGGTGGGGACTGGGAGGCTCTGAGCATGGATTGAGGTTACTTCCCAGCTCAGGACTCTGGGAGGGAGCAGAGGCCAGAGAGACTGAGAAGGAAACAGGGCGACCAGGGATAATGGATCAACCTCTGGGAACATGGAGCCGCATCCCTGCGATTCCAGGACGCACAGGTTTTCGTGCTCATCCCTGTAAGTCCCCAGACAGAAGAAAACAGCCTGAGCAAGCCAGACGAAGAGGTCCCGGTGGAATGTGCCCTGGACCAACCTACATTCTCCACTCTGATACAGGCTAGGCCCAGCCCACCACGGAGCCTGGAGAGAACAGTAAATGGCTGCTGGAGGGAAAGATGGGGCGCCTCCCACCCCCACACTTCCCAGACAGTCCACAAGTGGGGTTCGCCAGGTGTCAGGCGCTGGGGTGCCTCGGCAGGCAACTGCAGGAGTCAGCAACATGACTTGGGGCTGCCTGGTGGAGAAATTCCCCAGGGAACAAACCACTGCACAGCTTTAGTGCTCCTTAGGAAGGTGGAGAGGTGGGATGGAAACAGACACGGAGAACAACAGGAAGTCACGGAAAGAAAAATAAGGTAGCGATCCTGATTCCAATCAGCAGAACCCCTCCTAGGCCTCAGAGTACTTTCAGGATCACCATCCCGTTGCAGCCCATGACAAGTCTCCCAGGTTGGCCAGGCAAGTTTGATTAAGATTTGATTCCCACCTTACTGAGGAGAAGCTGAAGTCAAAGATCCTCCCAGGGAGGCAATGGCAGAGCAGCAGGGGAGCCCAAACCTTCTCACAGCCAGCTATGGCCTGGGGTAGTGGTGCACGGATGCCCCCTAAATGTGTGCAGTACTTTGCAGTTTAAGGCACTCACCCTTCTCTAGGTCTGGATTCTCACAACCACCAGAGAAGCGGGTAGGACAGGTTCTTGAATCCACACACAAAGTAAAGCATCCCTGGCTTTAAGCCATGAGTTTAACGGGGACACTTGAGGAGGGGGGTGGGAAGGGTACGTGTTTGTTTTCTAAAGGGGTAGCAGGTGGGAGAGCAGGCCAGGGCCAGGGGGTGAGGGAGGTGGGCCATCAGGGGCTGCCCTGGGTAGAAGGGCGCGGTGAAGAGGGGAGAGCCGGGTGAGAGGCAGTGCAGGGAACAGCCCTTAAGACACTTCAGAGGGGATTGGGGGAAGGAGGAAGAAACAAGAACCCTCTTCCTAACGACGATTGCTGGAGGGAGGAATTGGAACAATTGTAATTAAGGCTTCTAACAATAGGAAGGGAGCCGCGACAGTTCCGTATGTCAAACAAGGTGCAGAGCTTCTCCCCAGTGTAGAGAGGGTGCTTAATACAGCAGCCCGCCCCCTCATTACCTGCTCAGCGGGCGTGAGGGCCCTCCCCTGCAGGGGGGAGGGCGCGTTCAAATCAACCGACTGCTGTGGCTGTGGCCCCATCTCCTGCCCAGGCCCAGAAACCACTTCCATTTCTTCCTACCCTGAAGTGGGAAATGGGCTAACGGAAGATTCTCCCCCCACCACTAAGCAAGGAGGCGGAGGTCCGAAGAGGCAAATCCAACAGGGGTCCGTCCAGCCTGGACCCCAGAGCTCCTGCCCCGACCCAGCCCTGCGGCGGGCAGCCGCTCACTCCAGGCCTGTGAGCTCCAGGCCTGGCAAAATCTAGGGCAGTGCGGTCCAGTCAGTGAGCTCCAGCACACTGAGCACGCACGCAGTCCAGGTCAGGCAGTCCCCTCACCCAGCCTCAGTGTCCCCACCTATGAGACAGAAGAAACTCATCCCTGGTCCATCACTCTACCAACGCTACTATGAGGATAAGGAAGATAAAATATCTCAATAATCATCAGCTCCTTAAAAACACAAAGGGAACAAAAGAAACGTGTACAACCACAGAATGCCAGGGCCTGAAGAGACCTCAGAGATGAGCTGGTCCAAGTCTATCATTTTCCAGTTGTGGAAACTGAGGCCCAGAGAGGGAAGCAGCTTGCCCAGGGTCACATGGCTAGTTAGCAAGCATGCCGGGGACTAGAACCCAGGTCTCGGGGACCAATTCCCTGCTCTCTTCCACTCTGCCACTTTGATCCCAGATACAAGTGAGAGTTAACTGGCATGCATCTTCTAAGAACAGCTGCACGCCTGCACCTCTAGGAGTGGGGAAGAAATGCAGGATGCATGGCCAGGCACCCCAAGATCCCGCAGGCTGTTCGGGTGGCCATCCAGCCCAGCCCCTCCCTGCCCCAAGTTGTGAGAAGTCTCCATTTAGGTGGGAAGACAGAAAGCTAATCGGCAATGCTGAGAATCTTGTCAATATTCCTCCCACGGCTCCTAAGTAAGACCCACAGCCCTCCACAGAGTGGCTTTTGTGAAATATGCACTTTTCAGACTCCCCTCCTCCCAGCAGGCAGGCTGAGAAAGGGGCAGGTGAAGGGGGGCTGGAAGGAGGAGGAGGGGGGCTTCGTTGCAGCTCTCTTTAGCTGCCATAAATGGGAACAAATTGAGCACCTCGTGCACTCAGCTCCTCTTCTGACTGCATCAGTGTTCCTCCCTCCACCCTTGCTCTCTCCTGAGGGTCCCCAAACCTCCTCCCCAACCAGGCCTCTGAGCCCCAGGGACTAGTCACGATGAGTGTCCTAAATGGCTCAGACATCACGGAGCTCCTGCCCAGAGCCCAGGCTTATCGGCCTGACAAGCTGTCGCTCTGATTTGGGTCCAATGAGCTCTTGCCAACAAGCGGGGGAAGCCCCCCTTGAGAGGGCAGGGGGGCAGAGTGAGGCTTCAGAATACACCCGCCCTCACTGTACGGAGAACAGAAGGCACAGGATCCTCACCGCCAGCAACTGCTGTTTGCTTAGAGAGCCCTGCAGACAGACTCCCCAGGTCGCCTGCCCAGCCAGTCTCATGTCCTCCAGACCTTCCTCCACCTGGCGTTTTTTAATGCCCTTCCCCGCCTGATCCAAAGTGCCATTGCTAAAGGGGTCTCCTGCAACCAGCACACCGCTGTACCCAAGCAATTCCTTGCACTCCACAGATCTGTTCAACACCCTTTGCATTAGTCCCTTTCTCTGGCTTCCAATATCACCATGTTTTTCCTGCCTTCTCCTCCTCCACCCTCCCCACTCCCTCTGCTTGTCCACAATCCCTTCACCGGATAGGCCTCCTCCCACGTTGTACATCTTCCACCCTCCAGATCCTCGAGCCCTCTCCTTTTCACCCTTCTCATAGTCCCTGGAGAGCCTGCCTCCTCTACAAAGCCTGTTCTGATCAGAAGACAGATGGCAGGTGTGGGACATGAACACAGACACTTGGCCCCCCTTGCTAGGCAAGAGCACTGAGCACCATACCTGGTGCCCACTCCTGACCTGCACCCACTAGAAGACCAGCTGGCTAGCTGGCTCCTCCACCCCCTCATCTCTGAGTGCCCCATTCCCTCATCAGGTCTGCAGTGTGTGTGCACAAGAGCTCAGCTGAACCCTGGGGGAGAGTGGCAAAGCATGGAAGATTAGAAGTCTCTAGGCTAGGTGAAGTACCTCACACCTGTAATCCCAGGACTGTGAAGGCCAAGGCAGGAGGATTGCTTAAGGCCAGGAGTTCAAGACCAGCCTGGACAACATAGGGAGACCCTGTTTCTACAAAAAATTAAAAAATTTTGAAAATATATAAAAAGAAGTCTCTATATAATATAAGATGTATAAAACCTTCATGAAACTTTACAGAAAGACATTAAAGAAGACCTAAGATATGGTGAAATATACCATGTTCATGAATAGAAATAGATAAGTAGAATACTAGTCATATTCATGAATAGAAATATAAAGATAAGCCAGTCACGGTGGCTCATGCCTGTAATCCCAGCACTTTGGGAGGCCAAGGCGGGCGGATCACGGGGTCAGGAGTTCGAGACCAGCCTGGGCAACATAGCGAAGCCCTATCTCTACCAAAAACTCAAAAATTAGCCAGGCATGGTGGCACACGCCTGTAATCCCAGCTACTCGGGATGCTGAGGCATGAGAATCGCTTGAACCTGGGAGGCAGAGGTTCCAATGAGCTGAGATCACGCCACTGCACTCCAGCCTGGGTGATGGAGAAAGATTATATCTCAAAAAACAAAAGAAAGAAATACAAAGACAGCAATTTTCCCTGAGATGATGAACAAATTCAATGAAAGGCCAACCAAAATGTGAAAAGGATTTGGGGAAGAGGCTGGCTGACTGATTTTTGATGAAATAAGATAAACTAATTCTAAAATGTATGCAAAAGAACCAAGGGCCAAGAACAGCCAAAATACTCTTGAAAAAGCATCAGATGAAAGGATTTGCCCTACCAGATATTGAGACTTACTATAAAGTTGTAGTAATGAAGACAGTGTGGCACCAGGACAGACAAACAGTCCAGTGGAAAAGACCCACGCATACACAGAAACACAGGTGGAGGTACAGGTTTACGGGGAAAGGCGGACTAGTTAATCAACAGAGCTATGGAGGAAAAATCAGAGCCCCATCTTATATACAAATATAAATTCCAAATATATTAAGGACTTAAATAGAAAAAGAAAAGCTTCCAGAAATCAGCCCAGGAACTCATCTTCAGTCATTTACCTGTTCATTTGACAATTCACGGGCACTGATTCTGTGGCAACAAGCGCTGTCCTACCACCAGGCTGTAAAAATGAAGCAGGCGCCACGGCGCACGTCTGAAATCCCAGCACTTTGGAAGGCCGAGGCGGAAGGACTGCTGGAGCCCAGGAGGTTGAGACCAGCCTGGGCAACATAGCGAAACCCAACCTCTACAAAAAAAACAAAAATTAGCCGGGCTTGGTAGCACGTGCCTACACTTTGAGCTACTCAGGAGGCTGGTGTGGAAGGATCGCTTGAGCCTAGGGAAGTCAAGGCTGCAGGGAGCCATGATTGTGCCACTGCACTCCAATCTGGCTGACAGGAAGGAGACCCTGCCTCAAAAGAAAAAAAAAAAAAAAAAGAAAAAAAAAACCACACACATCCATGAGATAGCATGTATTTCTTACATACATAAAAAGTACAATCTAACAAAGAAGAGGCTGAAAATCTGACTATATTTATTACAACAAAGAATTTCTGTTTACCAAGACCCCATGCAGGAAGTGAAAAGACAAACTAGAAACTGGAAGCTACATACTGTGTTTGCAATACATTTAGTTAACAACAAATTAGTATTCAAAACATATATGAAACTCTTAAAAATTGTGAGAAAAAAATGCAACTCGATAGAAAAATGAACAAAAGACAAACAGGTATTCACAGAAGATGAAAGAAAGGCTAAGGAACATATGAAAACATGTCCACTAGTGATCAAAATGCAAATTAAAACCATTATAATATAGCATTTTACATCCATTGTACTGGAGAATGCCAAAAACCATTTCCCGTTGACTTTCCACTGGTGGGAACATCCACTGATACATCCTCACTGGAAAACAATCTGGCACTATCTAGGGAAGGTGGCAGGTACATATCCTGAAGCTCCACAGGGCCATTACACTCCTCCTATATACCCAGAGCAGTGCTCCTCAAGGTGTGGTCCATGGAACTGCTTCATGCTTAGAAACTTTCACAGCAATCTGACATTGCCAGAACATCCCAGAGCACCATCAGCTGACTCACTCAGGTACAGCTGAGCTCGTCAGGTGAGTCACGTGTGCTCTGAACCGTGTACTACTCACGTGCAGCAGGACCGCCTCTGAGAACTAAAAACTTAAAAGACGGTCCTCCACCACAGATACTTCTAGAAACACTGTCCTAAAGAAACACTTCCACATGTACCCCGGAAGACTTATACAAGACTGTTTACAGAAGTGTTGTTTAGAGAAAAGAGGAAATAACCCAAATGTTCATCACCAGAAGAATATACTGCAGCACATTCAGGTAATGAAATACTACAGAGCCGTGAAAAGATATGCACTCTGGCCACAACTACCAACGTGAATGAATCCAGAAACATAACGCTGAATTTTTATTCTTTTATTATTTTTTCTTTGAGATGGAGTCTCTGTCACCCAGGCTGGAGTGCAACAGTGTGGTCTCGGCTCGCTACAACCTCCGCCTCCCGGGTTCAAGCAATTCTCCTGCCTCAGCCTCCCGAGTAGCTGGGACTACAGGCATGTGTCACCACACCTGGCTGATTTTTGTATTTTTAGTAGTGACGGGGTTTCATTATGTTGGCCAGGCTGGTCTCGAACTCCTGACCTCGTGATCTGCCCATCTCGGCTTCCCAAAGTGCTGGGATTACAGGCGTGAGCCACTGCGCCTGGCCCAACACTGAATTTTTAAAAGTACATTCAGAATTATTCTGTTTATCAAAAGTTTAAAAATCAGTGAAACTAAATGATGCAGTGTTTAAGAATGCCGATATATACGGAGTGCACTTCACACAAGATGCAAGGAGAACGGTGCTCTCTCAGGGAGAAGCTGGGGGTCACAGAGGCTCCCAGGTATAGAAAGTCCTCTTTTTCATAAAGTAGGCTTCTAAGTGGGTAGAGGTTTTATAATTTTTTTAAGTACATGAATTTACATATGATGTATTTTACAACTGTCACTTATTTTAGGTGACGGTGTTTCTGGTTGGGAAAGTGACCTGGACCTGGAGCTCTGTGTGCTGTGTCCTGGTCAGCCCAAGTCACAAGCCAGCTGCCCAGCGGGGTCTAACATCCACCAAAAGGCCTGTGCGGGCCCCGCACTGGGTCCAGGCCCCACTCATCATGCCTAGGACAAAGGGAAGCAGAAGAAGTATGTGGGGCTGCCCCTTCTGGGAGGTCTAGAGCTGTGTGTAGAATGTGACAGGTGCAGCTGCAGGCCTTGGGGTCAGAGACCACAACCTCCTCTACTGCCTTCTCCCCACCTACACCTCTCCTTCCAAGAAACCTCCCTGGCCCTCCCAGCTGCCCCCATTCTCCCGACTCCAAAGGCCCGAAGACATTCAGAACAATCCCCAGCCCGAGGGACACCTGGGGCTCCTCCCAGGGCTCCAACGCCCTGCCTGGCATTGTCATCCGAGCGGTCCACACTCCAACCCATGGGCACTAACTTCCTGTTCATAGGCTCTCACTGCAGGAACCATCGTAATACCAACAACCACAGCTCCTGTGCACGAAGTCCGAGGTGCCAGGCAGCCTGCTAAGCAGTAGACCCCCATCATGCACACAGCACCTCCTGCGGGCCTCAGCACGGCCCTGTAGGAAAGGTGGTATTGTCCAAGGTGAGGAAACCCAGACACCGAGAGGTTAAGGAAGGCCTTCAAGACGCAGCCCTCACTTCTGGAGGCTCCCACTCAGGAGGAGCTTTATTCATGTAAAGGCTGCCCGGCTGATGTGAACATCCACCCTAGTGAAGAACCCCTGCCTTGGAAAGAAAGCTCCCTGAAAGCGGGGCCCTGTCCCCCTTCTCCTTGGCCGGTCTCCCACAGCCCACCGGCCACTAAAACAGGGCCTCTCTGCGTGGTCCTGACGCAGTAAGCTAGACACTGCGAGGGAGATTTGACACCCTGCAGCCTCCCCTGCCCCAGGGCTTCTCCAGTTCTCCTGAGCCTTCCAAGTTTGCTGGGGTGCACAGGAGAGGAGGCAGACCCCATCTGCATCAAACCAGGGCCTCGCTAAGTGAGAAGAGGTTTCAGGCCTCCCCTGAAGTCCCACAGCTGGTTAGATAAAGAGTCAAGTTAGAAGCCACATCTCGACCTTGTGCTGCTACCCCGCCTGACCGTGTGCCATTTTTAACATCCCTGCCAGGATCGGACCCCAACCCCCCACCACTTCTGCTGGCAGATTAGCTTTCAAATGTGAGCAGGGACAAAGCTGGCTCAGAAGACTTAACTCTGCCCCATGGGTTTAGCTCGGCTTCAAAGCTTCCTAACTGGAACCAAATAAACGGGCATATCACAGCTGGAAGGGAGAAGCCGGAAAGCGGGGAGAAAACAGGGGCATTTCTCTAAAGCTGGATTACCTACAATGACAGCTTGAGCCCGAGTGACACAGCAAGACCTGTCACGGTGGTCTGTGCCAGAAAAACAAAACAACCCTGTCCTAGGAGCCCTGGAAAGCCACTGACGAGCATCCCCAGGCACTGCCACATACCTTCCCATAGGCCAGAGCCCCTCAACTTCAGAACCCACTCTAAACTCTCCACCCCTGAAGCCACTCCTGAAGGGCGCCACCAGACTGGCACGACCCTTTGTTTCTCTGGGTTCAGCCCATCGCGTGTGTCCAGCAGGTGCCGTCTCCCCCTTGGGCTGCTAGCTCTCCCCTGGCATAGGATCTGGATTAACATGTTCTCTCTTCCTACCCTTCTCCCTGCCCTGAAGCCCCTAGTCTCATCTAATCAGCAAACTCCTATTCATCCTACAAAACCCAGGTGTCACCTGCTCTACTCTCTTATCTCTATACCTTGTCTCTATTAAGCAGTATTAATTACTCCGTTAAGGAGCTCTATTAAGCAGCTACTGCTCAGAACTGTAATTATCTGCTTAAGTGTCTGACTTCACACAACTTTGAGCTGCTCAAGGGGCCGGCTTACAGCAGGTGCTCAACTAGCCACAGAGCATCTGCCAGCCCTTTCAGAGGAAGAAACAGAAAGGCCACAGGATTCGCGAATTCTTTTTTTCAAACTAAGGGAAAAAAAAAAAAAAAACTAAGGCTCTTTTTCTCACCTCTCTTTCTGATGGGAATAAACATTTTAGAGCAGGAGAGTCAGAAAGCAGCTGTGTGGGCGCAGAGGCGAGGAAAGGACAAGTCAGGCCACCAGGACTCTGGGTGCAGGCCTGCTGCTGCCTCACCCTAGAATGCTCTCACCTCTCCCTTGGCAGCCCTGTGTTCAAATGTTCAGCGCAGGACGAGCCAGATGACCTCTCCATTCCACGACTTCCTGGCACGAGAAAACTGATCTGCCCTGTGTGAGCCCAGTCAGCCCATTCTCACCAACTGGAGGATCCTGTGCACCGAGCGGGCATTCAGTAAATAGTTGTGGCATGAGTGAATGGACCCAATTGGGACCCCAGCACCCTGATGAGCCACAGAAGGCCTCTGGCCACAGAGTCTGCCACCAAGTTCGGCCAAGGGCAGCCAGGCGCACGGAGGTAGGAACAGGGGAGGGCGAGGCCTCTCCGTCTGGGGAAGAGGCTGGAAGGTGTTCTCTGTGCTCTTCACCGGCCAGGGTGGAGGGCCCAGCGGCCCTTTCCTCAGGCTAGAGAGAGCTGCTTACCCTGTTTCAACCGGGACTTTCTCTTCTCTACCCGCCTCCTCCCCACCCCCTCCTGATTGACACCAATGCTTGCTCTGACAAGATTTAAAAATAGGTATTAAGACAAGGAAGTTTAATTTTTAATGCTGTGGAGAGGAAGTGAACACAGACCTGGCATTCCCTCACGGCCACATTCCAGGAGTCTCGGGGTGTCTGCCAGGCCCCGCACCTGTCCCCCTTCCCCCAGCAGAGGCAGGCCTGACCCACCCTAAGATCTACTTGTCGAAGCCCTCTAGGAAGACAGCCTGAACCCTCACACCTGAGCCCTCTGGGGAGGCCCTAAGTGCCTCCTGCTGCCCAGGTTACCCTGTGTCTCCTCTGCCTGGAGAGGCCAGGTGAGGCCAGGTCTGAACCCAAGCTCCCTGCTGGGACCCTTAAGCCCACTCGCGACTGCTGTTTTCAGACAGAAGGCGCCCCACAGACTCTTCATGACACTCCAGGCCACCCAACACTGACCGCGCACACACCCCAGCCCGAGCCTACAGAGGCACTCGTGACACGGCCGAGCCAGTACTGAGCATGTGCCACCAATGCAGCTGGACAGCCCGACCACGCTGCCCGCACCCCAAGGCAGCCAGCGTCTGCGAGGGCCCTGACCTCACTTAAGGGAGTTTAATCAGGGCCCCATCAGCAGTCTGCCCGGGGCCACCCTGCACCAACCTTTCCCCTGTTCCAGCAGGCTGGCTGAACACGGCCTCCTCAGCTAATTAGCCTTCATTACGGGAGCGATCCACAAGGAACAGGCTTTCCAGTGGGCCAGAATGTCACTCCTCTGCCAGCCATAATTTAAAGTGATGGGACAGCTCTGCTGGCAAGCATGAAAAGTGACCATTATCCTAAGTAGCAATTATGCCGGCAGCCCCAGTCCCGCCCCCGCCCCCCACATCAGACAGGAACTCGATTTGGGTCGGGAGGAGCTGGGCGGGATCAGGACTTGCTGCTCCAGGAAGGGTACCCATGACCCCCGCATTCAGAGGTCCCTTTTCCAGCCCAGCCCCATGCTCTCTTCTCTACTCACAGTTTGAAGCTCTGAGCCTCGTTTGCCCTCTGGGAGGGGCTTAGAATCATTTAATCTCTACTACCAGTATTCTACTAGATGGCCCTGGGAGGACCCAGAGATGGGGCTGACGGAGGAAAACGCCCAGATGGTTTTCACTGCTGGGAGAAATCCCTTAGGGTGAGTGTGCTTACTGGGGAACAGGATCCTCAGTATCGGGAAACTTTTGTCCCAATTCAAGCCTCCTATTCCCTATCCACCTAGAAGCCAGCATTGTCTTTAGTCCTGAGAGTCGGGACAGGGGATGCAGAAGACAAAGAGGAGATGGGACTCAGTCAGGAGTGACCACTGCCCTCTCCTCTACCCTCACCTTGCTGCCCTCCTGGTGGCCCCAGATTCCCATAGTGCACTGGGTTGCCAACATGGCTAGCACTGTCTGGTTGAAGTTGCAGTGTCAGGAGCAGACCTGGACCCCTACAAGCAGGCAGGCACCCAGCAGCCTATAAGGCACCTGCCCTTTTCTTAGTAAGGAGGAGGACCACGGGCTGTGTGGCTCCACCTCCCAGCCTACCCCCAGTGACGTCACCCAGCCCTCACCAATACTAGTACCCTAGAAGCTCCACCCAGTGGTAAGGAACCCATGCCCGCCTGTGAAGGGCTGCAGTGTACGACAGCTGCACCTGTCCTCCACGTGGGAATCCTCCCAGGCGCTCAGAGGCACGGGGGGAGGGGGGGCGGGGGGCAGGTAGCGGCAGCAGTGAGTTCAGAGAAATGCCAGATAGGCTCCGGGATCTATGGGAAGAGCTCTATCTATTGATTGCAGGCCTCAGGTTCAACTCTAATGCTTCAGAAAAGCCTCCTTTTTGGATCTGAGCCACAAGACTACAAGTTAAGGCTACAAAATTCCTAACAATTGCACCTGGTCCCAGAGGGCTGGGCTTGACCCAGCCTGCATGCTTCCCCTTCCCCCCTGCACAAGACAGCAGCAGAGGCCCCCCAGGAACCCTGACTCATCAACACCCCACCTGCCTTTGAGGTTTTCCCTTCCCATTCTGCTCCCTCCTCTGCCCCTTCCCCAGGATCAAGCCAAGCACCAGCCTGCAGGAAGTCTTCATTTGAGTGGAGCACAGTGACCCACCACCCCCAAATCCTGGCCAACACCTTGCTGCACCTGCTCCTCCACCTCCCGAAAAACACAGTGGCAAACACTCTTACACACAAGCATGAACTTCTCTTCTGCTAAATTCCCCATCTTACCTAAGGTCTATGTCTTATTTCATCATCTCATTCGCTACTAGCATACAAGAAGTGGGTCTTGGAGATTCAATTTTTCCCTGCTTATAGTATGTCATGGGAATCCTGAAAATATTAAGTAATCAGAAAAGTCAGAACCCAGGAGAGAATAACTCCTAGCCTGGTAAGAGAGTGTAATCGGTACCTTCTAATTAGGAAGAGACAGCAAGTTCTCTCGCTATCAACCATAAAGACAAAATATTTCACCAACTAGCTCATCAACCTCTGCCAAGTTTTTAAGGGAAGATGGGAAGAATCAATTGTCATCTCATAGCTAAGGAGAGCCTTTATCAGAGAGGCAAGCGTGAGATCTAACTTCTCTTCCCCATCAAGTGGAACTCGGGAGCCACTACCACATAACAACATGTTGTGGATTTACAGCTCTGGCCCTCCATGCATTCACCCACAAACATAAAATGAGGGCCTACTATGTGCAGGGTACAAATCACTGTACTAGCCAGCGAGGAGGTCCCCAAACCAGCTTGGGCTCATCCTGGAGAAGAAAGGCACCGCAGGCAGTTATACCAACTCTGGCCAGCAGGTGGCAGGGTGGGGGTGGGGAGGGGCGAGCGCAGCTGAGTGAGGATATAGGTCCCAGGGTCTTCCTAATAAGGCTTAATATAGGCAGGGTGGGGCGAAACAAAAAGGTAAGTTGAGACTACAAAAAGGTAAGTTGAGACTACAAAAAAGGACGGAGAAGGAAGCTGTAAACAATGAAAAAGACAGCACTGGTGTGAGTCCAAAGGCACCAGGGAAGCATACACCAGTACTTGGCTGACAGATGCTGGCAGACAGGTCACAGGACCAGGAGGCACTGGCCCACGAGGCAGCCAGAGACATTCCAGGGGTGCTCGCCGCCAGAAGAAGAATGAGACTATCTGCCCCAGCTTCCATAAAACTCTAGGCACATGACAGGTAACATGCTAATAGGGTGGCTGGAGGGTCCAACGCACGGTGACAACTAGGGGACTCCAACTCAAGTCATCTCAGACCAGTCTCTGGAAAAGCAGCCCACGCCCCAGGCAGGGAAGGGGCCTCCTCTCCCCAAGACAGAAGATGAGGATGCCTGCCCCCACCCCAGATGGCATGTAACCAGTGAGGTGAGGACAAGGAGGGAGACCATCACGGCAGCCCCTGTTGGACTGGAAAGGAAGCCCAGTCCTTCAGGGACCAAGTGATTTGCCCAAGGTCACACAAGAAGCTAATGCAGAACCAAGACTGTCTTCTTCCTGCGCTTGCAATTCTATGGGAAAAGTCACCCCCTCCACACACACCCCCACCCTAAAAAGTTTTTCAGCTCATGTGGATCACTCCACACAAAAGCTGAATGCCTCTTCAGCACAACTGCTTCTTCCTGACTTCACTCTGAATGACTTTCTCCTGCCCTCAGTGCTCCTCCTGGACCACGGGCAGTGGGCAGCTGACAGCCTCCAGCGGGCAGGACAGACGCTGGGACAGAGCCAAACATCTGTGCTATGTCAGGGCTTGGGTGAAGAAAGGCAGAGACGGCAGTTGGGATGAAGGAACGATTCGAGATGAATTTAAGAAGTTTTCAAATTTTCCTAACCAGTATTTCTTATGCACGTGCACATATGTGCGCACAGCCTCCAGAGTCACACAGAGGACAGAGAGCAATTCCCAGCTGCCCTACCCATTCATAACTTCTCTAAAAAAGGGCCTCTCACCAAGGACATGGGCACTCTGCTTGTCTCCCTTTGTCCCTTCCGGCCACTGGGGCTCCCAGAACCTGGAAGCACGTGGCCAGCCAGCTCCCTGCCCAGTCCACTGCAATCCCTCAAAAGCAGCAGCCAGCCACCCGATGGCAGCATGCCCTCACACCCCTCCTTTCCCACCCAGGCCCCGACCCGGGAGTATATCTGAGGACCAGCAAGCAGGTCCATTGGCTTGGGACAGGGGCTCCTCCTCTTTTTCCTAGGATTCACTGAAAGAAGTGGGAAGATGTGGCCTCTACACCCCGCCCCCCTCCAACCCACTCCCATAAAATGCTGCAGATTGTATTCGTGTGCATTCAGCAGGAATATAAGAAGAAACTCAGAAATACATCCTCATTTGTGCCCATCTCCAACTCAAGCTCACAGCTGTTAAAAATTCTGACCCCACAGCCATTACTGCAGGCTGCCCAGTCGGAGGAACTTCCAGCCTAGGTTTTCTTACAGGGGAAGGAGGTGGTGCCAAACTTCGCCAGCCTCTTAGGAATAGAGCAAGTCTCTCCTGCAGACAGGCAAGCTGGAGCTCCCATTCAGCCACCAAAGAGAGGGAGAAAAGAAAGACAAAGGTGCATGAAAGGGGGGTGGGGGCAATTTTTTTAAAAGCACACTTGCCACTGTGCAGAGAGCAGAGCAATGCAGCACCGAGGAGGGAGAGGGGATTCACGCTATGGTAAGCCAAGAGGAGGAGAAGAGGGCAAAGGGAGAGAGAAACGGAAGGACTTACCCAGAATATCAAATTGAAGAGGAACATCATGTACTTCAAGCAGCAGAGGCAGCCCCTGGCCATGTTGCACTTCTTAAATTCTAGGAGGAACACAAAGGACAGGTCCAGGTAAAACACCACGTACTTGCTGCCTTTGGGTGCATTGTACTTGTCGGTCTTAACGCCGGCCTCGGCGCGGCTCTGGCCCCGGGAGCCCGCGGTGCCGTAGAAGGCGCCGGCCGTGAAGCCGCGGCCGAACGGGCGGCCGGAGGTGGACGGCTTGGCAAAGTCCGAGTCCTTGCTGTCCAAAGATGGACTCCGGTGTATCGAAGAATCCTCGCTACTCGACTTCTCCATGCTCACGGCGTTCCCGGGGGGCGCGAGGGGCGGGGGGCATCGCTCCCAGAATGGGACGGAGGGGGCGCCCAAGTCGGGCGCGGGCTGCGGACGGGCCGGGGGAGCCTTGCACGCCCCCCTCTCTGCACCGGGGCGCACTCGCGGCCGAACCCCGCGCCCAGGGGCTGCTGCCTCTCGGACCGCTCCCCGCTCCTGGCCGGCGGGCCCGGGAGGGCTCTGCGGCGCGGCGCGGCTGTCTGCGCGCTCGCGAACGATCCCCGGGAACCGGCTCGCCCGCGTAACTCAGAGTCTTTGGGGAGGCTGCAATTTGATTTCTCTTTCCAGGGCGTCAGCTCGCCTCCGGCCGCACTGGCCGCTCCACGCGAGGCAGAAGGGCACCGGGATCCAGGCTCCCTGGGCACACCTCTCCCAGCCCAGCCCAGCCCCGGCGCTGAGCCCCACCACTTGGCCGGCGCTCCGCCTCCTCTCGTTGCGCGACTTTGCGGAGCTGCCGCCGGCCCTGGGCTGCCCCGGCGCGCGGCGGACAGTGCCGAGGGATCCGCCGCAGCTGCAACCGCTGGGCTTTCCCTGCGAAATCCCGGCCCCGACTCGCGACTCTGAAATCGCCGGGAGCCCCCTCCCCGGGCCCTCGGCCCCGCCCCCTGCTTTGCATTCGACCAATGGGCGCGAGGCCCTCCCGGCCCCGCTGGGGAGCCACCCCCTCCCCACTGACACACTATCTTTAATGGGATTAGCGTTCTGCTGTGTGCCTAAACAAGTGCGCCGCGAACCCTCGCTAAATGTCAAGGGCTCTGCAGCTGAGGGGTGAACCAGAACCTTCAACGCAAAGCGCTGGTGTCTTTTACCCGAGGAAGGGAGCGGCGAGAGGAGGGGGATGGCTGGAGGTACCCACGGCCCGAGCAAGCCAGAGGAAAGGTCTGGGGAGGACTGGACGGGGACAGAAGCGCGGCCGCTGTCGAGCTGGCCGCCGCCCCCTATGCACGTGGGGGCCTGTCCGGCCAGGGCACGCGGTCTCCCGGATAGACCTACACACACTCTCTCACACACACGTCCCCCATGCCTTTGCACACGTGGGTCTGGCTAGGACGCACAGGGAGAAGGGACCGCAGGGAGGCGCGAGGTATCGGAAAGCGCTGGGGGCCTCCACGGGGTGCGCGCCGCCCTCCCCGCCCCCTCGGCGCGCACGCACGGGCGCGCACACACGCGGCTGCGCCAGGCTCCTGCAGCTGCGCGAACCCCTACCCCCGCGTTCTCGGTTGGGACGCTGCGGCGGCTGGAACCCCGGGCAGGCTGACAGGGGCAGGTGGACGAAGCCGGGTCCTACCTTGCCTTTCCTCACGCCTCCTGTGCCAAGAGTGATGTAGGGGTGCTCTTGGCCACTGTCTGGGTGCTCTCCCATGAGGTCAGAGAAACAGCAGGAGGAATGCTTTTGCTCGGGGCTTGGGAACATCCTACCGTAAAACACTGCAACTGGGCAGCCTCCCTTGGGCTGGTGCAGAAGTCTGCATTGCCGACAGGGATACCACATTTTGCAAATGATGAGGATTAGAAGACTTGCGGGTGGGGAACCCACCTGTCTTTTCTGCTACCCTTCTAGTCGCTCAGGAAGAGAGTACTGAAAGCACCGGAGGGCAGGAGCCACATTTTACCAGGTTCTGTAACCCCACCCCCTACCACAGGGCTTGGCCTCTGGGAGACGCTCACTGGGGATGGCTGGATGGACGAATTCATGTCCTACCTGGGGCTGTGGGTGTGGAAAGTCCTTCCTGGATCCCAGCAGGTATCATGTCACACCTAGAACTGTGTGCTAAACCCCGGGTCAGGCCCTTGAAGAAACAGATATGAGAAGTGGGGCTCCCTGCCCTTCAGGCAGCCACAATCCAGTTAGGAAAACAGGAGGGTATTAATCACCACGGCAGCACAGACGGGCAGACACAGAGCTACCACAACAGGCATGGCCATCGTGGGAGGGGGACATTAATTCCAGCCAGAGGGACTTTCAGACCCTCATCACAGAGCTGTGGTGGTGACCTGTGCTGGTGGTGACCTGTGCTGGTGGTGACCTGTGCTGGTGAGCCTGCAGTCTCACTGGCTCCCTGGCAGGCCCGCCTCCCAGAGGTGAGAGCTCTCCCATTCTGAGTGCAGCTCCCCTACTTTAAAGGAACCTGCAGTGGTTTTACCATCCTGAGCCCTTTCCCAACTCAGATGGGGAGCCCAACAATAAAAGCTAGTGTGTATTACAGCCACCGGCAGCTACTCTGGCTTCGGCGCAGCAGCCCCACCGACGCTGTCTGCAGATGAAGGGGCAGATGTCTAGTCGCCTCCTGATGTAGCACCAGGACTGCCTGACTGGCATGGCTAATGCCTTTTGTCCTCTGCAGCCTCACCTGGCCGCTTCTGAGGGGCCCACGGCTGCCACTTCATTCTCACAACATTCCTTCTTTGATTCAGGGATAGATCATTTACCAGCTGGACCAAGAGTCAAGAGTCCTGTTTTTCACTTTGAGCTCTTTTTAGCTGTGTGATCAAGGGCAAGGCAGTTTGCCTTTCTGAGCTCCTGTTTCCTCTTCTTTAACATGGGGATTAAAAGAGCTGGTGGATGTGAGGAGAGTCTGAGGACATGAGACTGAACAAATTGGAGGGGCTGATCCTACCAGTCTCAGGTGGGGACCTGGTGTCACAGAGGGCCCTTAAGGGTGGCCCCTCTGCTTCCTAACCATTTTTCATCTCTTCTCCCCAGCTTACACCTTGCCCAGGCAGAATGGTTTCCTCATTGTCCCTGGATCTTTCCACCTTCATTTCTGATTATAAATTAATTTGTGCCACTAGCCACTTCCTCAGAAGTCTGAGGGCCTTGGGGTTTGGGGGGTCCCCAGCAGGTAGGGGGAAACAACAGGCAAGTAAGAGAAAGTGGAGGCTACAACGCAACAGTTCTGCCTCCTCTGGTCACACTTGTCAAAGGGCACTGAAGTCACTCACACCTGTCAGTCCCTGAGCAAAGCTACAGTGAAGTCCCATCAGGGCACCCAGCTTATGAATCTTATGATTCATCAGAATCATGAGAGCAACTTTGACATATAAGTCTTTATATACCCCAGGAACCAAGCTTCCCACAACCTTACAAGATAGGTATACCCTATTATCCCCATTTTACAGAAAAGAAAACTGATTTCACAGCCCATGCTCCACACTCTCTTGGACTCTAAACAGTTTCTGCCCTTGAGAATCTTCCAGGCTAACAGACTCTTTATTTTTATTTTTATTTTTATTTTTATTTTTATTTTGAGACAGAGTCTCGCTCTGTCGCCCAGGCTGGAGTGCAGTGGTGTGATCTTGGCTCACTGCAAGCTCCACCTCCCGAGTTCACGCCATCCTCCTGCCTCAGCCTCCCGAGTAGCTGGGACTACAGGCGCACGCCGCCACGCCCGGCTAATTTTTTGTATTTTTGGTAGAGACAGGGTTTCACTGTGTTAGCCAGGATGGTCTCAATCTCCTGACCTTGTGATCACCTTGTGATCCAAAGTGCTGGGATTACAGGCGTGAGCCACCGTGCCCGGCCAGGCTAACAGACTCTTAAAGCACAACGGGGAACCTGAAATACCATGTCCTGATGTGAGGTCATTAGATAAAAGGACCCTGAGTAAGGGGCAGTGCTCCTGAACTGCTAATGAGAAAGGTGAGTCATCACCCAGATGGCCTTGAGTGGCCTGACACAGGCTGGAAGAAGGAAGCTGGTGTGGGGAGATGCGGCGTAATCTAGTCCTATCTTAGGATGAAGGTGGTAGAGCAGCCTCAGGAAGGCAGCTCTAGGAACACGTCCCTCCTCTTCCCTCTCTCACCATTAGCACACCATCCATTGGTGCTGGCTTGTTCAAGACAGGAGGACGTGGAACAAGGACCCATGGAAGACACAAAGCTGAGCACAAGGCGTGGGCCTCAAGGAGCTCAGGATCTAGCTGAAGCAACCCACCTTCTACCCCGACTCACGACTGCAGCTAGAGAAGCCCAGAGCAGAGTGATGCACGGAGCACAGACCGTGGCAGGATGGGCACCAAGCTGTCCCTTGGCCTTCCCTTGCAGAAGGGTTTTCTGAAGTGGGTGGCCAGCCCAGAAAGGCGTGAATGTGATAACTTCGGGAGGCAGGGAGGGGACAGGTCTGACTGAAGCAACAGAAGGTGCTTAGAGGTCAAAGTGAGCTACCCTGTGGAGCCCTGCATGGCACATGAGAAGTCTGGGCTGCATCCTGCAGTGTCCCAAGCAGTGGGGCCCATGATTAACTGGTGCCCTAGGAAGCTGGGCCTGGCACTGGCATCGGGGTGGAGCAGAGGCGAGAGGTGAAAGATCGGTGGCCGTGGCTGCCTCAGTTCCTTAGACTGCGGGTACAGATGGAACAATCAGATAGAAATGGTGCTGCGAGACACCATCCCTCTGGCAGCTCCCGATCCTTCTCAGCTTGCCACCCAGGCGAGCTGGCAGGTGCAGGCTGCCCTTCAGGGGCTCTCTGAGCGTGTGAACAAGGCAGCCTGACTTCACTTTCCTTTTTTTTTTTTTTTTTAACAAAAAAAGTGAAGCAAGTACAGCATTCTCAGAGGGGAAGAAGAAAAGCGAATACATGAAATCAACATGCCACATCTCTGCTCGCTGGCAACTGGGGAGATGTGGGCTTTGGAGTAAATGCCAAGCTCTCTCTGCCTCTCTGTGAATTCCTCAGGCTGGCAGCAGGAGACAGAGCTCAGTCTTTGGTCTCTCCCTCACCCACACACAATCAGAGTCAATGGGCCAGCCCACAGCCCCTTTCTGACCCATGCTGAATGTTCCCACATTTGATACAAGGTGCAGCTTGTGAGGCACCCTGTGCCTTTAAGCCTCAAACAAGGCAGCCCCCCACAAAGCCGGGGTTCAGGTTAGACACAAAGTGGCGCCTGCCACCCAAAAGAGCACATGAGACGGGCGCCATTTTAGACGGGAGAGCTACTCACCTCCCCCCGATTTTTAAACTCCAAATATGGGATCTTCTTCAGCTGTACAGAAAATGCTTTCATTGCTGAGCAAACCATTTAGCAACCGTGCCAAAAGAGAACGATGGAGAGGTCCCTAGCAGGGGGCCCACATGGTGGTGGGAAGGCTGTAGGGCAGGTGCTTTCCTCTGCCTCGGAAATTAAACAGCTAGGAGACTGGGTGTTGCCATACTTGGCCATGATTCAGGAAGGACAGTAACAATGATGGTGAAAGGGTTGGGGTAGAAAAGAAAGAATGGTACTGTTACTTGTTTTTAATCTGTTTGTTTGTTTGTTTGTTTGTTTGAGACGGAATCTCGCTTTGTGGCCCAGGCTGGAGTCCAGTGGCCGGATCTCAGCTCACTGCAAGCTCCGCCTCCTGGGTTTATGCCATTCTCCTGCCTCAGCCTCCCAAGTAGCTGGGACTACAGGTGCCCGCCACCTCGCCCGGCTAGGTTTTTTGTATTTTTTAGTAGAGACGGGGTTTCACCGTGTTAACCAGGATGGTCTCGATCTCCTGACCTCGTGATCCACCCATCTTGGCCTCCCAAAGTGCTGGGATTACAGGCTTGAGCCACCGCGCCCGGCCATCTGTTTGTTTTTTTAAGTTTCTGAGACCAGTAAAGGAAACAAAGGCCAGGCGTGGTGGCTCACACCTGTAATCCTAACACTTTAGGAGGCCAAAGCAGGTAAATCGCTTGAGCCCAGGAGTTTGAGACAAACCTAGGGAACATAGTGAGACCCTATCTCTACAAAAAATACAAAACTCAGCTGGGTGTGGTAGCTCGCACCTGTAGTCCCAGCAACTCAGAAGGTTGAGGCAGGAAGATCACTTGAGCCCGGGAGGTGTGGTCAAGGCTGCAGTGAGCCATGATTGTGCCACCGCACTTTGCTTGGGTGACAGAGTGAGACCCTATCTCAAAAAAGAAAATTAAAGAACAGAAAAAAAAACAAGCAGGGTTTGGCTGTGGTGGGAAAGTTCACAGACAGCAGGACACAAAGAGCAGCCAGGGTGCCTCCCTCCCTGGAGAAAGGTCTGCTCCTCCCTCCTTCTCAGCCCTTCGTTCAGGCTGAAACCACAGTTTGCCCACCTGCCTCTGCTCCGGTCACTGAGCTTCTAAAAGAAGGCAGAGGCTGTGTCTGGGTCATCTTACCCCACCCTCAGTGCCTGTCAGTGACCACCCCACAGCAGGTACTCGGGAAGTGCTGGAGGACAGAGGGAAAAGGAAGACCAGTGTGCCTACATCTTGAGCTCTCCTCAAGGATAGCCTGACAGCCCCGAGTTCATTAACTAAAGGATGGGACCCAAGCCAGAAATCTATGGAATTGTTCCTGGAAAGCAGGCTATCCAAGGGCGTCTGAATCTGACGAGCTGAAACACCCAGCTACAGATAAGAGTGCAAATGCCATGCAGTCAACTTGTTTCATACACAACCATATCCCCAGCACGCAGCACAGCCTGGGATGGATGGATGGATGGATGGATGGATGGATGGATGGATGGATGGATGGACGGACGGACGGACGGACGGATAGACAGAAGGACAAATAAACAAACGTATGGAGGAAGAGGTGGGAAAGATCTGAGGTAGAAAAAAGAAAAGACTGAGACAGGAGCAAGTCAGGGAACAGGGCAGCCCCTCAACCTCTGCCCAGCTGGAGTGGGCTGGGCCTCTTGGAGGGGCTCCACGGAGCACGGCCAGGAGCACTGCTGCCCCAGCTCCGAGTCTCTGGTGAACTCTTACGTGTTCCCTAGTGTGACGTGTCACCTCTCAAAGCCCAAGAGCAAAGCTGCGCCCCGGCTATGGTCAGCCCTTGTCAGAGGCCACTCCTGGCTACCAGAAAACATGGCCATGCACAGACCCTTGGCTATGTGTGTGCGCTCTACCCATGACAGATGAGCACACTGCTCAGAGCATGTACTGGGGCCTTCGGACTAGTCAGTCAGCTTAGCTCCAAGGAAACAGGGGCACAGCTATAGACCAGCTACAGCAATCCTGCCCCAGCGGGGAGTTCCGAAAATGTGGCTTCTGCACCATGAGGAGTCAGGCAGGTGCTGTGGATTATCACAAAGCCAACCTCACTCCCACTGTCCCCGAAATTGGCTCACACCACATGCCCTGGTGACTGTGGGTCATCTGGGCTCAGATGCCTTCAATGACCCCTGTCCATACCACTATCCAACTCAACCACAGAGAACAAAACTCTAGTAAAATAACAAAGGGGGAACACGCTGGGCTTTGGGACTAGATGAATCTGTGTCCAAATCCCATCTAGAGTGAGTCACCCCACTGCTGGATGGCCTAGAATGACCACTTAACTGCTCCATATCTGTTTCTTCAGCTAGAAAATGGAAATAATATGCACCTTCCCCAGCACTACGTCAAAAAAATAAGGAATAAAGATTACGAGCGAACACAGAAGGTGTTCCATGGATGGAGGCACTATGATCATTCCCAACCATACTTATTATAGTCAACATGGGCCCAGCTCTGTCTGGCTACAGTGTAGCTGGACAAAGAAACACCATCAATACCTAATGTTGTGTGGCTGACATTCTAAGGGAAATGCTGGTTGCCCTCCTCCTCCTCCTCAGGGAGGACCTCAGCCCTGAGCCCTCTTCTCTTCTGCCCAGCTCTCCTCCGTTCCAGGGCCATCTGCATGCTGGTGACCCCTAAATGCACACCTGGACCTGACTTGTCTCCTGAGCCCCGAGTACAGATCCCCACCTCCTGCTTGTCATCCCCCTGGCTGTCTCACAGACAGCTCCAGGAGGGACTGACCTTGCCCCAAACGTGCTCCCTGGCACTATCCGCCCCTTCTCAACAAATGGCTTAAGTTCTCACCCCACGGCTTATGCCAGAAGCCCCAGAATCATCTGTGGCTCCCACCTCGAAGCAAACACAAGTCCAAGCTGTGGCGCCTCCCTGCACCTGGCACCCTCCCCGGCCCCGCCCTTGTCCAGCCCTGCTTCATGGCTCGCCTGGGGTCCTGCGGCAGCCCCCACAGCCCTCCATTCCCTCCTGCGACCATGCATTCACCAAGAGCAGCCAATGCGATCTTCCCACTCACGTGCCTCTCCACTGTAACCTCACCAGTGGCTTCCCATCTTACTTGGATTACAATTGTGTGTGTGCGTGTGTGTGTGTTTCCTAGTCTCCTTTTCTAGTACAGTTCAAATCCTTACAGCAACCCTCAAGGGCCGGCACGACTGATCCCTGCCTTTCTCTCCAGCCCCCGTCCAACATTCTCTGCTCACCCATTATTGCCACAGCCGTGAACTCTCGGCGCTCTGCCCTCCTCAGAGCCTCCGCCCATGCTGTTCCCTCTACCTGGATGCTCTTCCTGGGCCCACTGCCTGGCTTCACTCTACTCACCCCTGAGCTCTTGTGAATCATTGAAGAAGGTCTATTCTGGTTTTCTGGCTGCCTCCCACTGTCAAAATTAAAGCCCCCTTTCTTTCAATACATCTCCTCACAGAGCCATTTGCCCTGTTTTTTCTCACAGCGGTCACCGTCATTGGAAAGTCCACGTTTGTTAGGGTGACAATTTTACTGTCTGATTCTTCTACTAGACCATGAACCCCAGAGAGGCAGAGACTGCATCTGTCTTTCTCACTGCTTTACACCCAGTACCCAGTACTATTCCTGACCGACAGTAGGGGCTCAATCAACACCTGATGAACGCATGCAGAGGAGCTCAAGGGAGGGCATGCACAGGGCAGGCAGGGCCAGCAGGGAGGGCTTCCGGGGCTTTCCAGGTGTCTGATCCCCTCGTGCCATCTAAGGAACAAAGCCTGAGGACACTGATGACCTGTGTGGCCTCTAGTTGCTCAACCTCTGGTTCCTCAACTACAAAACAAGCAGGCTGGACTAGTTGTTCCTCTAAGGTTCCTTGGAGCCCTGAATTTCGCACCCTATGAAATGGGACTGGACAGGCACGGGGGAAGGGGAAGAGCACCTTGGCAGGGGGGCAGCTGGGCAGAGCCAGGGCACAGCAGAGGGCCCAGGACATTTGGGAGGCACCCACACGCTCCACTGGAATGAAGTTTTGCAGAAAAGGAGCCTGAAAGGAGGGTGGGCCAGAGCACAGATGACCCTGGATGCCAGTTTAAAATCTGCACAGGCACGTCCCTATCCCACTCCTCTCAGCAACTCCATCTCCTATACCTTTCTTGGCCTACACTCCCACCAAAATGAACCCACATCAAATTCCCCCTCATCCCCCGGCCTTTGCACTGGATGCTCCCTCCTCCTGAAACCCCTTTTCCCCCACACCCCGAATGGCTAACATCCACAATCCAGTTGGCATCAGGGTGCTGTCACCTCCTCCAGGAAGCCTCCTTGCTATACCAATAACACAGAGTTAATCCTGCCATGATGCCACCTGTTCCCTGACCTTCCCCCACCCTCACATTGTGAGTTCCTTGAATGCAAGGACTGTGTCCCTCCTCTTTGTCTTCCAAGCATTTGGCATTTGTCTAGCACACCGGTGCTCTGAAGTCACCACTGAATGCATGAGTAGCAACAGGAAGAACCTTGGTGTACACCTTAAGGTGAAAGCAGCTCTTTAGAAAAATCAGCCTTTGCCTGGAGCAGGGGAAGCTTTGCAAAAAGAGTAAGAACGGCCACTCCTGCAGGACAGTCATCTCCTCTTAGAGAAGGTTTACCAGGTAAGAGGGGGCAGCAGAGACTGGGCCCTAGAAGAACGGGGCTGACAGACTGCCTGGACAAAGAGCCAGCCACCTGGGGTCTCAGGCCCTGTTTTCCAGGAAAGTTCCAAAGCAGCCCCTCTTTCATCCTAAGGCCAATCAGCATCCCTGTCAGACCCTCAAAAGGGCCTGGAGTACGAGGCCCTATGCTGGACAGACAGATGTACCTGACATACACATGTGCACACGCTGAGCCCACTGCTCCTGGAAAACGGGAGAAAGAAAGCATTTGTTAGAAGTACTTATCAAGGAAGGCAGGTGGCTGCGGGGAGGATGAGATAAGGCAGACCGCCGGGCACAGGGAGGTGTGATGAAGCCTGCGGCTTATTGCCATGCACCAGTGGAAATGTACTGACCCAGCAAATCCAATATTCCTTAACCACTCCATGGAGGGTGCTGACTTGCCAGCTGGGACGGCGCTCTGTAACCTCGCATCCAGCCTGACTGTGCAGCTGGGACCCTTCTGCCGATTTCAGGAGCTGCTGCCTGCTGCCTCCCTCGGCCCGCTCTCCCTCTACGGGGCTGGTACTGGAGCCAATGCAGAGAAAGGCAGAGTGTGAGCAGGACTTGGGGATGCTCTAAAGTGAAGAAGATGGAGAAGAACCAGTGCCCCAGATTGCACACTGCAGCCCTCAGGGGAGGGAGCCTGTGCCTGTTCCACTCTCACTGATAGAGTGAGAGGTGTCTGGATGGGTGGCAGGGGCAGACTTGGGCACCCCTAATGGCTGTCATGGCTCGAAGGCCCGCAATGCATGAAGTCACTTGTGGTCTCTGAAACTCCATTGGCCGCTCTGTAAAGTAAGGCAGGAACACTGGCTGTCATCTCACTCTGTCTCTCTTCCCTCCTCCCCGTCAGGCTGGCCCACAGCTATGGGGCTGTCATTCAAGGTGCCTGCCTCTGAAGGGGGCCTCCTAAAGGCAGCCAGCCCATGCAAAGCCTGGAGACATCTCTTCTCATCTCAAGGTACTTGAGGTGAAAATGGTCACAACTCGCGCCCTCAAATCAGCCATCCAGGCTCCCAAACCTCTTACAATCCCAAAAGGTGCTTTCAAAGGCTCTTAGGTTGCTCCAGCCCAGGTCTGTTCCTGTTGTAACCCAGTCACACATGACTGGGCTGCCTCCTGTCTGCCAGTCTCCTAACCGGGCTCCCTGCACCCGCTCCCTCCTTAGCCACCCTGCCACATGCTGCCACTAGTACTGGCCCAAGGCAGAGCTTGGCACATGCCATCAGCTCAAAAACTTCCCCAGGGATTTAAACACAAATACTCAAGCTTGTCACCGGGGCCCTTCTACGTGGTACTCTGTCAGCCTTCTTCCCCACGAATCCCAGACCTGTGCCCTCTGCTTCCAGCAGCACCAGCCCCTCGAGGTGCAGCCCACCCCGGTGCCTGCCTGCACTGCCCTCCACCTCCAAAGCCTCCCCCATCCTGCTTGGCCTTGAGGAAACGTTTCAAGGTTCATCTCAAATGCCACATCCTTCATGAAGATCCCCCAAAATGAAGAGAAACTCTTCTTGTTCTAGTCGTCTCTTTTGGACACTGATTTTACTCTGCATTGCATCACAGTTACTTGCATAAATGCTTTTTCTTTGTACAAGACTAAAAGCTGCAAGGGGCAGAGCTCACCCGTGCGCCTCTTGCAGCAACCAGCCCAGCTCCATACATGGTGCACACTTAGGAAACTAAAGGGAAACTGAGTCCCTCCCACAATGCACAGAGCCCCCGAGCCTCGTCCCCACCTTCACCACACACACTTACCTCAGCGCACATGTCGGACACCCTCTAACACTGCCCTCAGCCTGTCTGGGAGGCATTCACCTTGATAGATCACAGTCATGTGTCCTCTCTGGAGGCCCTCTCTGGAGTCACCCACCACATCCAGCCACCTACAGAAACCACTGGGGGGCTCAGATGTCCAGCCTGGAGCTCTGAGAATGTGGCTGGGCTCCGTGAGGTCCAATGTGTCCGGGTGGCTGCATGTCACTCATCCTCCAAGCTCTGGCCCCCAAGAGGCGCTTCCACATCCCAGCCAGGCCAGGCGCCGGGGCACACCTGCTCTTCCCCTCCCCCACACTGCTGCCAGAGGAAATGCCAGCCCGAAGCCACGGCCAGCTGGACACAGCAGGGACACGCCCTAGGCACTGAGGCTGCCCCCTCCCTTCCTCTGCCACCCAGGCCTGGGCCTGACTAGCACCCTGGTGCGGCCCCCATCCCTCCATGCATGCACATTGCCCCTGCCGCTCTGCCTGCTTCCTGCAGAGACGAGCACACAGCAAGCACAGTGGTGCTGCAGGAGCCTGGCAGGGCACAGAGCAGGCCACCCCGGTGCTGTGGAATCCAGGGAGACACCGACAGCTCCCTGAGTGCAGGACACATGTGTTGAATGAATGAATGAATGAATGAATGAATGAATGAATGAATGTGAGCATGCTTCTGTTTCCTCATCGGTATAACGGCGTTAAGTGTGACCATGAGGGACAGATGAGGCGGTGTCTGGGAAACCACTTTATCAAGTGGGAGGCAGTTGTCCTCGGAACCTTTCACCCCCACACACCACAGCCAGCCACCACACTTCACAGAGCTCAATAAAAGCGAGACACCTATGCTGAGGAAGCAGTCCTGCAGAGTTCCCCAGCGCCCATCGGAACACCACCCTCAGTTTGCCGCCACAGATGTCCCCAGCGCCCATTGGTACACCACCCTCAGTTCGCCGCCACAGATGTCCCCAGCGCCCATCGGTACACCACCCTCAGTTCGCCACCACAGATGTCCCCAGCGCCCATCGGTACACCACCCTCAGTTCGCCACCACAGATGTCCCCAGCGCCCATCGGTACACCACCCTCAGTTCGCCACCACAGATGTCCCCAGCGCCCATCGGTACACCACCCTCAGTTTGCCGCCACAGATGTTCCCGGCGCCCATCGGAACACCACCCTCAGTTTGCCGCCACAGATGTTCCCAAGGAGAATTAGCCTTTATGGAGCAAATGCTCCATCTGCATCTGGGCGAAGAGCAATAAAATGAAAGGGTGGAACAGAAGGACCCCTGAGTACTTGTGGGAACTGGGGGCTCAGCCTGGGAGTGCTCCAAGGACCTGCCCAGGGAGAGTCTGGCCCATCAGGAAGGGCTTCTTAGAGAAGGGGTATGTGCTGGGCTTGCATGGCATCCAAACAGAGTGAGGACAGAGGAGAGGGAGGCCTGTGTGCCTGAATGCCACAAGCAAAGGCCTGTTCATTGTGACTCTTGCAGCTTTTTCAAGGGACTCTCATACTAATGATCACATCTGATCCTCACCACACCCCTGCAAGATAGGTAGGGAAGTTGTCCCAGTTTGTAAATGAGGGAACAAAAGGCCAAAAAGAGGAGAGCACTCGTCTAAGCAAGTTAGGAGAGCTGGGACCGGAACCTATGTCTCCTGACTTCCAAAACAGTGATCTTTCCTTGCACTAAGCAGCCTTACCTGGGTCCAGTGCTGGGCCCTGCTTTTATGGACGAAGCTGGCCACTCCTGGACATATGGATACCCATGCCACATGCACAAAGGGAGGCAGGGGAAGAAAGGAAGCAGGCTGAGAGGACGCTCATGCATTTAGGATTACCCAGCTAGGAAAAGCAGAGACGCCTCACATCACAACACCAAAGGACAAGCCCTGTCAATCCTGGAAAACACACCACTGCCCCACCAACCCCAACCTTCATCACCCTCGTCCAGTGTCCTCTGTGCTCTTTCTGACCACACGGCGTGAACACAGGTGATCTGCCAAGTGAAAGGAAACAGAAGCCCTCCCCTTTGAAAGCACAGCACAGGTAGAGTAGAAGTAACAAGCCAGTGGCGGGCTGGTAGATGTTCAACAACCAGCTCTCTGGGGGAAAAGCCCCGATTCATAGTGCTTGCCAATGCCATGGTGTAAATACTCCCACCACGGCCAATGTCAAGCTACCAGCAGGCAAATGTTCTAATTACTTTCTAATAGGCTCTCAAGAACCAGCACCAGTAGGCTCCAGCAAACCACTGTAAGAAACCCATCTCCCTCCCTCCAAAGGAAACTCCAGGCAGAGAAAAGAAACACAGCACCATCCTGCCCCCTCCTCCCCAGGAGTAAAAGTCTCAGGTCAGAGCTTGGGGAATAGAAATAGAGGCTGGACGAGCCATAGGGAAAGGATGGGGCAGCCCTCTCTCTGGTCTCCGGGGGCCTCCCCAAGAAAAACACAACTGAAATTAGCTCTTATACTACAGGGATCCTGCCTCTTAAGTGAGACCATGCCACTGCTCTGTGCAAAACCTGCTAATGCCTTCTCGTGTCTCTCAAAGAAAAAGTTCTTAGAAAAAGTTGCATGTGGCCGGGCGTGGTGGCTCAAGCCTGTAATCCCAGCACTTTGGGAGGCCAAGACAGGCGGATCACGAGGTCAGGAGATCGAGACCATCCTGGCTAACACGGTGAAACCCCGTCTCTACTAAAAATACAAAAAACTAGCCGGGCGAGGTGGCAGGCGCCTGTAGTCCCAGCTACTTGGGAGGCTGAGGCAGGAGAATGGTGTAAACCCGGGAGGCGGAGCTTGCAGTGAGCTGAGATCCGGTCACTGCACTCCAGCCTGGGCGACAGAGCGAGACTCCATCTCAAAAATAAAAATAAAAAAATAAAAAATAAAAAGTTGTGTGTATACACACACATACACACACACACGAACTCCTGGCCCACTCACTCCACTCCAGCTACATTGTCTTCTGTGCTATTTCTTACATTAGAGCCTTTATATTGGCTGTTCCCTGTGCCTGGAATATTCTTCTCTTAGATCTCAGCATTGCCACTTCTCTCAGCTCCTGTAAACCTCCACTCAAAAGGCATCTTCTCCATGAGGCCTTCCCTGACCACCCCATTGAAGACTCTGCCTCCCCCAGCACACTCCATCTCTCTTCTCCTGCTCTGCTTCACTTACTGCTGTATTCCCAAAGCTACGAACAGAGCTTCACACAAGGCAGGTACAAGTATTTTTGAAAGAATGAATGAATGCCTGGGAAAAGTCTCTCCCAAACCCCTACGTGCCATCTTGGCTTCCCAAGAGCAGGCGGCGGGGGAGTGAGGGAGCCCTGTAGTTAGCGCCTGCCCAGCTGAGACTCAGGATACCTGCCTTCTTGCCCCGGCCCTGACATCTGTGACCTGGCACAGCTGCACCCTCCATCCCAACTTCGCACTTCATTTTCTCTCTTTATTTAGGCTCTAACGGGAACCTACATGACTAACCCTGGGCGGTACCGAGGGCCGGAGCTAAGGCCAAACAGGACACCAAGTCCGAAGGCCCCTGAGCTCTGCAGTGAGAGGCTCCAAGGTCAGGTTCGAGGCATTCTCTTAAAAGGTCTAGGAAAAAGAAGCCCTTTGCTTCCCCTCTGCACCAGCCACACCCCAACTCCAGCTACATCCATTCCCCATTCTCCAGCTCTGGGCCTAGAAGAAACCCCCCAAAACACCCTCTACCCCAGTGGTTAAAGCCAGCAGAGCCCCAAGCCCAGGCGGCTGCCCCACCAGGCCTCAGGCGGGCTCCCCACATGCCCAGAGGCCAGCTCACGCTGCTATTTTAAGCTCTGCGGGCCCAGCTGCAGCACGTAGCCACAGCAGGCTGGCAGCCGGGGAGGAGGTAGGGAAGCAAACTCACTAAGGAGTGCTGACCTGAGGCGCTCGGAAAGAGGAAACTGGTCATCCCCTTACCACCACCCCTTCTCTACACAGACTGGAAACTCCCAGGCCCACCCTCAAATCCACCAGCCATGGGGAAAGGGAGTCAGGAGCTGCACTGGGCACGCCCACATTCCATTTCTGAAAGTGACCCCCTGAGTTTCCACAGCAAAATGACTCCTAGCCCCACCCTGCCAACCCCTAGAAATTCCAGCAAAGCTATAACAAGCACAGCACCCCTCTTCCAGGTGCTAACATGGGACAGATACCAAAAGCACAGGCCAAAGAAAGGAGTTAACCTGCTACTGTCTGAGACGGCTTATTCACCGAGTCCCCCGACTTCCTCTTCCCTCCCCGTCTCCCCTCGGTGACTGTGCGCAGGGCCAGGCACACAGCCACACTCAGTAAATACTTGCTGATTAAATGACTGCTTCTAAATGCATGCTAAAACCAAACATGATGGAAGTGGTCTAGGGATAACGCAGTCTTCACTGCTCTTATCACGAGCCTCGTTATTATCTGCGTTTCTGCTGACCTCATTGGACGCTGAAACAGAATAAAGACTATAGAACCAAGGAACCGATGGAGTTTAGTAATAAAGCAAGGATGGCTCCCTGCTGGCCAGGAAGTCTGCCGTTGCATCACTCCAGTGGGACAGTTACACTGCATTCCCTGTGAACGGTGCCCCCTGAAGTTGTGCAACACAGAGGCCCTGTTCTAACCCCCGCTCTGCCATGGACCTCCAAGCCCCTGAGAGCTGGCTTGAGAAGGAACGCACAGAACAGGAATTCTGGGTGCAAGCTATTCCCATCCCCAACTTTATGCTGCAGAGCATCAGCAAAACCGTGCAGGGCAGGATGGGCCACACATGCCCGGGGCTACCGGCAGCATCCCACGGCTCTAATCGCTCAGCTGAAGCAACACTGGCACCAGGGAAAGAGGAGGGAAATCCAGACAGTACGATCATCAGGGAGCTCTGCTACCTTTCCCCTTGCTGCCTGTCTCTCTCAAGACTAAACCAGCTACCTACACCTTAAAGAAATAGATTCATTACCTGGATTGGGGGGAAGAGGGAAATTCCCTGGACTCTTTCTTTCTTTCTCTCTTTCTCTCTCTTTCTCTTTCTTTCTTTTTTTTCAGGAGGGTCTCACTCTGTCACCCAGGCTGGAATGCAGTGGCACAATCTCAGCTCACTGCAGCCTCCACTTCCTGGGTTCCACTGAGCCTCCCACTTCAGCCTCCCAAGAAGCCGGGACTACAAGTGTGCACCACCACGCCCAGCTAATTTTTGTATTTTTTCTAGAGACAGGATTTCACCACGTTGCCCAGACTGGTCTCAAACTCCCGAACTCAAGCGATCTGCCCACCTCGGCCCCCCAAAGTGCTGGGATCACAGGTGTGTACCGTGCCTGGCTGGATTTTCTTATTGAAGGAAAAACCCAGAAGCTATGGGCCTTCAGAGATCATTTGGTCTCCTTCTCCCTCCCACTCCCTTCCCTGGCTTCAATCAATCCAGACCCTTCTGGACATTTCTATTATAATTGTAGAAGCAATGACAACAGCCTGCATTTACAGAAAAATGTATGCTGTTCAAAGGGACTTCACATACGTGACCATCACAAAAGCCCTAGCAAGTCACTGCAGCAGACTTCAAAAAGATTCCAAAGGTGAAGTGGCAAACACCGAGGCCAATCACCGAGTAGACTAGAACCCAGGTCTTCATACAGCTAGTCCACTGTTCTTTCCCAAATGCCGAGTTCCCTCTAAGCGTGGGTCCCAGGCCAGTTGCTCCAGAATCCTTGGGTATTTGGTGATGAATGCAAATTCTGAGGCTCACTCTGGCCTAAAAGTATCTGGAGGCAGAATGTCGATAACCTGCCCTGTGAATGCTCTGCGGGGGATTCTAAACTGTGTTAAACCCTGACAGCCCCTGCTTTTTCTGTTGACTGGATCTAACTGACTCGTCCTTTCACTAACCAAGCAGCAGCTAATCTCTAACCACCGCTAGCAACTCTCCCCAAACTACAGCCTCTCTGGGTACAAAACCTCCATTGCTGTCCTTGGGTTTGTCTCCCTGAAGATACATTTGCACCTAATCACCTTACACATTTCTGTCAGGAACTGGAAGTCACGCCAGCTGGGGAGAGAATCCTGGCCAAATTCTCCTCTCCTCACCTTGAGAAGGGACAGATCTCAGATCTGCCTAAATCCCTCTGTTCAGCCCAAGCCCATATTCCAGATGTGCCTAGCACAGAGGGATGCAGTGGGAGAGAACGGAAAAGCAGCAGCAGCATGAAGTCACTCCAGAGTGGCCTTTCTTTATGGCACCCTGGGGCCCCCACCCCTCCAGAAGCTTTCTCTGAACCACTTGGCCACCGCGGGCGCTCCCACTTGCACGTGTCATCAGCAGTGGCGCTAGCTCTGCCTTTGACTGTTCACTTCCAGGTACGCCCTAACCCCAGCAAAGCCGACAGAGCAGATCCCCAGTATTCGGAGCCTCAGTCCCAGAGAGAGCTCCCAAACTGCCTCAGGCATCTGTCTCCCACCATGCAGCCCTGACCCTGTCTCCACCACTCCGTGTTGCGCTCAGCTCCTGACTGGCTGTTGCAGCCTCAGGGAAGGCTGCGTGGCCTGGCTCGGCTCTCTGCCTGCCTGCCCCAATTCTAGGCTCCAATTAGCCTCCCCTCCCTTGGCATGGAGGCTCCTCAGGCTGATGGCCCAGTTACAGGTCCCTACCTGGTGGTCCCAACACACAACTTCCTCCCACTCTCTCCCACTCACTGCCTCTCGATCACACGGCCTCGCTGACAGCCTGAGGGGCAAGTCTCTCTTTGCAGACAGACCTGTCAGCTGCAAGAGAATGG
Organism: Macaca nemestrina; assembly: GCF_043159975.1. Classification (NCBI taxonomy): domain Eukaryota; kingdom Metazoa; phylum Chordata; class Mammalia; order Primates; family Cercopithecidae; genus Macaca; species Macaca nemestrina. The sequence continues at coordinate 140,046,580 of NC_092134.1, forward strand.
CGTGCCAGTTGTATTCCTGCTGAGTCCCCTTTAGCATCTCCCACACCCTAGTCACATACCAGTTGCTCAATAGCACTGCTGAATGAATGAATGGGCAGATGAATGAATGAAGAACTGCAGCCTGGCCAACTTTTCTGGTGGTATCTAGTGCAAAAAAAGAAAAAAAAAAGGGTAGGAAGAGGGAAGAAAGTCATAGGAAGAGAAACAGAAAAGAGCTCACTCACATAAGGCCAAGAACAAGGTCATCAGCTCAGAGGAGGCCGTGGGCCTCAGGCAGCCTTGGGTGGGCACAGCAACAGCCTTCCTACCTTCCAAACCCTGAAGCCCCCCACCCTCCATCAGTAACCGGACTTAGTAAATTAGCAGTTTCTTCATTCCGTCAAGCAGAGCATCCCCCAAGCAGAAAGCCAGTCTGATCTGGATGAATTAATTGAGTAATTAACTTCCCTGATCTGCTCCCTCCCATCCCACCTTTCAGAAAGGGATGGCAGTGCCCCACAGGAGGGCTGACTGGGAGCTGGGGGTTCGGAGGGCTACAGCCTTCTCCACCAGCCCCAAGTTGCCAAAAATTCCTGTCTACCCTACATCACACACAGACCCTCCAAAGACCTCAAAGCCCCCTGCAAGGCACACAGGCCTCCAACACACAAACACAAGTGCACAACACATGTGCACATGCATGTCCACACACTGACTACAGGAACACCACTCAGTCAGCTTGGATTCTGGCTGTGGTTCCAGTTTTGAGCTCAGGCACCCATGGGACACTGCAGGCGGCCTGTCAGATACAGCAAAGGAGCAGGGAGAAGCAGGTAAAATGAATCTGGAGAAAAGACTGAAGCGAATCACAGAAAGTAAGAGGCAGTACAGGGCAGAGGGAAGGGCACAGGGCTGGGGTCAGAAGGCCCAGGTGTGAGTCCCAGTTCTGTCTCCTAGGGACAATGTGACTTTAGCCATGTCACTTAACCCGTAAGCTTCAGTTTCCCCATCTACAAAATGGGCATTAAACCCTACCTCCCTTCTGGGCTGCCCGAGGATGAAATGGGCTCACTAGGTGTTACTGATGTCCAGTCTCCTCCCCTCTGCTCAGGCCAGAGGTTACCAGGCAGCTTTGCTGTCATTTCTCAGCTCTCACTACCATGGGCACTGCCTCAGGATTCTGGGCCCCACCTGCCTACCTCCACTTTCTGCCTTAGAGATGTGGATGAGGTGGTAGGGAGACATGGGCCAAATCAGACCTATCTTATTCAAATCCCAGCTCTGCCCCATGACAAGGCACTTTCCTTCTCTGCATCTCAGTTTCCTCATCTGAATTATGGATACAATAAATGTCCAGCCATACACAGTTGATGATCTATGTCCAAGGCCTGATTCCGTGCCTGGTACACACCACCTTTCATACATAGTAGATAATATTTCTTTTAATTATCATGGCCCTCATGATTCTGGCTAATGGAATTAGTCTTCCCCTCTAGAGTAGTAAAGCAGAGGCCTAATTCCTCTCCCAGATGCCAGGCTCTCAAACATAAGATGGTGCCACGTGCCCCGAGTCTTCTCTTCCCCAAGCAAACATCCCCCCTACCCATCTTTCCACTGTGACTCATGCCGAAGCCCCCTGCCCAGTCTCCTCCTTGCCTCTCCTGGTCTCCCAGTGCCCTCCCTAAAATGCAGGGCCCTGAACTCCTACATCTGAGCCATGCAGTACCTCTAGCCCCATCGAAGCGCCTGGCAGACAGCAGGTGCACAGAAAAACAGAATAAGTTAGTGGATTCATAAGTCAGGACTCTGTTTATCATTTTAGTATGAAAAATAATCTTGTTAACCTAAGATCCTAAGACCTCTGTCTCAAGATCAAATTTATTTTAGAAAGGTGATGTTAAGGTGATGCAGACCTTGTTAAAAAGGGCCCATCCGAGCTTCCTGGGTGACAGGCACTTACTCTGGAAACATCGACGAAAACAAAGAAGGTGAAAATCCAATTTCAAGAAATAAAGCGTCTGAGTTATAACAGATACTCAACTGTGACCCACATAAATTAACCTGTTAATTGTTTCCATTTGCTTTCATCTGTAGCAACCCCTTGCTTTTCAAACTGCAGCTTGTGACCCATTATTGGGTTATAAAATCGGCTGAGTGGGTCAGAAGACTTTCTTTTTTTTTTTCTTTTAGAGACAGCATCTCGCTCTGCTGCCTGGGCTGGAGTGCAGTGGTACGATCATAGCTGACTACATCCTTGAACTCCCAGGTTCAAGTGATCCTCCCGAGTAGCTAGAAATACAGGTATGGGCCACCAGCTTGGCTGATTTTATTTTTTTGTAGAGATGGGGTCTCACTATGTTACTCAAGTAACCTTCCCCCCTCGGCCTCACGAAGTGCTGGGCTTACAAGCGTGAGCCACCGTGCCGAGCCAAGAGTATTTTTAAAAAATAAAACAGAAAACACCAGAATGTATCTCACATGGTAAAGATAAGAATTATTTCATGAAACATTTTCTCAGGTGTAGCTGTGTGTGCCCTGAATTACAACGTTTGGAGAAACAATGCCCTGGGTCTTGAATGGTGACACGATTGGCCCACAAGTCTCGGAACACGGGTTGACTGCTCATGAGAATACACACTTTCTAGGCATGAAACTCAGAGCTGCTTACTTTCTGCAAGGATCTGCACCTGGCCAGGAAGCTTCGCCAGCTGCAGGAAATACACTGGGATTCACTCTCAAGATGGAGATGTGCCAAAAAGTTACGTGCACCGTGAGAAGAGACAGCGCCGTGCATTTCCTGTCAGTGGAAATGTGTTCCTGAGTCCATCAATCTGACCATTATCTGTCAGATAGAACTCTGGCTGAGAAGCTGGATTTCAGATGCTCACCTGCAAAATGGGGAGAACAGTGCCCCCAAATCTGGAATGGACAATATGTACTATGGACTCTTTATTCGTGGATTCATCACTTGATTGCTGAAACAAATCAACACTGGTTTAAAAACATGCATGAAGCTAGCTCAGAACAGAACTATACCTTCCTAACCTATTAAATTAGAGAAAACCAATTCTAAAGCAAGCCAATATTTTACCCGTTACAAATTCTACTCAGCTGTCTGCCTCATGTGTCTACAGGAGACACCACCTCCTGCTGGTTCTCCAAAACAGAAGGAAAACATCACGCCCTCACGCATCTGAAAGCTCCGTGCAGGGGGGACAATGGTCATCTCTTGTTTCACTTAGGGCAGAATGAGAGGAATGGGCTTAAAATGCAACAGGAAGCCTGCAGAAGACAGAGCTGTTAAAGACGGGAACAGGTGACTGAAGCAGGTGCTAGCTGCCATCCTGGGCCGGTTGAACCCCACCCCACCTGGAGTCAGAGCGGGGTGAGTGTCGGGGTGTGTAATGCACCCAGCACGGTCCCTTCCTTCCTAGATGACTTTGGGAGGTGCCTTCCTGTCTGTGGCATCCATGGTTCCAGGATGAGGCAGGATGATGCGTGTGGGGTTGCCACAAACAATGGGCCCTCTGGGCCGGGCCCCGCAGCCTATTTCCAGCTCCTGATAGTTCCTGTCTAATGCCAACATCGACAGAGGAATCCAGGGCATCCTGGGCCCAGCATTGTTCAAATCACACATTCCTCTTCAGAAAAAGCTACAGAATAACTCTCATTCCTCCACCCTCCCAGGAGAAACCACATCAGAGAATGAGCAACCAGATTCCCCACGTGTGATGGGGACCAAGGGGGATGGATGGGAGCCACAGGGTGTCTCCACCATTGTCCATCACATCCCCCACAGCAGATGCAAAGAATGCCCAGAAAGCTCGCCTGCCTGTCCCACAGCTAAGGCCACCCTCAAACCACACAGCCAAGGGCAAGTGGGTGCGACAAGAGGCCCCCCTGTACCCCACCCAGACACACCACATTCTAAGTGTTAATGTTTCTATACCACCCATCTCGTTGACATTTTGTGAAAACTGCAACTAAACTCTCAGGAAAGGGAAGAAGAGATGTTTATGGAGAGCCTACTAAGCATCAGGCACCGGGTTAAGCATGAGCATCAGAAACCCCTTCATCTGGCCAGGCGCAGTGGCTCACGCCTATCATTCCAACACTTTGGGAGGCCAAGGCGGGCGGATCACCTTAGGTCAGGAGTTCAAGACCAGCCTGGCCAACATGGTGAAATGCCGTCTCTACTAAAAATACAAAAGTTAGCCAGGCGTGGTGGCACATGCCTGTAATCCCAGCTACTTGGGAGGTTGAGGCAGGAGAATCGCTTGAACCCAGGAGGCAGAGGTTGCAGTGAGTTGAGATCACACCACTGTACTACAGCCCGGGCAGCAGAGTGAAACAACTCTTTCTCCAAAAAAAAAAAAAGAAAGAAAAAAGAAACCCCCTCATCCCTGTGGGTCACCAGCCACCGCTGAAGCCAGAAATGCAAATACAGGAAAAAAGCACAACTGTTATGCTAAGCACTGTACGGAGAGTGGATACATGGGTAGGGAAGACGGTGAGAAAAGGTCACAAAAAAGATAAGAACGGCAGAGATACAGAAGCATACAGCGGGGAAAGGCCCCACTGCCCATCCCTGATCAACACCACTACATGAAAACACCACTGCCCTGTGTGCCCATGGCACCATGCCGCCTGCAGAACAGAAACCTGCACGACTGAGGGCCAAGGGTTAACCATCTGCCCAGAGACCCATCGGCGGGCAAGACACGGCCCAGACACAGCCGACAGGACCTCACACCCGTGGCAGACAAGGACACTGGCCGTCACCCACCTGTCCTTCTTGAGTAAGTGGGCTCTGGCTGAATCATTCTGTGATTAGGAATTTTACTTCTCTGTTTCCTAGTTGTAAACTTGGGAACATTACAAATCATGGAAATCCAAATTAAAACAACCAAGCCATCACTGTTTACCTATCAGGTTAAGGCTGGGGGCAGTGGCTTACTCCTGTAATCCCAGTACTTTGGAAGGCGGAGGCAGGCAGATCACTTGAGGTCCGAAGTTCAAGGACAGCTTGGCCAACATGGCAAAACCCCATCTCTACTAAAAATACAAAAACTAGCTGGGCATGGTGGCAGGCGCCTGTAATCCCAGCTACTCGGGAGGCTGAGGTAGGAGAATCCCTTGAAACTGGGAGGCGGAGACTGCAGTGAGCCAAGATTGAGCCACTGTGCTCCAGCCTGGGCAACAGAGTGAGACTCCATCTGAAAAAAAATTTTTTTGGCCGAGTGTGGTGGCTCAAGCCTGTAATCCCAGCACTTTGGGAGGCCAAGGCGGGCAGATCATGAGGTCAGGAGATCCAGCCCATCCTGGCTAATACAGTGAAACCCCGTCTCTACTAAAAATACAAACAATTATCTGGGCGTGGTGGCAGGCGCCTGTTGTCCCAGCTACTTGGGAGGCTGAGGCAGGAGAATGGTGTGAACCCGGGAGGTGGAGCTTGCAGTGAGCCAAGATCGCACCACCGCACCCCAGCCTGGGCAACAGAGTGAGACTCTGTCTCAAAAAAGATTTTTAAGTGACAAAATATCTAAATGCTTAAATTTTTTTTTTTTAATTTAAACAAGGCTACTCAATGCTGGCAAGAGTGTGTCGCATCTCCTGGGGGTCCCACCACCTCCCCACTCCCCCGGTCACCTCTCGCACACGGACTCCTAACTGGCCTCCCAGCCACTCCTCATCTTGCCCTGCTGTCCATGGTACTCTTCCCGCAAATGCCGGGCGACTTCCTAACACTCAGCTCTGTGCATTTCACTCGCAGCTGACACACTTCAATGCCCCCATTTTCATGGAATATTTAAAGGGGGGCTCTGGTGGGTAATAAAGAAAAGACTGGGCAACTCAGGAGGGCCTGAAAGGTGCACAATTCTCAGCCAAGTATGGAGGGAGATGATGTAAAGATGGGAGAGCTGCTTTCATGTCTTCTTGGGATTTTCCCTAACGTCGGACCTTCTTCACTGTGACAAGGGCCCAGAATAGAGTCCGAGCCACCAAAGGAAAAGTAAGGAAGTCTTAGCAGCAGCAAAGTTCTTAAACTATTTAGTCTTCTTTCAGCTAACTTTTAAATTGTGATGGGACCAAGAGACAAAAATATCTTAATCAACAGATGTGGACGGAATGTCCTTCATTACCACAGGAGGCTAACAGAAGGCAGCAGGCAGCACACGGACGTGACCATCCCCAGCCCACACTTAGCTAGCGGCCACGAGGTACCTGGTATATGCCAGCTGCTTGCACACAGCTGTGTGGTTCCTCATGCCTTCGCACATTCTGTTCCCTGTGCAGAATGCATGCCCTTCCCTTGGACACTCAGTTTTCTCCATGAAGCCTCTTCATTCCCCAGCCCAGGCAGAATTGGACCTTCTCTTCTCCAATCGCTGGGCTCCCCCCATTCAGACTCTCACTCTGCACACTGCTCCGTAGGGCTCGACGCTGAGACAAGAGGAGAAGGGGCACTGGGACAACTGTTCATCTTTCAATCCCAGAACCTAGCACCGTCCCTGGCTCACAGCAGGAGACAAATGGATGAACAAGCCAGGGAACAGAAGCACGTGAGAACCACTTCAGGTAGGGAGCACCCACAGAGGTGAGGGCTGGGACGAATCTCATACCTGTGGCTCCTCAGACCGTCTGAGAGCTTGGATGGGCAGTGCTTGTTCTGGGAAGGAGAAAGGCATACAGGCAGGGCTGAGCAGTGCCCTGGGAGCCAACGTGGGTCTATTTAATATGCAGCGTGCAGATTCCCAGAAATCAATGCTCATTTTTAAAACTCTGCTGCCCAGAGCCACCTCCCTGTTTGATTCCAGGGTCGGTGTTAAGTATCTTTCTATTTATAACGCAACTTAACTGCAGTGGTGCAGTGCCGGTCCCACACCCAGCCACGGAGGCGGGGCAGGGTAGCACAGGAGGAGAAACTGAGGCCTGGAAACAAGACACCAGAAAGGCCAGGTAGTTACTGCAACAGCGAGAGAAATCTGGCTAGATGCACTAGGCCCTCTGTGACCCGGGGGCCTGCTCCCTTAGAGGCCTCCAGACCAGCTGGGAAGTGCGACTCTTGCTCTGGGCTCCCGTGAGCACAGCAAGAGAGGCTGGGTCTTTCAAAGTCATTCTACAAAGTGCCAAAGGAAATGAACCCAGAGAGATGGGAAGCATGAGGTGCCTGGCTTTCCCTGGCCGTGCTGCTAACTTTCCCGTTGTCCGCCACTCTCCATCTCTCACCTCCTGCAAGGCAGCCCACGCCACTGCAGCTCCCAGGGGCTGTCACAACTTGGCAGGCCCCCACTGGGCGCTGACCTCCAGATCCTTCTCTGCCTCTCCGTCTCACACCCACCTCCAGGAGCCCAGACACCCCGATGTCCTTGAGGTCAAGGCTGAGGAAGACTGACCGCTCTGGTGCCACTTCCCCCTCCCAGTTCTGGTTTCAGGCTTAGCGCACTCCTGCTCGCCAGATCTCACCCCAGGTGAGATGCTGCCCCTGCTCCTAGGTCCTGCAGGACAGCAGATCCATCCCAAATGACGCCCCCAGCCTCACCCAGCAGAGGTCATGTTCACGGCGCTCAGAGGGGTGTCCGCAACACTTCATATCACACAAGGCGCAGAGCTGGGGGCAAAAGCCTCACCAGTTCTCCTGGCCACCTCCTCAGAAAATAAGGAAGGAAAGAAGACAGGCAGGGCATGGGGCTTAAGGTCCAGGCGGCCGCCTCACACTACCACATCAGGAGCTCCTCAGGTCTTGGTCATGTCGATTAAAACCACAGCTGAAGGCCAGTGTGCTGAGCCTGTTACGAGAAGAAGCCCCTGGCCCGGAGCACAGCAGAGCACACGGGCCCCTGGAAATGAACACACAAACCTCTCTTCATTTTCTAACAGACGGAATCACAGCATGTTAGAATAAGTGGAAGGAAATCTAGAAATCATCAGGTGTAAGCACTCCTTACAAATGAGGGAAATGGCCAGATGCAGTGGCTCATGCCTGTAACCCCAGCACTTTGGAAGGCTGAGGTGGGAGGATCCCTCGAGGCCAGGAGTTTGAGACCAGCCTGGGCAACACAGTGAGACTCTGTCTGTACAAAAAATTAATAACTAGCCAGGTATGGTGGCATGTACCTGTAGCCCCAGGTACTCAGGAGGCTGAGGCGGGAGGATCGCTTGAGCTCGGCAGTTCCAGGCAGAAGTGATCGAGCCACTGCACTCCAGCTTGGGCAACAGAGTAAGATCCTGTCTCAGAAACAAACAAATGAGGAGAACGAAGTTTTGGGGAATAAATGAATTTATTCAGGGTCATCTAGCAAGGTCAGAACACAACAAAAACAAACATCCCAACTTCTTGCCTTCCTGGTCCACATCCTTTCCACCACGCTGTAGTCATTCAACAAACATTTATCAGGCAGAGATCTCCTGGGCACTTCACTTGGTATATGGGCTCAACTTGAGACACAACTGGTTTCTGTTTCCAAGCAGCTTATAATTTAAGGAGGAGGGAGGGAGTGAGGGAGGAAGACAGAAAGGAGGGAGAGAGATCTTTAAACAAATGACAGCGCCAGGCACAGTGGCTCACACCTGTCATCCCCCAGCAACTTGGGAGGCCGAGGGAGGAAGATGACTTGAGACCAGGAGGTCAAGACCAGGGGCCATATAGCAAGACCCCCATCTCTACAAAAACTTAAAAATTAGCCAGGCATGGTAGTATCCACCTGTAGTTCTGGGTACTTGGAGGCTGAGGTGGGAGGATCCCTTGAGCCCTGGAGGTCAAGGCTACAGTGAGCCAAGATCATGTAACGGCACTCCAGCCTGGCCCTCATCTCTAAACATAAAAAATAAACAAACACAAACTTTTTCAACAGCACAAGCACGTGGTAAGTGCTAGAATGCCAGTATGGGCATAGATGAGGAGGTGTCTGCTTCACAGATGAGGAGTGAGGAAATTGCCACACTCCCAGAGATTCATCGCAAACAAGGACAATGCACATCTTTCCACACCCTACCTACGAGTGCAGAACCACCATCTGGTCACAGCCCCTTCTTCGGGCCTGTAGGACACACCTTTCAAAGGCCCAGAACATTTCTGGGATTGAATTTTAATCATCTGTCAATAGCAGTTGATTAAAGGGCGAGAGCCAGTACGGACACAGATGAGGAGGTGTCCCGCGGGAGTACCTGCGCTGCGCCCGATGGGTGAGTACAGTCTGCCTGGCAGAGGCAAGAGAAAGGGCGTTGCAGGGAGAACAAATAGCACGGGCGAGACCCAGCAGACGGCAGGGACGTAGCAGAACCAAGAAAGCACAAGAAGAGTCTAGTGGGTGGTCATCCAGCTCGTGAGGGCCACGGGCAGGGCTGCAGCCACATCGACTCTGAACTTTCCTCGGGAAGACAGGGAACCGCTGAACTCACCCACTCGGGCACAGCGAGCACCCTCCGCACACCAGGCACAGTCCACCAGGCACAGCCGACCAGCTCAGTGGGCACAGCCACGTTGCAGGACAGCAAAGGACAGCTTGGAGGAGACTTGTCAGGAAGCTATGGCCATTTTCAGGTAAGATGCCTTGAGCACCTGAACTGGGAAAGTGGCATCCAGAGACAGTGCAGAGGCACAGTCAGGAGAACCCGGGCGTGGGGTGAGAGAAATCGCTGAGAGTGCTTCAAGCTCAGGGTGGGAGGGCCCAGCAGTGGTAACACCCTGTGCTGGGACCAGCCTCTCTGTTTAATAGACTCGCCTGCCGCCTGCGGTTAGTTACCTTTCCGTACCTCCGTGTTGGAGAAGCTTGGTATTCTCTGCAGGCTCAATCAACACCTACAGGTTGATGCTGATTACAAAGCCAGCATGCCTCCAAAGCTGAAGAAAGCCTTGCTAAGTGACAGAGCTGATGGATCTAGTACAAGAGCGGGTCAACGAAGTGGCCCATCGCACCGCCCGCCCCATCGCCCATCTCAGGCCTCACTTGTACCAGGAGTGGCTCTTGGCCAGGAGAGGGTCTCGGGAGCCCTGCTGGCAGAGGCCACAGAACGTCGGTGAAGACGCCCCAGACCAGACCCCCGCGGCCGTGATTCTGTGCGTTAGGGTGGGACTCAGCAAGCAGCTTTTTTTTTTTTTTTTTTTTTTTTTGAGACGGAGTCTCGCTCTGTCGCCCAGGCTGGAGTGCAGTGGCCGGATCTCAGCTCACTGCAAGCTCCGCCTCCCGGGTTCCCGCCATTCTCCTGCCTCAGCCTCCCGAGTAGCCGGGACTACAGGCGCCCGCCACCTCGCCCGGCTAGTTTTTTGTATTTTTTAGTAGAGACGGGGTTTCACCGTGTTAGCCAGGATGGTCTCGATCTCCTGACCTCGTGATCCGCCCGTCTCGGCCTCCCAAAGTGCAGGGATTACAGTTCCCCTGGTGAGTGACGCGAGCACTCGCTCGCACCAGACTAAGAACCACCAGTTATTAATCCTTCTCATTTTAGAGATAAAGAATCAGGTCTGCAAAGCTAAGCACTCGTCCACAACTGAAAACGGCATGACCCTGGCCATCCTGGCCCCCCAGGGCTGCCTCCAGAGCTGGGCGGGTAGGCAGAGGGTCGCCTGCACCAGGACCAATGTGCATCCCTCGCTCCCCAGCAATGCGCCCAGAGCTGAGGCTGGGGTGGGGGTGGGGCGGGGGCAGGGTGACGGATGGATCCTGCTTTGCTGGCTGCTACCAGAGGGCCAGGGAGGAAGAGGAGAAATGAAAAGCCTGGGAGATATTTTCCCTGTGATTTGTGCCACTGGAGATGCCCTGTAGCAATATTTATCCTGCGGCTCTGTCCCACTTTCGTTTATTATCCAGCTTAGCCTGAATTATCACAACCAGGACAGGACCCATAAACCAGATACCTGACACCATGGGGACCGTGAAGCGTATTTTAAAATCTCAAGGAGCAGTTTCCACCCTCCATGGAAATGTAAAGAAATAGGTGCACCCTTCATCCCCTGAGGACCGCGGCCACTCTGGATGCAGACACAGGGAGAAAGTGACACACAGGAGAAACTGCCACACTCCCAGAGATTCACTGCAAACAAGGACCACACCCTACCTAAGAGTGCAGAACCACCATCTGGCCACAGCCCCTCCTTCGGGCCTGTAGGACACACCTTTCAAAGGCCCAGAACATTTCTGGGATTGAATTTTAATGATCTGTCAACAGCAGTTCATTAACAAATTTGGCAGTAAATGAATGAATGCTGAATTTACTGGGCATTTTCTATTATGTACTAGGTCTGTGCTGGGAAAAGGGGGTTAGAAGTACAAGGAGTGGCTCTTGGCCAGGAGAGGGTCTCGGGAGCCCCGCTGGCAATTATCTTATCTATCAGATCTATTTACAGGGACACACAGGGATGGGTAACTAACAATACAGGAAGGACAGGTGGGTCTGATGGGTGAGAGAGGGGACAGCAGGGACTATCAGGACATCCAGGGTCAAGGGATCCTCAAGGTTGGGGCTGGCATTATGGAAAACATGAGAAGAGAGTGGGCAGTAATTTGCAGACTGATAGCAAACAGTTTCTGTGGATTATGGATTAGTTACGTGATCTAGTTACTGGGTTTATGGCAGCGCACAAAACCAGGAGGAAAAACAAACAGGCCCTCCTATGGCTTGCATTCTGATTTGAGGACATGGGGGTGACAATAAAGACAATGTAGAAAAATAAAGAGGGATAAGGAAGACAGGACTGGGCGGGGGCAGCTGCTTTGAACAGAAAGGTCAGGAGGTCTCGGCACACATTAGGACAGGGCAGCAACAGGGAGATGTGCTGGGAAACTGTTCCCACAATCCAAGCACGAGGTCACAAATGGTGGCTGGATCAGGGCTATAGCCACAGAAGCAGCAAGAGGAGGAAAAATCTTGGTTGATCTACAGAGGAACACAGGAGTGGGGAGACCAGGTGTGTGCTTTTCAGTACCTTAGGACGTCTATTAGTCATCCAAGTGGAGATGCAGATGCTATGCTTTTATGAGTCAAAGAACTTTAGAAACAGAAGGAGCTTTAGACACAGCATCAACCCAGGAGTCCTTACCCAGCAGACAATGAGGTGATGGTGGACCTCGAAGCCTTGGCCAGCAGCCCCACAGGTGCCACAGCTGTGCAGGTCCTTCTGCTCTACATCCAGCCATCCTCCCCAACACTCCTGCGGTGTGGTTCAGCTGGGTAGGCCAGCTCATTCTACAGATAAGGTGCTGCAGCCATCTCATTCTACAGATAAGGTGCTCTGTGGCCAGGAGAAGCCACACGCATGACCATGGCTATCTGCTCCCCCATCATGACTCCCACACACAGAACTGACTCAGTAATCTCTTCTCTACGCCATGCACATCCACCAGATCAGATTTTGTTTCCAACAATGTAATTTTGATGACAAGGAGGAAGAGAAAAACAAAATCTCTGCTTCTAAAAGTGTTGTAATTGTAAGATTTGCCTTTGGAGTCTGAGTTTCTTCCCACAGATGTACATTACATGTGGAATCCTACGGTACATGCTATCTGGAGCAAGCTGGCCGTAGATTGCTGTGTCCAACGCAGGAGTTTGGGTTGCAGGTATAAAACTGGAGGAACTGCAAAGTCTGTCTCCATGGAAAAGGAAGGAAAATACTGAGCCCTGGCAGGGATCAGTGCAGAATATTCCCTGCAAACACCATAAACGAGATGGATGGGAGAGAAATTCAGATGTCAGTGACATTTATTGAGCACCCTCTATATCCAGGCTGTCTGCCTCACTCAATCCTCACAGCGACCCAGTGAGACAGGTATTATTATTCCCAGATGAAGGACATGGAACAGAGAGAGGTAAAGGGACTTGCTCAAGGTCACGGCAGCCAGAAAGTAGCAGAGATGAGATTCAGGATGCCCCCACCCCTCCCCCAAGACATTCTGACTCCTCCTCAATCAGGGCTCTTTCTGACCCCACGATACCTGGCAAAAACGAGGAGAGAAGGGGCCCCACGCTTGGGTTCAAGCAGATCGCTTGAGTCCCACTCAGGGAGCTGTACACACCTCTAAGCTTCTCTGCACCCTCCACCTCCCCCCGGCTCCAGGAAGCCACCCTGCCCACCCTGACACCTGATAACGATCTTCTTCCTGTCTTCAAATGTCATTCAAAACTGCCTCCTTGATAAGTCTTCCAAATTCATTTGCATGGTTCCCACTCCTCCAACAAGCTCACAGGCACGGAAGCCCAGATGCCCAGGCTGGACCCTCGACACTGGGATCTAGGCCTTTTCTAGCTGCGATTCCCACATCTGGACCGATGCCTATGGTGCTGAGGGTTCACAGGGTTTGTTATTAATCATGGATCACATTACTTTTATCAGCATTTTTCACTTTTCCCAGGTTGCCATACTGTTAACTCACATGGTCCTTATGGCCACTCTGGGCAGTAGGGAGGGCAGGTACACATGTCACCCATTTGACAGGTGGAGAAGCTGAGATCTGGGGGATAAAGGACTTTTCCCAGGACACCAAACTAATATCCAAACCAGAACTAGAAATCAGAGCTTCTTTCTAAGTCAAAGGTCTTTCACCAGATCACACGAACTCCCTCTCTCTGCCCTGACTTCTAAAGCAGGGACTCCTTCCACTCCTCTCTCAGAGAATGCCAAAGCCAATCAGACCTCCCCCCAGCCCTGAGGTCAACCTGCCCACATGCACCCGAAACAGAGGTGCCTTCTGCAGACTAAGGAGGAAGACAGAGCATTGAAGGTGGGCCGTGCAGTGCGGGCCTCTGGCCCTCTCCCACGCTCCACGTGCAGAAGCTGGAATGGGCCCTGAGAACTCACGGGCGGGTGAAAATGGAGCCAGTTTTCTCTCTGGCTGCTCCATAGTGTCATCCTGGCAGACTGTTGCCAGGGGGTCTGGAATGAGGAGAGAAATGATGAAAAGATAAGCACACACACACTTCATGTTCCCAGCTCCGTTTAATGCCACATGAGATCACCACCTTGTATTTCCCTGCTACCTTCCTCGTGAGTCACGTCCAAACCTGAGCTCATCCATCTGCACGCCCACACTGGCCGGGAGGGAGGCGGGGCCCTCGAGGCAGTGCATCTGATTCATTCATTTACTCAACGAGTACTTTATGGGGGAGACACAGAAAAGGGAGGGGGCGGAGAGCGGCCTCGGCTTTCCAGAGACACAGGGCCTGGTCTGGGAAGAAAATTAAGATTTATCAAATCCTCTCCATCCGGAGCTCAATTCTTTCCCAATGCCTATAACTGCTCTTGAAACATCCATTGGTAAAGAGACTGGATGCAGCACTTCACAAGCACGTGACAGTGATTCGCAGATAGAAATGGAGGGAATGGGTAGAGATGGGGGCAAAGAGAAAGTAAGTCGGCTCCCCACTGCCCCCCAGCTGTGGCACCTCCCAGCTTGTGACACTCTCTTCTTACCCCTTGTAGCCTCTTCTTAGACCCTGTCCTGAATTCATTCTGTCCTGTGTGCTGGACGCTGAGCAGCTGCAGACGGGCCCAGGTCTTGTTCACCCAGCACCCCTGCAGCACCCGTGACATACTGGGAACGCACAGATTTTGGCTCCACTCTCGGTCTTGAATTGAAGGAGGCAAAAAGACGAGGGCTAGAGGGGAGATTTTTATGAAGACCTTAGCAACTAAAAAGGTTTGAAGCATCTGGAAAGAGCTGGCACAGGGTAGAGGGATGAAGGTTTTTCCCATGATAGAGAAAAGAGCGAATGATTCTCTGTCAAGGATGCCTGGTGCTGCTCCTGCCTTGCAGGGCACTGAGCTGAACAGTGGTGTGGTCTCCCCCGGCCTGGGCTTCTGTGGCATGGAATGAGTGACATGGGGGGATACCTCCTGCTGTTGCTCATTCGCTGGACCCCAGGACATGCTTTCATCCACAAAGACCTGCCACCCAGACTGACCCCAATCCTCCCAGGAGGACAGGCCCATGACCTGACCCTGCAGAATAAGACCCAGAGCTCCCAAAGGAGCCAGTGGGATGGGCCCAGGAGGGTGGTCCATGCAAACAGGGACATCGCCCCAGATGGGAACTCTGCAGGTATGGAGTAAGGCCCCCCCACCCCCGGCCAGAGTGATGCCAGCCAAAGTCCCTGGAGGAAAGTCAGTCAGCCCTGGCCCCTGCACACCAGGTCAGCAGCCACATCTGGCCCCCAGTAGCTCCTAGTCCCTGCCATCCCGATCCCAAGCAGGAGGCCACGCTCACAGCACTTAGGCAGCAGTTGCCTGGACTTGGAGCCACATTTGTGAGGGCTGTGCAAACCCCAAATCCAGCTCATCATGGGCTAATGACTCCACATCCATCCCAGCCCATCACCATCATCCCTTCTGGCTGAACCTTGGGCTGACCTCCCACTAGTTTTATGAGCACCTACACACCAAGCACCATCCTAACCATGAAGGGGAGAGATGTGCAAAAGTACACAAGAGATAAGCCCAATCTCCAGGGCTTACAGTTTTTTTCTATTCTAAGCTGATCAACACTGCACTCAAGTTATATGTTTATCTATCATCCCTAAAATGTGTCTCAGTCTCTCTGTGGCCTCATTGGCTGGCACAGAGTAGCTAACTTAACGGAAGAGCTAAAAACCTTCATCTATGTACAAAATCCCATTCCTACTGCTCATCTTCACTGGTCATCGGTGAAATCAACAGTCACAGTGTGATATCTCATTAGTGAGAGATCATCAATGAACTACAGCCACTTGCAGCTACGTGGATGAATCTCATTTTTAATGTTGCGAAATAGAAGCCAGACAAAAGAACACAAGCTGTATGATCCCATTTATGTAAAGTTCAAAACCTCATCTATGGGCCGGGCACGGTGGCTCACACCTATAATCCCAGCACTTTGGGAGGCCGAGGTGGGTGGATCACCTGAGGTCAGGAGTTCCAGACCAGCCTGGCCAACAAGGTGAAACCCCGTCGCTACTAAAAATACAAAAATTAGCCAGGCTTGCTGGTGGGAGCCTGTAATCCCAGCTACTCAGGAGGCTGAGGCAGGAGAATCATTTGAACCCGGGAGGTGGAGGTTGCAGTGAGCCGAGATTGTGCCATTACACTCCAGCCTGGATGACAGAGTGAGACTCCATCTCAAAAAGAAAAAAACAACACTAATATATGCTGTTAGAGATCAGGTTGGTGGCTACCCTTGAGCAGGAGCAATGTCTCGAAAGGCGAATGGGGGTGACGTCCAAGGTGTTAGGAATGTCCTGTTTCTCAGTCTGGATGCTGGTCCCACAGATGTGTTCACTTTTATATAAAAATTCATCGAACGCTGCATTTTTGCATACGTATGTTACACTTCAACAGAAGGTTAGAACATTTTCCATTTCTGCCCATTTATTCATCCCCGCAGCCCTTTCATATATAAAAGGACAAAGCTGTTCATGTAAAATAAATCACTGATCATCTATATGTATAATACTAGTCTTTTTTCATCTCTAAAATGACGAATATGAGATAATCTCTAAGGAACATTCCAGCTTTAGAAAGTATGATGCTTTGATCCTATTCTTAGTAAAACCTCATTAATCAGTAATAACAAATCCTTTCCAAATTAGTGAAAAGTGCAAAATATGGAACGTTTGTTTAAAGAAAGGCAGCATTACTGCTTGCAAGAACTATGCACATTACAAAATAAAATATAAATGTCTATTAAATTGAAGTTAATGAAAAATAATACAATATACATTAGGCTTACACTACTTAATACTGCTTGAATATTGTTAGAATTCTGTGTCTCTCCCATGTTAGGTCCTCATTTCCACCATTTTCATCAAGAGGAGTCATGAATGCCAAACTATTATATCTACTGTATCATTAGTGACCAAATGAGAGCGTTTTGAGCGTAACATTGACTCAGATGTCTGTAATTCCCACACCTCGGCCACTTCCCTCCATGGTCCCGTTAGACCGACACATTCCATCCACACCTGGGCAAATCTGAGCCTGGCCTGAGTCTCGGTGCGGAGCCACTCCTTGAAGCCCGTCCCCTGCATGAGGCTGCCTCGAACACGGCTGAGACACAGATTACTTATGAGACTTAAGACACCCCTGGGAGCTCAGCAACTCCAATGATGCAGCAGATTCTAGCAGGCAGCAGGACGAGAATACTAGGCGCCATCATAAATTAAACCTCTGCTCAGTGGCTAATCTCACGGGCGCCTCACAAAGACACAGACAGACTGCCTACAGCTCACTCGCAGTCTTGAGAGCTTACAAGCAGAGGCGCCTCCCTCCCAGCTGCCAGCAGACCCACAGCTTTGCGAGCAGCTCTCTCTGGGCCTCAGTATCTCCTTCTGTACAATGGGGAGAAATGCTCCATGACCCTCGCCTTGCAGTACAGCAGCGACAACAGAACTAACTCACCAACACTTTAAATACTTCTGGACTCCCCCATGAAACAAGAGAGCATGGGGTATGTCTCAAAGAAAGTGATTTCCTGGAGGTCATCTACAAGTCCAAAGAGCAGAACCTGCCCAAGGAACTGACACTTCACAAAGTTTACTGAAAAATGAGCAAATGAACCCAATTCCTGGCAAACCCCCATTAATCAGCAATAAGAAACCCCTCTATTTTCCCCACCAACAGAGAGGATGAGCAGTGGGATTCGTGGCCAGTACTTCCCTGCTTCTTTGCTAAGATCTAGATGCACTGAGGACTCAGATCCAAAAACCTTCATTCCATTAGGAAAAACAGCAGCTGAGTTAGACCTCCCTTCCCCCAGCCTAGGGCTGTGAGTGAACTTCCCCTCCTCTAGCTCCACCACCTGTCTCTGGACCAAATACAGATCAGAGAGAGGCATTTCCTGAGCTCTGCAAGCTCGCTGACCCTGGAGGTTAATCCTACCCCTCTATGACCAGGCCACCAGACGAGAGCCTCTTTCCTCCCAACCAAGGGAACCACAGAATCCTAGAATTTCAGGGCTCGAAGGGACCTGAGAAGTCAGCACGTTCAAGGCTCTGGAATGTCCAGGGATTATCCCAAGGTCACGAAGCAGAAATGGAAAGGCCAGGATTCAGAGCTAGGTCCTCTGACCCTCAGCCTAATGCTCCTTAGTCTACCCAAGACACGGCCTCCTTGCCATCCAAAATGCCACCACGGCCCATTGGTGGTGGCAACCTGGAGTGTTGTACTGGGAAGGCTCAGCAAGCTCAGTCTGGGTGCAGAGTGAACAGTGTTGTGATCAAGTAGCAATACCCACCTGCAGCAAAGGGGGAGGGTGGTGCAGTAGGCACTTGCCAACCTACCATGACACTGCTGGCTCCCAGGTGTCACCGCAAGATGCCTCTGCACCACCACGATCCAGCAATCTCTGGGTGTCATTCTCCCCTCACAGGCCGGGACAAGTGCCAAGGGCCAGGGAGAGGGGCTAACCCAACAGGGAAGAGAAGAAACAGCCAGAGAGTAAAGAAGACCAGAGTGAGTTGGGAGCAAAATCCAGAAAAACATTTATTTCAAATCAAGGATGATTTGTTGAGTGCCTGTTATTCATTTATTGGACAAACATGTATCAAATGCCCACTGCATGCCAGCCACGGTGGAGCTCCCTGACCAGCGCTACGTACCAGAGTGTAAAGCAAACTTCTCTCTCAGTTGTGCTACACATCACCTTCTTTTCTGCTCTGCAGACCCTGTGTCTGAAAACAGAGATAAACCACCTCCCAGGACTGTTTAGAGAATCAAAAGCAATAACGCATATGAAAGCACCTTAGGAAGAAGAAAGCCCCATCTAAATACAGAGCAGGCCACCATTTCCTTCCTTCCCTTTCCTCTCATCAGGGACTCTGCTACCTAATGAATGATCCAGCCTCAGTACCACTGGTCTATCCCAAAGGACCTCTATAGCTTGGCATTCTCAGTGGGCCCCCTCCCGCGGGCCCTCCTGCCCCTCTCAGCCCCACCCTCCAGATCAGGAACCAGGGTGAAGGAGGTGGGGAGGAGGCCCCCTCCTTGCAAAGAGGAGAAAACAGAGAGAGCTGCCTAATCAACTAGAGATGGAAATCCAGCCTCTACATGAATGACAGCAGGTTAGTGTCTAACATCCACAGGCAGTAACTCACACCAGAGATTTTCTGTATCCTCCAGGGCAGAACAAGGGATTACCACTGATGTGTTATCTGCTCCAATTCTTCCTGCCAGGAGTCAAGCATAATACCTTAGTAATGCGGTCTCGCTGATGCTAGCTGCACAGAGATATGTAAATTATACGCAATGGATTGGGAACACCATACGCTGACACCTGTCTCTCGTAGATACCTCCTACTCCAGGATGTGAAACCCAGGAAAATCCTCTGAGTGGCAAAAAGTTGTAGGCAGAACAGTAAGTCGGGAAAAAGACCCAACATCAACAATGTGTGACCCAGGTGCTATAGTTAAGTAGACTTCGTTGAGTGGCAAAGGTCTATGAAACACCATCCTAGGTGTAGTGGGGTGGAAGGGAGGAGAAATGACATAAAATGCAAACAGAAAGTCATGGTCCCTGCCCTATACAGGGTCAATGCTGGGGTTAAAACAGATGCACAAATATCTTACCATGGGGTAGAGTGTGGAAAGTGCCAAACAGAGGTAGAAACAAAAGAGCGAGAGGAGCAAAAGATGGGATTGTCATATTCAGTATGGGGCTTATAGACATTTAAACTGGCCTTTGAACAGTTGGTAGGCTTCTGAAAACAGCCAGAGGGCAATGGGGAATGAGGTGAAAGGAACAGCTTGAGCTCAAGGTAGAAAAGCATTCATTCATTCATCCACTATTGATCATGCCAGGCAGTGTCTAGATGCTGGGGACTCCGCAGAGAGCTGCACGAACAAGCATGGGAGTGCTCCGTGTGGACTGCAGCCAGGGACCACAGAAGGGGATGGGAATACGCTTGGAGAAGACAGTTGGGGCCCTACTGGGGAGATTCGCCAATGACTGGGAAGACTCTCCCTTCCCATGCTGTCCACAGTGGGATGAAGGAGAAGATGTGTCCCTCTGACGTTCTGCTGCCCCCACCCTGACAGTCTCTCCAGTAGGATGTCTGGGGCCTCCAGGGCTGCCTCAGCTCTCAAGGCAGGGGAGATGGTGCCTTGAGCCTCAGCCCTGGAGGCCTGGGAGAGAAGGGAGACATGTAGCCTAGAGCCTGGTATAACCATAACTTGTCTCATTAACTTCCCTTAAATCTACCCGGGGGACCTACTAGCTCTGCTGAGAAAGAGCTGAGGGGAAAGAAAATGGTCTTCTTCTGGCCCAAAAGCAGGGTGAGATTAAAGAAGCCAAAAAGCTGAAAAATTACTTCTTTTTTTTCTAAACATTCATTACCTCTGGTCTTGGCTGTCACTATCATCTTTTCCCTGGCCTGATCAACGACTTCCAAGAGCCCCATCAGCTGGACCCAGAGGCCCTCAAATACCTCTCCAGGTAGAATAAGAGTTGATAACCTCTCTGCTGTTGGTTCCAGCAGGTCTGTCAGCCAGGGACACTCCCCTGCTATGATGGAAGCCCACATCCTCCTGTTCTGACCTTCACCATCACCTGAATCAATTATTTAGCATGCAGCTGCATACAGCACTGTCTTAGTCTGTTTTGTGTTGTTATAAAGGAATACCTGAAGCTGGATGATCTATCAGGGAAAAGGTTTATTTGGCTTACGATCCTGATGTCTGAGCACCTGGTGAGACCTCAGGCTGCTTCTGCTCATGGTGGAAGGCAGAAGCGAGCCAGCATATGAAGATATCACATGGTGAGAGAGGAAGCAAGACAGTGGGCGGAGGTGCCAGGTGCCAGGCTCTTTAACAATCAGCTCTCACAGGAACTACTACAGTGAGGATGTACTCACTCACCAGGGAGGACATGACTCTATTCATGAGGGATCTGCCCTCATGACCCAAACACCTCCCATTAGGCGCCACCCCCAACAATGGGATCAAATTTCAACCTGAGGAGGCCAGGCAGGCACCATGGCTCATGCCTGTAATCCCAACACTTTGGAAGGCTGAAGCGGGAAGATGGCTTGAGCCCCAGCATTCAAGGCTGCAGTGAGCTGGAGTGCACCCACTGCACTCCAGCCTGGGTGATAGACTGAGACTCTATCTCTAAAACAATAGATAGATAGATAGATAGATAGATAGATAGATAGATAGATAGATAGATTTCAACCCAAGGTTTGGAGAGGACAAATATTCAAACCATAGCAAGCACCATTCTGGGTCTAGTGAACAGCAAGTTACACACACACAGAATTGTACAATCTCAACACAAAAGGCTGAGAGGCACTGGGGAGCTGCTCGCTGGTGCTCTTCCAGCAGGAAAGGGCATTTTCCAAGAGCACTTTCCCCAGGCCAGGCCCCATGCTAGGTGCTCCACCTACCTCCTGCTCCCCAGATGGTGGGTTTTAAAGGGCTCCAGGTGTCCTTTAAGATCCTATTTATGTCAACAAATGGTGCTGGGACAGCTGCATACCCACAGGCGAAAAATGTAGTTGGCCCCCTACCTCACACCATACACAAAAAGGAACTCAAAATGAATCATGGACCTAAATGTAAGAGTTAAAACTATAAACCTCTTAGAAGACAAGATAGGTGTAACTCTTTGTGACCTTGGATTTGGCAATTATGCCTTGGATATGACACCAAAAACATAATAAAAGAAAAATTAGATAAATTGGACTTCAGTAAAACTAAAAACTCTCTCTTTTTTTTTTTTTTCTTTTGAGACTGAGTTTCACTCTTGTTGCCCAGGCTGGAGTGCAATGGCACGATCTCAACTCACCACAACCTCCGCCTCCTGGGTTCAAGCAATTCTCCTGCCTCAGCCTTCCTGAGTAGCTGGGATTACAGGCATGTGCCACCACGCCAGGCTAATTTTGTATTTTTAGTAGAGATGGGGTTCCTCCCTGTTGGTCAGGTTGATCTAGAACTCCCGACCTCAGATGATCCACCCGCCTCAGCCTTCCAAAGTGCTGGGATTATAGGCGTGAGCCACCGCGGTACAGCCGCAAAATTAAAAACTCTTATGTTGGCCGGACGCGGTGGCTCAAGCCTGTAATCTCAGCACTTTGGGAGGCCGAGACGGGCAGATCACGAGGTCAGGAGATCGAGACCATCCTGGCTAACACAGTGAAATCCCATCTCTACTGAAAAATACAAAGAACTAGCTGGGCGTGGTGGTGGGCGCCTGTAATCCCAGCTACTCGGGAGGCTGAGGCAGGAGAATGGCGTGAACCCGGGAGGCGGAGCCTCCAGTGAGCTGAGATCTGGCCACTGCACTCCAGCCTGGGTGACAGAGCGAGACTCCGTCGGAAAAAAAAGAAAAAAAATTCTTATGTTTCAAATAATACCATCAAAAAAAGTGAAACCTACAGAATATGAGAAAATATTTGCAAATCATATATCGATTAAGGGGCTTATATGTAAAGAATTCTTACAACTGAATAATAAAAAGACAAATACCCAATTTTAAAATAAGAGAAGTATATGAATAGAAGATACACAAGTGGCAAATAAGTGTAAGAACAGATGCTCAACATCATTCATCACTAGGGAAATGCAAATGAAAACCACAATGAGATACCATTTCACACTCACTAGGATGGCTCCAAAAAGACAGAAATTAACAAGTGTGGACAAGGATGTGGAGAAATTGGAAAAGAGTCTAATTCCCAATTGGAATACATTGCTGGTGGGAATGTAAAATGGTACAGCCACTTTGGAAACCAGTTTGGTGGTTCCTCAAAAACTTAAACATAGAGTTACCATATGATCCAACAATTTCACTCCTAGATACCTGAAATAAATAATAAAAATAAAATAAAATAAATTTTTAAAGTCCACACAAAAATCTATATACAAGTGTTCATTGCAGCATTAGTCAAAATAGCCAAAAAACTGAAACAACCCAAATATCCATCAAGTGATGAATGGATAAACAAAATGTGGCATACCCATGCAATGAAATATTATTCCGTAATAAAAAGGAACGAAGTACTGGCATATGCTACACCATGGACGAACCTTGAAAACATTATGCTAAGTATGCTAAGAAGCCAATCACAAAAAAATTAAAACCCCTATTATATTATTCCATTTAAAATAAGCATCCACAATACAAGCAACACCACAGACAGAACACAGATTAGTGGTTGCCCAGGGCTGGGGGAGGAATGAGGGTTGGGAGGATATAGAGAATGGCTTCCAGTGGGTATGGGGTTTCTTTCTGAGGTGATAAAATGTTCAAAATATAAATTGTGGCAGTGGTTATACAACTTGAACAGATTAAACCATTGAGTTGTATATTAAATATACAAATAGGTGTATCAGTTTGCTAGGACTGCCATAACCAAAGTACCACAGGCTGGGTGGTTTAAACAACAGAAGTTTATTTTCTCATGATTCTGGAGGCTGAGTCCAAGATCAAGGTGTCAGCTGGACTGGTTTCATCCATTTTCTCTCTCTTCTTGGCTTGTAGATGGCCATCATCTCCCTTTGTCTTCATGTGGTCTTCCCTCTGTATTTGTTTCTGTCTTAATATCCTCTCTCTATATACAGTTTCTTAACCGAAATGAGGGGTCTTGCCATGATGCCCAGGCTGGTCTTAAACTCCTGGGTTCAAGGGGTCTTCCTGCCTTGGCATCCCAAAGTGTTGAGATTCTAGGTGTGAGCCATGGTGCCAGGTCCCTAATATCCTCTTATAACGGCACCAGTCACAGTGGATTAGGGCCTGCCCTGGTGACCTCATTTAACCTCAGTCACCTCTTTGAAGATCTTCTCTCCCTCCAAACACAGTCACATTCTGAGGTATGGGGTTATGATTTGCAGGGGAGCACAACTGAGCCCGTAACAATGGGAGAGTGTGATGGTATATGAAGCATATCTCAAGAAATCTGTTCTTTAAAACCCCATCCACAAATCCTAGAAACTAGATAGCCCAGCCCTTGTTTTACAGATGGGGAACTGAGACCGACCCAGATAAGATTAGCTACTCGCCCCAAATCACAGTTGGTGAGAGGCAGAGCTGAGAGGAGAAGGCACGGCTCCTGCTCTCAATCTTGTGTGCTTTCTACGACACCCTCCTGTCACCATAGCCTCTGAGGCTCAGAAACAACAGACAATAATGGGAAAAGTAAGAGAACTTTAAACTTAGAAAGAAAAATGCCTAAGAACTTAGATCATGTACAATGAAAGTGTAAATAGGCTCCCTGGCAGGGGGCGGGGAGCGCAGACAATCAAGCTCTGAGGAGGCCCTGGAAGAGACCTGCACAGTCACAGCAGAGGGCCCTAAGCAAAGCCAACATTAATTTCATATCTGTGAAGTGCCAGGCAAAGGAGGAGTACGTTCCCAAGCAAGATGTGCTTTACAGAGGAGCTGGCGCTCCAGCTAATCCGCGAAGATTGGGCCTAATTCCACTGGGGTGAGGGCTGTCCAAGCAAAAGAGGCTGAGCGATCAAAAGCACAAAGGCAGGTGGCTTCCAGACCTGTTCAGGAAGCAGTAAATTGGCCGTCACAGTGGAAGCCTATGCTTTTTTTTTTTTTTTTTTTTTTTTTGAGAAAGAGTGTTGTTCTGTCACCCAGGCTGAAGTGCAGTGGTATGATCTCAGCTCACTGCAACCTCCGCCTCTTGGATTCAAGTGATTCTCCTGCTTCAGCCTCCCAAGTAGCCGGGACTACAGGTACACACCACCATGCCCAGCTAATTTTTGTGTTTTTAGTAGAGACAGGGTTTCACCATGCTGGCCAGGCTGGTCTTGAACTCCTGACCTCGTGATCCACCTGCCTCAGCCTCCCAAAGTGCTGGGATTACAGACGTGAGCCACAAGAAGCCTATGCTTTTTGCAAGGAACAGTGGAGGACAGCAGTGCAAAGACAAGCTGAGGTCAAGTTCTGCAGAGCCCTGCACGCTATACATGGAAGCACAGATTTGAGATAGGAGCAGGGAGTGTGGTATGACCCGTGGGGTGCTGGGGAAAGGTGGCTCCACTCACAGGCAGCAGACAGACTGAGCAGCCACTTCCACAGATCTTGTAGGAGGCATCCATGAGACAGGGGGGAGTGCTGACCAAGCGATCCCCAGGGGACACTCGTCCGGGACACAGGGAAGCAGGAAGCCCCTGCGCTCCAAGGGGAGCCCTCAGATTTATCTCAATTAGACTTGGTCGAGGAAAGCAAGAAGAGGAAACTCCGCAGGCACTGAAAAGCCGCCAACTCCTGGAGCCCGTCTTGTGATCTGGTGCTGACAGTCCTTCATCTTTTCCATTTCTTTTTTTTTTAGTAGATAAAGGGAGGGGTGGAGAAGGGGAGAAAGACACAATGGAGTTGCTCGGTGAACAAAAGCCCTGGTGTGTTTTTGCTCATCATCTTCATCAGGGGGTGCTGCTTTTGTCAGTACCCTATAATCATGTCTGAGGCCAGGCACAGCCCACAACTTACAATTCAGGCATAAATACATCCTGGACGGCAGTGGTGCCTGCCTGCCGGCATCTGCCCAGCACCCACCTGATCAGGGAAGTGGAAGGAAGTGCCCCAGGAATGGGAGAACATGGCCTGGTTGGGAGAATCTGGGACCATGGTTCCAGTCCTGGCTGTTTCCCTTGCAACCTTCCACAGGACAGATGACCTCTCTAGGTCTGTTTCTTAGTTTACACTGACAGCAGTAGCAGCCGCTATTTACTATTCAATGTCTACTGTGTACCAAAGACTATTTTAGGTTTTCATCCCTTACAAAATACCCGGTGAGGCAAGCATTGGTCTCCCGTTTTAGAGATGGAGAAACTGAGGTCCAGAGGCTAATGAGATTCGTCAAGGTCAGAGGGCTAAGCTTAACCCATATCTGTCTAGCTTCAAAAACCCACATTCTTAAAATTCACCACATTCAGCCTGAATTAAGTGGAAATAATAAAACCTGCTCTGCCCTCTCTCACCTGTTTCTATGAGGCTCAGTGAGGGAGAATTTCTACTCAATACTGCAAAGGTACTGTCCTTATCAGTACTATAGTTACTCAAGGTCAAAATGCAGTAGCCCTCAAGTTCTTCAGACCTCACCTCAACCTTGGCCCTCAGCCCTTGCCCCTTGCCCCAGGCCCTTCTCCTGCTCCACAGCCTTCCCAGCTAGCCAGCCAACCCTCCCACCCATCTCCGGATTCCACTTAACTCTAAGAAGCAGGCCGGGCTCGGTGGCTCACGCCTGTAATGCCAGCACTTTGGGAGGCCGAGGAGGGCGGATCACTTGAGGTCAGGAGCTCGTGAACAGCCTGGCCAACATGGTGAAACCCCGTCTCTACTAAAAATACAAAAATTAGCCAGGCGTGGTGGCGCACACCTATAATCCCAACTGCTCGGGAGGTTGAGGCAGGAAGATCTGGGAAGTTTGAATCTGGGAGGGGGAGGTTGCAGTGAGCCGAGATCATGCCATTGCACTCCAGCCTGGGTGACAGAGTGAGACTCCATCTCAAAACAACAAAAAACAAAAAAACAACTCTAAGAAGCAAAGTCGAAGTCTTGCCTAGATCCCAAACTCCAACACCTCCCCTATCAAGAAGACAGGAGATGCCTCTGTCAGCAGCTTGTCTCCTAGCCCCCCAACTCCCCACCTGCTGCCCCTCCCTCTCCCAGGCCTGGAGGGGGATACAAGACGGGAGGACACAGATAAAAGCAAAAGGCCCAGCACTGGAAGGGTGCTTGCTTTATTATTCACAACGAGATCCGTCCTGGCCCTGCACAACCTTCCGGTTCTTCAGTACCATTTTCCCTTCCTCCCAGGGAGTCGTCAAATGCCAAAGGTGCGCCCAGACACACTTCTCAACGCTGCCGACACAGGCCGGGGATGAGGCTGGCCTGTTATTAACAGAGGAAAATTGGAGCTGACACTGTCACTGATCTGAAACCTCCCAGCTAAGAAAAGCTTTGTTTTTCAAATAACTAATAAATAACACTGGATGTTTACTTCCCGAGCAAGTCGTATTTCTTCAGTATCCCTAGGTTCATACGTCATGGCTGTCAGCCGGGAAGACCATGGAGCAACGTCTTCAAGTCCTTTCACCATCCTGAAGAGTTCAAAGCACTTCAGACAGACTCCCCTTTATCTCCCCTTAGAGATCTCGGAGGGGAGGGAGAGGGGGCCCTGGCAACTCCGCCTCCAGTATGCCTACAATAAATACTTGCTAACTGCCCAAGGGGGACAATTTTCCTCACTGTGCAGATGGGAAAATGGGGAAAAGGAAATTTACTCGGCACCCACCTAATCCAATCTTCCCAGTTCCAACTCCATGCTTCAAGCATCTCTCACTCAAGGCCTAACTCTTCCCAAAGGGACTAAAAAGGAAGACATGGTCTTGCTCTCGCTCCCTCTTTTATTTTTTTCTTTAAGGGACAGGGTCTTGCTGTGTCATCAGGGCCACAGTGGTATAATCATGGTTCACTGCAGCCTTAGACATTTGGGTTCAAGGGATCCTCCCTCCTCAGCCTCTCAAAATGCTGGCATTACAGACGTGCACCACCATGCCGGGCCTGGAAGATGTGGTCTCTTCTAACAGTTTTTCAGGAACGGCCTCCTTGTGCCAATTTCCTAAAAGCTCAGGACACGATCAACAGTCCCTGCCCAGCATTCCCAGAACAGCCCGCCTTCGGTTTCACTTGCGGAGCCAACCGTGTTATGCTCTGTATTGTAACTCTGTGTAAGCTGCCTCTCCCACACCCCGTGATTTTTATTAATTTCATCACTTTATGCTCTTTATATTCCCCAAAGTGCCCAGCATAACACCCTACCTTTAACACATAAAGCAAGGGTCACAAGTTGGTACCCCCAGACCAAATCCAGCCCCACCACACGTAGGTTTTATTTGGTCTGCATCACGTTGTAAAATTTTTTAAATTAGCTGCTAGTAGTTGAAAATTAGGAGATTTTACCCAAAAATCAGAAGTTCAATTTTTCTTTGAAAAATGGAAGATCTAGAGAACCAAGAGAACCATGTAGGATACTTAACTGTTACAGACCACTGCCCTTTGAGAAACTCCAATTGTCTCTGTCCTAGCCTGATTATGTCTGGGGGGCTGGAGAAGTCGCTAGAAAAGGGGCTCACTGTGATCACGTTCAACCACTGGCACCCCAATGCCAGGTAATGATTACTGGGCGTGCAGGCAATCATGGAATCATTGCAGGTCCATGCGAGACGCAGCTCAGCTGCTCAGGCCTGGAGTGCAGATGTTCACAGGACCGAAGTCATGTTTAAGTATTTATTTAAAACAAAAGAATCCTGTCTCCCATTTGTACTTAAGCACTAGCTCCTCTTTTGCACGGCCGAACATGTGCATCATGTTCTATGCTGGTCATTCTGCTGCAAAACAATGAAAGCAGGACGCTGAGGAAAAGGGAGGGAAGGAAGAGAGAGAGGAAGGGAGGAATGCGCTGATGGGCCCACCACCCTGGGCTGTTATCACTCATCTGAGTTTGCAGGCTTGCATAAAGTTGACTGAATATAATTGAATGGGTGAGCCCATGGTCATTTCAGACTGCAAGTTCCCTAAGGGTGCGAGCTAGGCCTATTTCTCTTGCTTTGAATGGGGTCAGATGGGGAGTGCACTTAGGAATTATTGAATGAGTGAAGCAACATACTCAAAATCTATGTACCCAGGCCAGCGGGCTTCGAAGCCGGCGATAGAATAAAAATGCAGAGTTAACAGCCTTTAAAGCAGGGCCTCTGCACCTGACTGCCTTCCCAAGGGCAGTGTGTGAAAACAGACTCAGGCCAAGATCTGAGCTAAACCCTGTGGCTGCTCTCAGGCACCTGACTTCCGGCTGGTATTTAATAACCCAGAATGACATCCCTCGTTGCTCTAGGAAAGAAAGCTTGGCTTCTTGAATTGTCCTAAGGAAATAATGCAAAAGGGGGAATAGACAGCTAGACAGAGAGACAGAGATATTCACAGATACACACACACACACACACACATATAATATTAACACGTGAATGTAGTAATGCAGTTTCTACTATTTAGGTAAGTTAAAATTGTGAGCTAAACATTCAACAGTAGCAAAACGGAGAAATAGGAAACAATTCCTATGTAGCCATTTAAAAGGGTGATGATTACGATGATCGTAATTGTGATGATTATGTAGCTTATGGTAAAACGTAAAGAAAGCAAATAGAATGCAAAATTCTTAAAATGTTAAAGAAAGCAAATAGAACACAAAATTCCATCTACATTATTGACTATAACCATGCAAAAAAAAAAAAATTATGCTTGCAAGCAAATACAGACCGAAGGCATCATGGAAAATGGAAAACTGATTTGTCACAATGGCAGGTTTGTGAGGCATTTTTTACCCCTATTTCTTTGATTTGTGTTCTTATTACACAACATTATTTATACAATAAGTATTTTGTTTTAAATGCCCAGTAGCTCCTGACCCTGAAATAAACTAGCACAAGATGACGAGGGTTAGGCAGGAAATGTCTGCTTTGTTCAGGTCCTTCCAGGAGTCCCACAGGGGGGAGGCACAAGGTAAAGGTGTCACAAATCAGTCTGAAGACTTAGAGGGCTTCAAGGAAGGCCCACCCTGCACCACCAGCACCACCACCACACCCCACACACGCGCAATCGAGCACACACCATAAAAGGAAGCTCAGCGTTCGCACTGAGCACAGACGCCGTCCTGGGGCCCCCACCTGTCAGGTGTGTGTGTGCGCCTCTGCTGCTCTGTCATTTCTGCTGTGGTTTCAGAGTCCCTAAGTCTTCTGATGCAGCACAAGAAAAGAAGGGGGCTCGGCTGGGCGTGCTGGCTCACACCTATAATCTCAGCACTTTGGGAGGCCGAGGCGGGTGGATCACCTGAGGTCAGGAGTTTAAGACCAGCCTGGCCAACATGGCAAAACCCCGTCTCTACTAAAAAATATAAAAATTAGCCGGGCATAGTGGCAGGCATCTGTAGTCCCAGTTACTCGAGAGGCTGAGGCAGGGAGAATTGCTCGAACCCTGGGAGGCAGAGGTTGCAGTGAGCCAAGATCGCGCCACTGCACACCAGCCTGGGCAACAGGGTGAGACTCCGTCTCAAGGAGGAAGGCTGCTTGCCAAGGGGGGGCAGGTGTGTCAGAAGGACAGAAGGACTGCCACAGGACCTTCCAAAAGGAGGGGCCGACGGGATGCCAAATCCCAACCCACCCTGGCATCAGGCCAAACCCTGTGGCGGGTGAGGGAGGGGCTGGTTGCCAGGATCCTGCTGACAACCAGGAGAGCTGACCCCACAGCGGCCTCCGTGGTGGCCAGGCAAGGAGGGCTGGGAAGTGGTAGCTGCCTCCTTGTAAGCTAGGACAGAGCAGGGTGCCTTGGAAAACAGAAAGAGAGCCCTCCTTACCTTATCTCCTTCCAAGCTTGTCAGACTCCCCAGGGAGAGACTGCCCGCCATGAATTTCCCCAGGGAATGAGAGCTGGAGAGGAAAAATTCCTCCGAGAGTTGTCTGCGCCAAGCAGCGAATCACAGCCCCATCCAGCAGGGCATCCCATTTGCAGGAAATTCACTTACGCCTGATTGTTGGACTTTTACTTTTCAATTCCAAAGATTGGCTGTGTGTTTTGTGTTTTTTTGGTTTTTTGTTTTTTCTGAGGTGGAGTCACTCTGTCACCCAGACTGGAGTGCAATGGCACGATCTCGGCTCACTGTAACCTCTGCCTCACAGGTTCAAGCGATTCTCCTGCCTCAGCCTCCCAAGTAGCTGGGATTACAGGGCACACCATGTTTTCTGGGTTTTATTTTTCTTTTCTTTTTTTTTTAAGAAAGAAAAAAGGGCTGGAGGGAGGAAGGAAGGGAGGGAGGAAGAGACATTTCACGTTGGAGGCTGCCCTGTTCTGTTTCGTATCTGAGTTTAAGGAAGAAGAGCCTGGAAATGGGCGCCATGTCCCACCAAGCATGGGCGGGAAGAGGGCAGCCTAGTCTTGCAGGCCATTAATCGCTGAGGGGCATGCGCAGCCCCAGTGCCCACCCAGCTGGTGGCATCTGCCTTGAGGGGAGGTGGGAGGACAAGGCTGGAGGGGGCCAACAGGGGCCAAATGTGAAGGCTGGTGGCAGGCAGCCGGCCCCTTCTGTAAGCAATCCCCACCCCAGGGTTCTATCCAGGCACTTTTTCCTGTGAGAAAAGAATGGGAGGAATGCAGCCCAGCCATTACCCAAATCCACCCCACCACAGGCTTCATGCCCGATTACATACAGTGCAGGGGAGCCCTCCCAAGCCTGGAATCAGAAAATTCGCTTAAGAAATGCAAACTGGCAGCCAGAAACTAGCAACATAGGTAATGCAATAGGAGAGCCTCCCTTAAAGCCAAATACACATGCATGCACGCACCCACTCACACACATGCACACACGTGTGCAAACATGCGACTGCAAACACAAACACATGCTCTGCAGGCGTGTGTGACAGTGCACTACAAACCACATGGAAAGGTGGCCAGAAACACCGCTGGATTTTTATAGCTCTTCAGGGACCTGATCTCCAGGAAGTGCTAGAAATTGCAATCCAATTTTGTCCCTGGCTAGCGAAGCTGGCTGGAGACTGGGGATGGTGCGGAGGGAGGAAGAACTTCACTGGGAAAAAATGTTGACAGAGTTTAATGTTGAGCGGAAGGACAAAGGCTTGCATGAAGGGGCCTTACTGAGAAATGAGGCGTTCTGAGTGCTCTAGCAATTTGCATGGAGCTGTCAGGGAGTATTGAATTAAAAGGCACAGGACAGGGGAGGGCTCCCCAAGGCCAGGCCAGGCGTGGGGTGAAGAAGGGGCAGCATTCGATCTCCTGCAGGGCCTGGAACTCGGCACCCTGAAATCAGCTCGTAACTGGGAAGGAGCTAAGGCAATCTCCAGCTAGGAGAGCTCAGAGAGTCTGAGGCCCCGGAAAGCATATACTCTCCTCACTTCAGACACCAAATACAAAGGTAGAGAAGAAAAACTGGCATTCATTGAGCACCTAGCATGGGCCAACCATACCATATCTGTAATTCTTTTTTTTTTTTTTTTTTTTAGTAGAGACAGGATTTCACCAGGTTAGCCAGGATGGTCTCGATCTCCTAACCTCGTGATCCACCTGTCTCGGCCTCCCAAAGTGCTGGGATTACAGGCTTGAGCCACCGCGCCCGGCCCATATCTCTAATTCTAAGAACTAGCAGCAACGTGGGTATGTATCAGCCTCAGAGTGTGGACAAGAAACCTAAGATTCACGCCAGGCCACAGGCTGAAACCAAGATGGACACCATGTCTGTTTGCCACCTGCAGAGCCCAGATACACTACAATTCATTTGGGGGTTTTATGACACAGAGTTTCAAAGGAAACCCTCCCCATTCCTGCCCCCCATCAACAAAATACTAACTCATTGGGTGGTCTTAGTCAAGCCCCCTAATCTCTCTGGGCATCAGCATCAAGTCAGCTATGTGCCCCATTCTGTTCAAACACACATAAAAAGGGTATTAAGCCTCTCACTGGCAGAGGGGCGGAAACAGGCCGAGGGAGGCCAAGACATATTCTCTGAAGCCCAGCCAAATGTAACGGGCCCAGCGGGCATCTCCCACACCTCACCTTTCATGCTACATTGTCATCGCTGGTGCTGTCTGTCTCCCAAACTGGACTGTGCCCTCCCTGGGGGAAGAACACGTCCCCTAATCCTGCCCACACCCCTCTGCCCAGAGCTGCGTCTGGCACGCCACGGGCGTTCACTACATGTCTGCTGGCTGACTGAATGAATCAATTAACAACTGCTCCCAATGTCAGGCATATTTCAGAGAAAAGCACTTATGATTATCTGTTCAGCAAGGGATTTCTCCTCAAAGGGGCAAACCTACCTTTGCATCGAAATCACATGGGAAGCTTTTCAAAATACAGCTTTCTGCCTCCGTTCCCAGAGCTTCAGACTCCAAAGATCTGGGATGGGGGCCCAGGAGCCTGAATTATTGAAAAGCTCCCCAGATGTCTCTAACTCCAAGCCAGGTCTCGAATCACTGATGGCTATTACTTGGCTAACACCCATCCTGTCCTGCGCTGAGATCAGATAAAGCGCAGAATAAAAACAAAGTAAGTGCCTCTCCCCTAGGGCCTTTTTTCCAAAGGACTCAAATCAACTTTTTACACCACGATGCTGTTGTCTGTTGGACTGAAACAGGTGGCAATGCTTCTCCATTCTTCAGGCTGGCAAACTAAGGTCTGGCCAAGAAAGAGGACCACTTCTCTCTTGGCGTCTCTCCCTTTAGCTTCTGAAGAATGCAAGGTCGCTGGAGACTTCAGGGACTCTGCCGAATTTCAGGGAGAAAGAGAGGACAAGGCAAGGCTGCATCTGGCTGCAGGAAACGGTAATGCCAGGATGGGCATCTGCCTACTTCCTGCCACACCTGGAGGACAAAATCCATCCATCCTTACAGCTCACACTCCCTAAGTCCAGCCCCTACACAGAGGGCCTGGCCATCACCAAACCAGTAAGCTGGAAGAAACAGAGGCCCCATCTCCCTGCCCTGGAGGCAGGTGAGGAGCCTTCATTTACTCATTCACCAAAAGCACAGCAACGCTAAGAAGCGCCAGAAGAACCTGTTAGATGTAGATGAAGGAAGAATTCGACCGTTTCTATTCTTTTCAATAAAACACTGGCCCTCCCAGAGAAACAAATGACGGGGGGCTGAAAGCTGAGCTACCCAAACCCCACAATTTACCCAGATCCAGGAGGCAGCCACCACCCTCCCCTCTTCCCTCAGCAACTGGAGAC
The DNA here is from genome assembly GCF_043159975.1 of Macaca nemestrina. Lineage (NCBI taxonomy): Eukaryota > Metazoa > Chordata > Mammalia > Primates > Cercopithecidae > Macaca > Macaca nemestrina. The sequence goes on from NC_092134.1 coordinate 140,080,264, forward strand.
CTCCTCAGAGGCAGGAGCCAAAGTTACCTCAGCCAGGCACGCCCAAGAGGCCCCCTCTTCTCCTCATCCCCTCCTCCCACCCAGCCTTGGACGTGACTGATGGAGCTGGGACAGCTGCAGCCGTGGGGAGGTTGGGAGGTGGACAACAGCTGGATGGGGCAGTCCCTCCCCCAGCCCGGGCAGCTTCCCAGCCAAGCTGGAGAGGATGTAGAGACGCAGGTCCCCTCTGAGTGCTGCTCTGTGAGGAGTGGAATGTGAGCGTTCGGCTCCACTCTGACCTTGCTCCCTTGTCCCTCCTGGTCCCTTTCAGGCAGCCATCTCTGGATTCCACAAACAGCAGGGCCACTTGGCAGTGTGGTCCTGACCCTGGAGCAGACAGCCCCACACAGCCATGGCCACGCTCCCTGCCCACGTTCCATACCCTGCCAGCCACGGCCCCACCGTTGGCCATCTCACAGGCCGCAGGTGCTGAAGGAGGAACCCCGGCATCCTGAACCCAGCTCGAGCTGCTGGAAAGGATACAATGAGCTGGCAGTGTGGGTGTTGGCCTGAGAGTCTGAGAAACTCAGCTTGTGACTCTGGACTGACTTGGGACCAAAACTTGGTTCCACTAAAACGCTTCATGGCTTTGATTTCCAGTTTCTAGTTTTTGCTGGAAAATGAGGTTGATAATTTACTTTACACGGTAGTTCTTAGAAGCAGAGGGATCAGATTCTGGTCCAATGTATGATGGGCCTCAGCTTCCTTATCTGTAAAATGAGCAGGCTACACACTAGATGGTGCCTCAGGTCTCCTCCAGCCCCTATAGAATCCGTACAGTGCTTTAGCCAATGGCCCTGGGATGTGTGCCCTTCATCCCTTTCTTTCAAAGGAATCACTGCTCAAAATTCCTTCCCTAGTTTTGTGCTTTGTCTCCAGGATGAATGAAGCACTTAGGACAACTCTCCTCCTTCTCCCCTATCCAGACCCTCCACTCAGTCTCCAAATGTACCCAGATTAGACTCACAGGAGCCCACCATTTATCCGCCAAGTGTGGCCCCCGATCCACCCCACTCCACGTACGTGTACACCACTCACACAGCTTAGTAATCTCTTCCCAAGAACAAGGCACTCACAACACACCTCCCACCAAAGGGCACCCACCAGTGTGAGGCAACACTGCAGGTGAAAACTGCCGGTCTTAGTACCGTCTGACGTGGCAGCCACTAGCAACATGTGGTCACCTAAATTTCAATTTTAAGTTAAAACTGAGTAAAATTTAAAATCCAGCTCCTTGGGGGCATTTTCAGTCCCATTTTCAATGCTCAATGGCCACGTGCAGCCGGTGACTACTGTATCAGGCGGTACAGAACAGAACGCTTCCATCGTCACAGCACTGGGCCGGCTGGTTCTCTCTCTTTGAGGGCAGAACAGGCCCTAGGTGGCTCAAACTGAACCTGGAAGTGGGCAGGGAAGGTGGGGGCAGTCCGGAAGGAGGGAGAGGCCACTTCCCATGGCGTCGGTGGAGACGCCACCAGGACTCAGGCTGCAGCATGCCCACCAACCATGCTCCTCAGCGAGGGTCTCCCTGGCCCCTACACTCAGCAGGATGCAGCAGGCAGCTGTCACACCATACTGCATTTTTGGGATGCATGGGACGCCTGTCATTCTCTCCAGCCCCTGGCAGGCTCCTGGCCTTCCCCAGATTGAAGTCTACACTTCATCCCAGGGCAGGGACCGTGGCCCCCTGTCCTGCTGCCCAGCAGCTCCTCCATACCTCACCTGGGTTCCAGGCTGGAGTGTGACCTGCAGAGGGCCAGGGCTCGCCTGCTTCCACTCTCCACCCTAAACTCAAAAATATCTCGCTACATACCCTGCAGAAAGGAAGAAAGGAGAAAACGGGAGAGAACGCTAGTTTTAATCAAACACCTTATAGTCAAGGCACCAACAATGAGCTTTCACTTACATCTACCCATTTGATGTTCAAAATAATACTGCAAGGTGAGTGTGGTTAAACCCATTTTCCAGATGAGGAAACTAAGGCTCAGAGAAGATAAGGGACTTGTGCAAGCTTGTAAGTGTCACAATCTGAATGCACACCCAGAAAAGCATGGTCCCAAAGCTTACAATCTATCCACACCCCCTTCAGGAGGCCATGGGATCCACCGCCACTCTCCTCCCAGAGAATACCCAGACATACAAGCAGAAAGGTCAAGATCTATAGCTTTTTGCATTTCTGGCCTAGGGAGCACAGAATCTCAGCATTGGAGGGGTGGAGAAAGGCCATAGAGACAAAGCAGGTGGAGAAGGATAAGGAGGGAGGAAAGAGGAAGAGAGTGAAGGGAGCAGAAAAGTAAGATCAAGGAGGAAGAGCAGAGCGCGCAGAGATATTTAAACTTATTTCAAGTGCAATTAGTTATGTGTGAACTGTTTGTCTAATGCCTGTCTTCATCAACTGGACCTTGGGTTCCATGAAAGCAGTGACCTCGTCTGTCTCGTGCACTGCTGTGTTCCCTGCACAGGAGATGCTCCACAGATACTTGTAGGAGAGACGGAGGGTAGACAGATGGGTGGACAGAATGAAAACCGAACTGTCAGGGGACGATGGAGAAAGAAAAGTCCTCTTTTCAGAGACCACCATCTCCACACAGTCTCCCCGCCCTAAGCTCCCCAAGAGACACTCAGGGGAAGCTGTCCTCCTCCAATGGGCTCCATCCCCCGACCCCGCATCCCAGTGCCCTCCTGCCCCTTTGCCATTGGCCACAAACCTAGACACCATTCTCCCGACGGCCACAGGTCATAAATCTAGGCTGTCAAGGCCAGAGAGACCTCAAAGATCCCCGGCCCAATCTTCTCATTTTACAGATGACAAGACTGAGGTCCAGGAGGGGAGTGGGCTTGCCGGGGGAGTTCACAGCCTCAAAGTGGGGAAAGGGTCCTCATGCCTGTGCCTGCAGGAGCCTAATGGTGGAAGCCCACCGCCAAGCCCCGAGTGCCCCGTGGCTCGCTCGCAAGGCCAAGCCAGTGCCCGCAGCCCATCTGTCTCTTCTGCCTGCCAAGAGGCCTTCCCTCCCCTGTGCCCGTGCTAATGAAACCCACCACAGGTGACTTCGGAACCCTGCACTGAGGGAGGTTTTGCTGGTCACCACGCCAGGCCTTTAATTTCCGATTTCTCAGCCTGACACCCCTAACGGTCTGAGCCCTCTCTGCTCTGAGCCCCATGTGGTCATGTATCACCTTGGCTGATGCCAGCCATGCCTTCCCCCAGCCATCTGGACAGAAAAATGAGGAATGAGCAGGACAGGATGATCCTGGCAGAAAGGACTGCCGGGAAGCTTCAGACACCTGGTCCCTGCTCTCCTGCCCTCACTGTGTATGTGCTATCAGAAGGCAGGGTGGCGAGCTGGTTTCTCTTCACCTGGGACTCAGTTTCCCCATATGCAGTTGAGAGTCTTCCGCCCCAAACTCAGCAAGATGTACTGAGGTGGGTGCTTCTCTGCCCACAGGTATCAAAAAGGAGGAAATCCACAGCAAACTCTAGTTGAACACTTCCTAGGGACGGGAGGACCCCTCCCCTGGCGGAGCTCTTCATCAAGCTGGCACGTCAAAACAAGTTCACACAGAAAGGTCATTTCCCAAACAAGAGCACTGCCAAGGAAGAGCAAGAGCACCGTGGACTGGCAGCCAGGGAGGACACAACGAGAGAGAGCCTTGAGCTGGCACTGAGAGCTGTGGATGTGCTCAAGAGTCTAGAGGTGGATGCAAGGGCAGCCACGGTCCTGACCAGAGGGCCTCACGGTCCAAGCGGTTGACAAACGTGTCATCCACCAGAGGACGCCGAGGGCTGCTGCACGCACCGTGTGCTCACAAGGGAGTGAGGGGAAGAAAAAGGAGCTCTAGGAATGACCTTGATGTGTGAAATCAAGGAGGGACATTTCCTGGGAGGTGCCCTTGAGCTCTCCACACAAGGAAACAAAGCAATGCAACTGATTTAAGTCCAATTAAATGCTAAGAAACACAATTAGACGATCAGATTATCCTCATAACATAAAGGTTTGGGAGAATAGGGAAAAGGGACAAATATCATCAGCAGCTACGGTTTAAATACAAGCTTTTGGGGTTCTAATTTTGCCCAAACACAAGCCTCGCTGAAGGGGCACCTGGCCGTGGCTGACATGCTAGCAATGCCTCTGTGTTCACTTCTCAGGGCATAGCCCAGGGCTACCCAGATGTGAGAGACGATGATTTCAGGCAGGAGCCTGAGAGAAGCTGCCCGCGCCTGCAACCCCCACTAGAAACCACTTCGTGTGATTCCTGGAGCCACTGCAGCGAAGTACCCCGAGCTGGCAGGCTTCAGCAGTCGGGATTTACAGTCTCGCGGTTCTGGAGGCTGGAAGTACAGAATTGAGGCACTGGCAGAGGCTCCCTCTGCAACCTCTCAGGGAGAATCCTTCCTGGACTCTTTCTAGCTTCTGATCGTTGCTGGGAATCCTTAGCAGGTGCATCGCTCCAACCTGTGCCTCCATCTCTGTCATCACATGGTGCTTTCCCTGTGTGTTTCTGTGTCCCTCTTATAAGGATACCATTCATCGGCCAGGCACAGTGGCTCACACCTATAATCCCGGCACTTTGGGGGGCCAAGACAGGCAAATCACTGGAGGTCAGGAGTTCAAGACCAGCCTGTTCAACATGGTGAAACCCCATCTTTATTAAAAATACAAAAATTAGCCAGGCATGGTGGGGCACGTCTATAATCTCAGCTACTCGAGAGGCTGAGGAAGGAGAATCACTTGAACCCAGGAGGCAGAGGTTGCAGTGAGCCACGATCGCACCACTGCACTCCAGCCTGGGTAACAGAGCGAGACTCCGTCTCATAAATAAATAAGGATACCACTCATCAGATTAGGGGCCACCCTAACCCAGTGTTACCCCCACCTTAACTTGATTTCATCTGCAAAGACCTTATTTCCAAATAAGATCACATATACAGGTTCTGGGAAAACATGAACTTTAGGGGAACACTACTCAACCCAGTAAATCTGCCTACTATCAAAACACGCCCTTGGAGTTAGAGGTACCATTGCAGTGAGGAGACATTACACCGGGTATCCAGAGTTCTGAGTCCTAGCTCCAAACCCACCTGTACTGGCCACGCCATCTCAGCCAGATCCTCAACCTGCTTGGTGGCTCTGTCCTCTGTGAGGGGGGAATATGGACTTGATTTCTCAGGTTCCTCTCAGTTCCAAAACTACCATATTAAAAGCTAATAAAAATCAGCACAAGGCCAGGCACAGTGGCTCATGCCTGTAATTGCAGCACTCTGGGAGGCCGAGGCAGACAGATCACTTGAGGTCAAGAGCTCGAGACCAGCCTGGCCAACATGGTAAAACCTTGTCACTACTAAAAATACAAAAATTAGCCAGGCATGGTGACAGGTGCCTGTAATCCCAGCTACTAGGGAGGCTGAGGCAGGAGAATCACCTGAACCTGGGAGGCAGAGGTTGCACTGAGCCAAGATCACACCACTGCGCTCCAGCCTGGGTGACAGAGCAAGACTCTGTCTCAAAAACAAATAAATAAATAAAAAATAAAAATAAATCAGCACAAACTCATGATTTTGTAAATATAAACACAAATAAACAGAACAACAGAGATACAGGTATGTGTCCATGCCTGGGTTGGCATATATCTATTTCTTAGTTCTGTTCTCTGAGAGGACCTAGAAGCAATGACACCCCAGTAGCAATGAACACACCTGGCACCTCGATCTTGGTTTCTAAACACCATGCTCCAGCAAAAAGAAGCAAGGCTCCTTAGAGAAGTGATTGATCCCAGGGCTGAGGCAGGAGAAACATAACATGACCTGGAGTATCTTGTTCCGAAAAGTAAGGAAGAGCTCAAGAAAAGATAGGAACACATCGCCGGGCGCAGTGGCTCAAGCCTGTAATCCCAGCACTTTGGGAGGCCAAGACGGGTGGATCACGAGGTCAGGAGATCGAGACCATCCTGGCTAACACAGTGAAACCCCGTCTCTACTAAAAAAATACAAAAAACTAGCCGGGTGTGGTGGCAGGCGCCTGTAGTCCCAGCTACTCGGGAGGCTGAGGCAGGAGAATGGCATAAACCTGGGAGGCAGAGCTTGCAGTGAGCTGAGATCCGGCCACTGCACTCCAGCCTGGGTGACAGAGCGAGACTCCGTCTCAAAAAAAAAAAAAAAAAAAAAAAAAAAGATAGGAACACATCAAAGGGCACAGAAGCCAATCTGAAAGTGCTCCCTAGAGCTCCCAATAGCCAAGGCTGGAGCAAATTGAGCAACAAAATAAATATCTATTGTACTGTTACGGTAACTCTTTTAACCTATAGGATAAAATATATATCTTGATATTTATTATAGATCCTATATCCATACATTTATATATATATTTTTATTAATGAAGTAAATGAATATCCATGAGTCCCTAATGATAAAAATAACTAATTGAATAAATAAGTGGGACAGAAGAAATAGCTCTTCCTTCCTGGAGAATTCCAATTAATAAATGCAGAAGAAATGAGGGAAACAGAAAATTACCATTAGGCAAACACTACAATTAGAAGAGTTGCAAGCAAAAACCACTGACGGATGCTAAAATTAGTGAGCAGAAGTTTGAGAAAAAACCAGGACAGTTTCAAAGTGCCTGCCCTCAAGACATTAATGGTTTATTAATTATAATTAATATAATTATAAATATTATTAATTATAAAGAAAAAAAGGGCCACTTTATACTGGAGATACCTGGCAGACATCACCTTCTCCAGGGCATCATCACCAGTAATAAGGCACACAGACATCACATTCCCCTTGACGCCACGCACCTAGAAGGACATGGCACCAGGCCACGGTGGTCTCTCCAAAGACAAAGAACCTCAGTCTAACCATGAGAAAACGCCAGACAGAGCCAGAGTGAAAACCGTCCTGCAGAGTGACTGAGCAGCACTCCTCACCACTGTCAAGGTCATGAAAGATCCAGAGAAACTAAGGAACTGTAGCAGGATGGAGGAGTCTAAGGAGACAGGACAACTAAATGCAATGGAAGCTCCTGGAGCAGAAAGAAGGCGCTCGTGGGAACAGTGAAATCTAAATAAAGTCCATCGTTAATAACGCTATTCCAATGTTAACTTCTTGGTTTTTGACAGTTGTACTTCGATTATGCAGGATGTTAACAACAACACAAAAAAGCAAAAGCAAGAGCAGGTATGCACAGGTGCAGCACGCATGCACAGGTGCAGCACGCACACAGGGAGACACACACCGCAGGCACCCGGGGGCAGGGATGCGGGCCACCAGGAGTGAGTAAGGGCATGGCGCGGGGAGCAGGGGTGAGGAGGGAGGGAACTCGGCCTTTTGCTGTTTCAGGCGGCTTGCTGAGCCTCGGATCCGATTTTCACAAAAGGATTACTAGATTACATTTTTTACCACAGGCAGCTGTCCCTGTCAAATAAATAATCATCGCCTTACATTTATATATCACCTTTCATCCCACAGCCCTCGTTCTGCATCTAGGGCCAGCCTGGGAATGGTTTCAGCCCTTCTCAGGGAAGGGAGGAGGGGAGAGGAGGGGAGGGGGCCCACACAGAGGGGCCAACGTGAGCCCCATTCAGTTTCCAAGGAAAAGAGGAGGGGCCCCCAGCCAGAGAAAAAGGGGAAACTCAGTTGCCAAGTGGGGAGCCCGGTGGTGTGGCTGGGTGGCGACGCTCCATGACAAAATAAAGGCTGCAGTGAGGGAGGACAGCAGACAGCGGGCTCTCTGGAGGGCATCTGGGCCCAACAGTGTCACCCCCGCTGCAGTCGGGCAGAGTGGCGACAATCTCAGTCTGTGTGATACTGGGCATCTTCCTTAACCTCTCTGTGCCTTGGTCTCCTCCTCCATAGAAGGCACCTGTCACACAGGATTCCTGTGGGCACCTGGCCATGGTAAAGCACTTATATACCTGACACCAAGCCTTGCTATGCACCTGCTGGCCACGTGGGAAAGCGCCAGACAGAGAAAGTCAGCTCTGGCACAGGAGAAACTATAGGGACACCTTGGGATGGGGTCCTTGCATCCAAGCCTCAGGTGGCTGCCATTGGGAGGAGCTGACTTGTTCTGATGTGGAGCTGTTCCTGCAAAGGGGAAAAGCAAGAGCCTCCCACAGAACAGGTCTGGGCCAGGCTTGGTGGGTGGGGACTAAGGATGGGTGGCCCCAACTCAGAGAAAAGCCTCCAGACCAGTGGCCTTGCATTTCCCCAGCAACTAAGAGACAACACAGAGACCACACAGCCCAGCCTCTGAGGTGCCACCATCTAGGACTTGGAGAGACACATGCACACCGAGGAGTCAAGGCAAAACACAAGCCAGCTGCACCCGAGACACAGCCAAGGGCAAATGAGGGCACGGAATGAGGGACAGGCCACTGGGTGACGGGGTCACGCACAGCCTCCTCAAAGACACAGGCCTCCTGCTGGCCTTAGAAAGATGTGTGGGCCTCAGAGGAGCAGGGCCTGGGGCAGGAGGAAGGTGAGCTGGCAGAGGCCAGCAGGAGAGTCGTCACCACCACGCTGGGAGACGGGGGGAACGGGCTGGAAAAGCCAGTGGGCGTCACCCTGAGTTCAGATCTCTGTGTGCTCCCACAGCACACCACAGCTGCCTTTGAGTGGAGAGAGTTGGGGAAGCTGAGGGAGGGAGAAGGTTCTGGCATCAAGGAGCAGGTTTGAAGGGGACAGGTTAAGATTCCCTTAGACTTCCTCCTGACACGGGATATTTGAGAGCCGACAGGGACTGTGGAAGCTAACCGTGGGTAAGGCAAAACCCAAACCTCTCCTTAAGTGAGGACCCAAAGCCCTGTGGTCCTCATTAACTGAATCTCATGGCTCCCCTCTGGTCCCATGCACGGAACCCAAAATTCCCCCTCCCTCCCCTGCTATGAATCCCAACACTTCCCACGGCCCTTCCCCACCCAGCCCCCGTGCTTCCCTTCAGCCTTCTCCAATAACCCAAAACACCCTTGGTCCTTAACCTAGACATGTCCAAATGCCCTTCCACATGGCCAGTAAAACCCCAAATCTCTCCTCAGCCTCCCACTGTCACCTCCAGGCCTCCCCTGGTCCACACTCCTGAACCCACTCTTTCCTTGGGCTTTTCCAGGAACCTCAGAGCATTCTGTGTCCTCGCTAGAGGCTTCCCTCTGGGCCCCCACACCCCAAACATCCCTGAGTCCTCCTACCTCAAACTCCAAGCTACCCTTTGACTTCCCACATCAAACTACGAATCTTCCTCATTCCAATTCCCCCAAGAAATCCTCAACTTTCTTTGGGCATTCATCATCGAACCCCAAACTCCTCCTCAACATCCCATATCAAATCCAAAAATCCCTCTGAACTTCCCTGCAGGGACTTCTCTGCAGGCCTGAGATGCTGAGGGCAGCACTTCTCAGCTGATCCGTGGCCGACACCAGGCTTTTTACTTCCCGTCCATCCCGGGCCAGTGCATGATCCTGCTGTGACCTGTTTCTCACCACACGACTCTCCTCCAGATTTCAACAACACCCAAACTGGCCTGTACCTTGTTCGACGAGAGAAGCCCTTCAGTGTCGACTAAAAATCCCTACAAGTTTCCTTGGTACCAACCACCAAATTCCAAGACTCCCCTGGAGCTACCCCTGGGAAACACCAAACAACCCGAAATGTCAGGGCCAGGGCAACTGCTGCAGCATTACTAAATGCACACTTTCCACGCCAGGACTTAAGCTCCTCACAGATCAGCCCAGGTCCGCGGGCCACACTCTGAGTAGGACCTGATGATTACTTGCACCCGACTGTCCTGGTGGCTGCCCTGAGACACCCTTCCCAGGCCTAAGCAAGCAGGCTTCCCCAGGTGCGTGGGCGAGTTAAGGCGGTGGTGCAAAGCAAATTCTGCAGTGGGGAGGGTGGATCTGCCCAGGGACCAGCTGGAGCTGACGGCTGCCATGCTCTTCGGGGGGCAATGGCCTGAGCCCCTGATGGTCAGCTGCAGGGGCTAGAGAGTCCCCTGTTGTGAAGAAACAGAAAAGCTATCTGAGGCCAGGCACGGTGGCTCCTGCCTGTAATCCCAACACTATGGGAGGCCGAGAGAGGTGGGTCACCTGAGCTCAGGGGTTTGAGACCAGCCTGGGCAGCATGGTGAGACCCCGTCTCTACCAAAAACACACACAAAAAATTGGTCAGGCATGGTGGCTCACACCTGTGGTCCCAGCTACTCGGGAGGCTGAGGTGGGAGGATGGCTTGAGCCTGGGAGTCACGCCACTGCACTCCAGCCTGGGTGACAGAGCAAGACCCTGTCTCAAAAAAAGAAGAAAAGAAAAAGAGAAAAGAGAAAAAAGAGAGAAAAGAGAAAACAGAAAAGAGAAAAAAGAGAGAAAAGAGAAAACAGAAAAGAGAAAAGAAGAAAGAGAAAAGAGAAAAGCAAAGCAAAGCTATCTGAGGGGATGCAGGGAGTTGAGGGGACCGCTGAGGCTGAGCACCAGGCCAAGGGCTAGCTCAAGGAGGAGCAGAAGGGCAGCGCAGGCTGCAGCCAACCCCACCATCCTCAGGCTGGCCGACTGCAAGCCCCTCCACTGCACAGCAGGGGACACTTGGGGTAGGCTGGCCTCTGGCAGGGTGAGAGGGGGAGGGGGAGGGGGAGGTGTGAACAGAAAAGGGGGAAATCTAATTAGAACTGGTTCCTACTCAGCCACCTGCTAAAAACCACAGCTCACCAACACTTGGACGGAAGGATCGAGAACAACACTGCCAAGGATTTCTCTCCACGGCCTCAGACAGAGGAAGAGAGGGAACAAGCTGAGACTTCCCCGGACACCGCTCCCCCACCAAAAGCAAAAGAGCCGTGAAGCTGAAACCTGAGAGGATGCCAAGGGGCAGCGGGAGGCAATTTACAGCCCAGAAAACTGAGCACTTGGGCCAGATGTGGGCCCTGGGGAGGGGCTGGGGCACAGCGTGCAGGGAGGGTGGGGGAGTAGGCCCAGAGAAACCCTCCTCAGGGCGTCCACAGCCTGTGGCCCTGGGCTCTGAGCTGGGAAGCGGGGTGCAGCTTTCCGCCTGCCCGGAGAAGAACACAGCAGGGACTGAGGGGCAGAGAACGGGGTCCAGGACCCACCCTGCCTGCAGGGCTTGGAATCTACGGCCAGCAGTCAGACAAGGGCATGGAAAGAAAGCCAAGCAAAGGGAAGGAGGTAGATGGCGCAGGAGGCCAAAGTGGATGGATCACTTGAGCCCAGGACTTTGAGACAAGCCTGGCCAACATGACGAAACCCCATCTCTACAAAATACAAAAAAAAAAAAAAAAAAAAAAAAGCCCTTTTTTTTGTATGGCGGGTATGGTGGCACGTGCCTGTAGTCCCAGACACCAAATACTTGGGAGGCTGAGGAAGGAGGATCACTTGAGCCCAGGAGGTGAAGGCTGCACATGATTGCCCCACTGCACTCCCGCCTGGGTGATAGCACGAGGCCCTGTCTCAAAAAAAAGAAAAAAAGCAACGGGAGGAGAGAGCCCAGCGAGGAGACAGGACTGGGCAGAGCTGGGCACTGGGGCCTCTTCCCATCCCACCTCTGGAGTAGCCCCTCCTCTAACTGACTCCGGGAGGTGGTGAATGACCCGCCGCGGGGAGACTGAGCTCATTCTCCTTCTCAGCTGGGCCCTGCACTTCCCAGCCTGCCCCAGGGCTCTCTCGTCTCCTCGGCACTAAGGAGATGCCTCATCCCTAGCAGGTGTGCCAGCCACCAGCCTCTGGCCACACCCGCCCCAGGCGCAGGGGCCAGCCCAGGGGTGGAAAAATCACGCTACCAAACCCAAGGGCAGAGCCTGCCATTCCAGAGCGGGCACCGCTGGGCATTGCCCCTCACCACCCTTGGATGACAAATGCAATCCTAGGCTCTGAACGGAGTGCTGAGGCCCAGGGAAGGAAAGGGTGGTCCTGGGGTCACACAGTCCATGAGGGGGACCGCGGGACCCAGGCACCCAACTCCTCACACGACCTTCCGGAGGTCAAAGCCCGTTTAAAGAAACAAAGCTGCCCTCTCTTGAGTTTCAAGGGGCCTGGGATGGGACGAGGGAAGGAAGTCAAGCCCCCCTAAGAGCTGCATGCAGCAATCCATGTGACAAGAGGTGGAATTATTTCCCCTGGAAAAAAGTTAATAAAAAGCCCTCCCTTAGCAGACCCCAGGGGTATTCGGCTGTAGGCTGATGTAATAGAGAGAGGAGAGGCCAAGAGGAAAGGAATCCCCCCCTTCCCTCTCAGCAAACCTACTGCCAGGAGCACAACAGGGAGGACGCAGCTGGAGCAGGGGGCGGGGGAGACCAGCCAAGCAGGATGTTGGAGCCTGGGATAGAGCCCTCCTCCATCTGGCTGGAAAGCAGAAGCCTTTGAACTGCAACCCAGGGGGCAGCACTCCCTTGGGGCCCAAATCTGGGCCTGGCATGGACATGGGGTGCCCAGAGCAGAGTACGTATCTACAGGGGCTGGGTCAGCCGGCAAAACCCACAGGACGTGAAGCCACATGGGAGGCAGGCGGCAGGAGGCGGGGCTCTGGGAGGGCGAGGAGGCAGGACAGTGGCCTGGGCTCTGGGGGCAGACACTAAGGCGTTCCAGCGAGAGAGTGGTGAGACCTCGGGGGGCCAGGAGAGCATGGCCCAGGGAAACGTGGGCAGGGCCGGCACCCAGCTTCCCGTGGACTCCTGCCACCCAGCTGCTGGAGCTCCGGGGAAGCTGACATGTCCAAATGGGCCCTGTATCCACACCCCAGAGAAGGTGGGATGGGGACAGAAGCCCAAGGCCTCAAGAACACCCATCCCAGAGAGAAGAGAAGGAGCTCAGGAACCATCCACTGCTGCCCCTTAGTTTGGAAGGTTCCGCCCCTGAGAAAGTCCAATTGGAAACAGGGTCCCAGCCGCAGTCCCCTGCCTCAGTTGATCCCAGAGTAGCAGTGGTAGCTCCACAGGCCAACTGGGATTCAGACCCCACCACAAGCACACACCGCCCTTCCAGACCCGAAGCCTTCACAGCAGGACGGGACGGGGCAGGGGTTCCGGCAGCTGAGACCACCTGGCGGCCCCACGGTGCACAGTAGCGGCTGTTTCTCCAGCCCTGCCTTAGGGTGGGTCCCCAGCCAATGTGCCCCCAGCCCTGCCTCCAGCTGAGGGTACACTATGGTGGGAGGGGACGGCTGCGGTCACCACCTCCTCATTCTTGCACGCTCTCTCCCTCCAGCTCCTGTTTACTTACTGGCTGGGCAGGCGCGTCAGCCTCCCACAGGCACCTGCACATGCGTTCCTCTTACAGAGGGTTTGGGAACAGAACAGATTTTCTGACAGCTGCCCTGACCTCAGGCATCTGAGTGATCCTCTCCCTCCTACCAACCCCACTCATGCAAACCCACTGCACTACCAAAGGAGAGCCACCCCGACTCAGAATCTAATGACAGGGTTTGGTGTCCTGTCTTTGCAATGCTGGAGGCATCCTTCACTTCTCTGAGCCTCAATTTCCTCATCTGCAGAAAGGAGGATACCCCAGTACCTGCCACAGGGGCTGTCGGGAAGACCAACGAGCCAAGGCATTTCAGGAAGAGCCACGTGACCTGTAACACAAACTGTCCAGCCCCCCGCAAAGGCTTAAGAATGCCCATGATGAGTGGTGCGTGACTTATCCCGGGACTCCAGAGCCAGCCTGCCTGGATTCAAGCCCCCGCTCAGCTGCACCTGATTAGGAGGGATTCGGGGCTACCCCTCCAAGAGGAGGAAACCAATAAATGTAAGCAAAAGACTCGGGGCATCCCTGGCTCACGAAGAGCTTCCTACATGTTTGCTGTTACTGCACGGCACTGCAGATGTGCGGCACACCCTTGCTCTCACGCTGCTGTCCCTCCCAGGCCAGGAGCCCTGAGTCCCACCACCACAGTGCCCTCCATCTCTGCACAGGTTACCAAGCCAGGGACTCCTCAGGGAGCAACAGGACTTTCCTCAGGGACACTGTGTCTCGACTTCTGGACCCTTTAAGATACTGAAAACCCAGCCACAACATGCAGCAAAGATTTTCCTAACGGTGGGAACCCTACTTCTGACATTCTTGACACAGCCACTTCTCAAGAATGCCACAGGAGAGTCGGACACACGGTACGTCTGAGAGGGCTGCCTTGGCTTCATCCCAGCCTTTCCTCAGACCCATCCTGGAATCAGTGAGATGTGGAATTTGAGTCCCCATGCCATCAAGGGGCGATGGCTGATCCACCCAGACCAAAGGGCTTGACTTGCATACGATGGACCTGGGAGAGAAATTGATAGGTTTCCTGCTGCCATCTAGTGGTCAACATCAGTAACAACAGCAACAAGCCAGAAGGCCACCAAGCAAGCCTCAGGACCACAAACCCTCACCCCTGCAGGCCTGGACCAGGGCTGAATGATGAGCTGGTTGAGGCAGAACCTAGCAGGAAGCAGAGAGTGTAAGAAGGATAAAACGTGTGGAAAAACCCACAGAACACCAAAAGCCTGCTGGCTATCTTCCCAGGGATTAAGGAAGGAGGAGTATGCCTCACTCATCCCTGTAACAAATAAAAACGTGGTGGCCGGGCACAGTGGCTCGCTCCTGTAATCCCAGCACTTTGGGAGGCCAAGACAGGAGGATCACTTGATGCCAGGAGTTCTAGACCAGCCTGAGCAACATAGTGAGACCCCATCTTTACAAATCAAATTTAAAATTTAGCCAGGTGTGGTGGAGTACATCAGTGGTACCAGATACTCAGGAGGCCAAAGTGGGAGGACTGCTTGAGCACAGGAGGTTCGAGGCTGCAGTGAGCTCCGATCATGACACTGCACTCTAGCCTGGGTGACAGAGCAAAACCCTGTCGATCAATTAATAATGCTGCCCCAACTCTAAAGCCATGCAGTGCCTAGGTACTGAGAAGACGCCAGCCCTGACTGCAGGCACCTCCCTGAGTGGTCTCTCCTCTACTCCCCTTGCCCCCCACCAACAGCTAGCCAGCCCCTGCATTTGCCATGCTTTTCCCCATATTCTTCCTCCCTTCTACACCTGGATGATATGCCTGTGCAAACATCACTGCCCTTTCCACACTGCATGCCATCACCCTCATCCACCCTGGACTGTGATCACCCGACTATACGTCTACCACCCCCAGCAGAGCTAGCCCCTGCTCTCAGCTCGCTGTCACATCCACAAGCAGAGCAGCTGGATCTCCAGGCCTGACCAAACTGGATCCCAGGGCCCCAAATGCTTCCCGTCTCCTGTCTTGGAAGTTGGGGCCCCAAACAGCCATCAGCCATGACACCGTCCTCAAACTTCCCTCCATCCCTCCAGAAGCCCCATCTGCCTGTGGGCCCTCTGACCCAAGCGACCTTCCACCCCAAAGCAGCAGCCCCAAGCAGAGGCAAGCAGACCCTTGTGGATACGAGGCAGGACAGACAGAATCAGGGGAACTGGGCTCCAGCCTTGACCATCCCCTAACTGGCTGTATGACATGCCTGGCAAGTTTCTTCCTTCCTTGAACCTTAAAATATCTATGACACTAATTCCTGCTGAAGTGCCAATGACCGTTAATTGTGTAACTTTTCCCACAATAGTCTCGTCTTGGGAGAGGAGAAAGTCTCAACCATCACCTATTCACTTACACGGTAAAAACACACTAAACAACACATCCTGGGAATGGGGTGCCTATTTTTAGCAATGCGACCCACTGAGCCCTGCTCTAGCCACAGCCCACCGCGGCTGTCAAGGAAGGCCAAGGGGCCATGCTGAGCTGACACAGGAAGCAGAGCACCAGCCTGGAGCCTGATACCCCGCAAGACCAGGACGGCAACCCTTACATTACACACCTTCTAAGGGGCTGTTCCAAGAACCAGTCCCTCACGACAGCCCTAAGCGCTGACCCTGTTTATAATCAAAGAAACTGAGACCCAGGGAGGTTCAGTAACACCCCTGCCGAAAGATGCAAAGCCAGTTAAGTGTCCAGCTAGAAACTGAGCCTGGGTGGCTGTCTGACTCTTATCCTGTGCCATGGTGGGTGATCAAGCGGCAATGCTAATGCCAGTTTCCTCTCCTCCCCCTCATCCATCCATTTTCATAGGACCTGGTTCTTTGGAAACCTCCACCCTCTGCACTCAGGTTTCCTTCCCCAGTCACCTTCTATTCAAGTTTGCACACCAGAGTTGAGCAGAGCCACCTGGGGAGAAAAAGCCACCTGCTCCTCCAACTTCAAGCAGCATCATTTTAGGGCACATCTGACCTCGTTTTCTTTGATACGCTCAGCCTGCTGGTGTTATCTGTTTTGGAGCTGCCCTTAGATGAGGGTGGGGGGAAAATGACTGCATTGGAATGAAAGGCCTGGAAGGATTCTGAATCCATACCAAGGCCCACCTGTGATTTCCCCTGGGAGGGTCCCTGGGGCTGGGAGAGAGGCATAGGAATGGGGCACAGACATTTCACTGATACTTTTATGTTATTTTATTTTTTACAGCCAAAAAAAATTATATAAGAATTGAGTCTCATTTTAAAGTAAATAAACACTTTAGGCAGATAGATTGCTGGCAGATGACCAAACTCTGTACTCGTAGGAAGTGCCTGGTGAGACAGACCAGGCCTCCCAGGACAGAGCCCTGAAGTGGGAGGAGAGGACCCCTCTTTTTCCAGGATGGGCGGGGCCTTGTGCAAAGAGGCAGATGGTGGAGTGGTTTCTGGAGCACAGGGACAAACTCTCTGCCCCCAAAATACCTCACACATCTGCTCGTTCATGCCTGAAATTCCTTCACCGAGGGGCCGTCTTTGATTCCAGTCAGAAATAGGCCTGAAATCATAAACCCACCCAAAAGACATAAAACGGTGCCTTCAAGTCATACTCAAAGGGAGCAAGGTTGCTGCGGAGTGAGGCTCTTACAACGCCTCCCAGGACAATCTGGAGGAGGCAGGACCTGACGCCCGACGGCTTCCTGATGGCCCCAAAGGTGATGAGGAGGAGTTCTGCGGCAGCCTCAGGGTGGTGCCTATCCTCACCCTGTCCTACCTGACAGGTTGCTGGCGGGCGGTGGGGATGATAAGGCTGAGAGCCCCAGGGCCACCAGGGATGAAAGAATCTGAGCCTGGGAAGCTTCATGGGCTGGGGAGGGGTGGTGCCTTTCAGAGAAGACTGAACAGGAAAAAGTCGAATATCTGGAACCAGGAAAGTGGGAGTCGCCCACACCAGGCTGCGCCCAATCTAGCTGGAGGCCTGCCTGGGGCCTCGTGTTTTAAACAGGATCTAGACAAATGGGGCCACGTGTTGAGAAGCGTGAACAGAACAGTGAGAGAGGCTCGAACCGGGTCAGGAGAAAACAGGAATGCGGGAACTGAAAAAGAATGCTCCATGTCATGGTCCATCAGGGAATGCAAATCAAACCACAGTGCGGCACCGCTTCACACCTAGGACAGCTACGATTTTTTTATAACGGAAAATAACAAGTGTTGGCAAGGATGTGGAGAAATTGGAACCCTCGTGCGTTGCCGGCAGGGATGTAAAACGGTACAGTCGCTGTGGAAAACAGTTTGGCTGTTCCTCAAAATGTTAAAACAGAATTACCATATGATCCAGCAATTCCACTCCTAGGTGTATACCCAAAAGAACTGCAAACAGGTGTCCAAACAAAAACTTGTGCATGCATGTTCACAGCAGCTCTATTTACAACAGCCCAAAGATGGAAACCACCCAAACGTCCATCAACGGAAGAACAGAAAAACAAAATACTGCATATACGTATAACGGAGTAGTATTCAGCCTTACAAAGAATGAAGCACTGATGCACACGGCAGCATGCGTGAGCCTTGAAAACACGCTGAGTGCAGGAAGCCAGACACAGAAGGCCACACACTGCATGATTCTATTTATACAGAATGTCCAGGAGAGGCAAATCCACAGAGAGAAAGCAGATCAGTGGTTGCCAGTGGTGAGAGGTCTGGGTGGTCATAGGTAAGGGGTGCGGGATTCATATTTAGGGTGATGAAGAAGCCACGGAAGCAAGTAGTGGTGATGGTTTTACAAACACGGTGAACGTACTAAATGCCACCGAATCACACACTTTAAAATGGTTATGATACATTTTGTATGTATTTTACCCCAAGAAAAAAAATGCTTTTAAAAAATTGAGAGGACCTTGGGAAGGACATAGTACCTGATAACAAATATCTGAGGGTCTATCCAATAGGGGTTCGAGGACAGGACCTGTCTTGCAAGTTCCCAGAGTATGGAATCTCCCGGAAGCCAAGCTCCAGCATCACAGCACACATTGCAGCCAGCATTCCCTGCACACCTGCCACGGTCAGGCCAGAAGCTTTCATCATGAGAGGATTTTCTCACTTCATACCCACAACAGCCCTAGGAGGTAGTGACTGTTATCCCCAGTTTTGGGTGAAGAAAATGAGGCTGGGAGAAGGTAGGTAACTGGTCCACAGGCATCCAGTAAGTGCAGGGGCTGAGATCCCAATGTGAGCACCTGTGCAATGGGCTGCTACCATGCACCACCACTGGTGCAGAGAACGTGGGTTGCAGCTTCGGAAAGTCCAGGCTCAACCAAGTCCCACTGTCGCTCGCTTGCATGCGACCTCTGGCTATTTACTCAGCCATGCGGTGCCTCAGTTTCAGCCTCTGTAAAAACTGCAATTATACCACCAACCTCAAAGGACTGCTGGGACAATGAAATGAGATGACTGTGCTCAGCAGCTCCTGGCACATAAAGGGCTCCATAAACATCCAGTTTCATTTCTTTTTCCCAAAAGTAGAGAAAATGACAAAGATGGAGGAGACTATCTCAGCACGTAGTGTGTGCACCCCGTCAAAGGAGGCGAGGAGGCGCAGCACAGCAAAGAGCCACTTACACGGGCACCGGCCCCGACGACCTTGACGGTTCTGCCCTTGAAAGCCGACGCGGCTACAACGTAAGACCCCTTCCCGAGAGCGGGCTCTGCTAGGCAAGAAGGGAGTGTGATCCAAGGGCACTGGGATCCTAAAGGAATCATTGCCACAAAAAAAGAAAATGTGCAAAGAAACAGAAGGCTGGGAACAGCAAAAATAAAGTTTGCCTGTAAAAATAGAAGTAACTCACATTTTTAGAGCATGCTCATGTGTGCCAGACACTCTGCTGAGCGTTCTGTGTAGGTTATCTCCCTGACTCTGCACATCGCTGTGGGCCGGTACTATGATTATCCCCATCTCACTGGTGAGGAAGCAGAAGCCGAAAGAGGTTCAGGAGCTTGCCCGAGGTCACGGAGCTCGGAACCCCGGGCCAGTCCCGAGAAGCCCTATCACCTGGATGCAGTCACCTGACTTTGGGGTGTCGCCTCCAGACACCACCTGGCCAACTCCCGCCCTCTGCTGTCCATCACACCTGGAGACGCCTTTCCAGAGCGGAAAATCAGCCCCAAGCAGCGGCAAACCTCTTGCTGCCTCGCTGTGGCCAGCAAGCGGAAGCTCGAAGCTGATGCGAAGAAGGAAACATGAGAGGATCAAGTAAATATTTGGGGAAGTGTTGTTAAATAGAGGGGAAAAAATGGTGAACTTCTGTCTTCACCAGCTCGATCAGCTTTAGGGCGAAACCACAGGCTGCTTCAAGCGGCTGCCAAACGCCCAGCCAGATCCTGCCAGTGCGCTGGCTCTGACGGCAAGAGGGCTCAGGTTTCCCAGGGTGGCGGGGCAGGGCTGGCCACCGGGGGAAGCGGAAGCAGCAGGGAAGCGACCCCCTGGCCGGCCCAACAGCACTATCCTGGTGAGGGCCAAAGAGGCGGTACAGCCGCCCAGACACCTTCCCAAGTTGCCAAGTTCGTCCCACACATCAGAGATCCACGCAGGAAAGAGACTGCAGGGAGGGATTACAGACGACCCAGGGGCCTGGGCACCTCCAAGTACACCCGACATCCGAATGGGCAGAGGGTGTGGAGGGGGTGGTCACGGATGAACAATAAACAGGGCTCTACCTCTGCCGGGCTCCCGTCACTGCTTCCCCGAGGGAGAGCTGGCCCTAGGGACGCCACTCCGCACGACAGGAACAATTCATCCTACCCTTCAGCTGCCCAGCGAGGGAATTAGGAAGATGAAAAAGGCAAATGCTGAAAGGAAGCTGAGATCTTAATTTTTTTGGCTTAAGCTAACAAGGAAGGGCTTACAACGTATCAGACACTAGGCCAAGTCCTACACATGGATTATCTCATTTAATTTTCCTAACAGCCCTACAAGGTAGTTACCACCACCATCACCGTTTCATAAGTGGACGAACTGAGTGCCAGAGAGTTAAAGGACACATGTGATGACGAGCTTGTGTGTGGTGGAATTAGGATGGAAACCCATGTGGTCTGACCTCACAACCCACACTCCTAACCAACATCCTTTACCACTTCCTGAAACAGACTCTCAGGAGGTAGTAGAAGGAATTATTAATCTCAGCTCCTAGCCTCTGAGCATTTACAGCTTCATAAAGGGGATGGACAGGCGGATCCAATGCAAAGAAAAACTACCTCGGAAAACACAAGTCACATCACTAAACATGTGCGTCCATGTGGATTATGCCAAGTCCTGTGGGTGGGTGTGCAGGCACTGGGGAGCCACTGGAGTGACTGTAGAGGAGGAGAGTGGGCACTTTATTTTAAAATATGATGCTGCACAATAGCCAAAAGGTGAAAACAACCCAAATGTCCATCACTGGGTAAAAGGGCACACAAAATGTGGTATATACACACAATGGAATATTACCCAGCCATAATAAGAGAGGAAATTCTGACACAGGCTACGGCATGGATGAACCTTGAGGACACGATGCTAAGTGAAGTAAGTCAGTCATAAAAGGTTAGATATTGCCTGATTCCACATATATGAAGTACCTGGAATAACCAAACATAGCCAGAAAATGAATGGTGGTAACCAGGGGCTGGAAGTAAGGGAGAATGGGAAGTTATTGTTTAATGAGTACAGAGTTTCAGTGTGGGATGATGAAAAAGTTCCGAAAATGGTTAGTGTGATGATTGCACAATAATGTACATGTAGTTGATGTCAGCTAAAAATGGTTGAAATGGTAAATTTTATGTTGTGTATATTTCACAATAAAAAATTCCAAAATATAGTGATGGTGATGTGATCATGTGCTGAATCTCAAAGTGTTTAGTCTTTGCTTTTAGTGAGGAACAGAGTGGTGACCCAGGCAGCCTTGTGCAGAGTGTAGGGGTGCCTGACTCATCATAAAGCCGGGAAGTTATTTCTTGGGAGGCTATAGGTAATTCAGCCTTTTGTGGGTTTTTTGTGGTGGCAGAGGTTGAGACAGGGTCTCACTATGTTGCCCAGGCTGGTCTTGAACTTCTGGGCTCAAGCAATCCTCCTGCCTTGGCCTCCTGGGTAGCTGGGACTACAGCTGCACCACCACGCCCAGCCTCCTCTTGTGTGTAAGGCCCCCTTGAAGACACTCTGAAATCAGGTCTTCTGTGTTTTGAAAGTTCACTTCCCACTGAGTTTGAATATCCAAGAAAGTAGGTGAGATTAGCCATTTTGTGTTGGCAGGCCCGAAAGGAGGGGATCCTACAGGTGGAACTGGAGAAAAAGTGGTCAGGGCCTGGATCTATGAGATAATGGACACTGAACCACATCCCTGGCTCAGTCTGCCACCCCAAACAACTCGAGAACAGAGACAAGAATGGGAAAGACCTGTCTGCCAAAAATAACACTATTGTAATATCAGTAGTACCGTCATGCACCACATAACAATGTTCCAGCCAGTGACGGACCACACATATGACAATGGTCCCCTAGGATTACAATGGAGCTGAAAAATTCCTATCGCCTAGTGACATCATAGGTGTCATAATCCAGCAGCACACATTCCTCATGTGTTTGTGGTGATACTGATATAAACAAGCCCACTGCACTGCCAGTCATGTATCAAAGTCTACCACAAGGTGAGCATTACACCAAGCCTGTAGTCCCAGCTAATAGGAAGGCGGAGATGGAAGG
The DNA here is from genome assembly GCF_043159975.1 of Macaca nemestrina. Lineage (NCBI taxonomy): Eukaryota > Metazoa > Chordata > Mammalia > Primates > Cercopithecidae > Macaca > Macaca nemestrina. The sequence goes on from NC_092134.1 coordinate 140,102,262, forward strand.
ATGACTTGAGCCCAGGAGTTCGAGTCTCACCTGGGCAACATAGCAAGACCCCATGAATTTTTTAAAAATATGTCTAGCACAGCACATACAATTATGGACAGTACATAATACTTAAGAATAATAAACAACGATGTTACTGGTTTATGTATTTGCTATGCTATACTTTTACCATTATTTTGGAGTATACTCCTTTAATTAATTTTCTTTAAAGTTAAGTAAAACAGCCTCAAGCAGGTCCTTTACAAGGTATCCAGAGGCACTGTTGTCACAGGAGACAGCTCCGTGTCTTCCTGCCCCTGAAGACCTTCCAGCGGGACAAGATGCAGAGGTCTCACTATGTTGCTCAGGCTGGTCTCCAACTCCTGGGCTCAAGTGGTCCTCCCACCTCAGCCTCCCAAAGTGCTGGGATTATAGTCGTGAGCCTCCGCACCTGGCCAAAAAAAATATTTATATAAATTTATAAATTTAGTGTAGTCTAGCACAAGCTGGACATGCTACCAAACCTGTAGTCCCAGTTACTTGGGAGGCAAAGGTAGAAGGATCACTTGATCCAGGAATTCGAGTCCAGCCTAGGCAACACAGCAAGATCCCATGAATTTTTTATGCTTCCTGTATCGCCTGCAGAACCGTGAGTCAATTAATCTTTTTTGTTGTTGTTTTTGTTTGTTTGTTTGAGATAGGGTCTCACTCAGTTGCCCAAGCCGGAGTGCAGTGGTGCAATCACAGCTCATTGCAGCCTCGACCTCCTATGCTCAAGCAATCCTCACACTTCAGCCTCCCACCATGCCCAGCTAATTTTTGTAGTTTTTGTAGAAACACGGACTCACTATGTTGCCCAGGCTAGTCTCAAATTCCTGGACTCAAGGGATCCTCCTGCCTCCGCCTCCTAAAGTGTTGGGATTACAGGTGTGAGCCATCACGCCTGGCCCAAATCTCTTTCCTTATAAATTACCCAGTCTCGGGAATTTCTTTTTTTTTTTTTTTTGAGACGGAGTCTCACGCTGTTGCCCAGGCTGGAGTGCAGTGGTGCGATCTCGGCTCACTGCAAGCTCCGCCTCCTGGGTTCACGCCATTCTCCTGCCTCAGCCTCCTGAGTAGCTAGGACTACAGGCGCCCGCCACCGCGCCCGGCTAATTTTTTGTATTTTTAGTAGAGACGGGGTTTCACTGTGGTCTCGATCTCCTGACCTTGTGATCCGCCCGCCTCGGCCTCCCAAAGTGCTGGGATTACAGGCTTGAGCCACCGCGCCCGGCCTCTTTTTTTTTTTTTTTAATGTTTTTTTTTAATGCTGAAAATTTTGCCGTAAGGGACAGAAGGATGTGTAAAAAGAAAGGAAAAGGCACAGTAATTAAGTCATCCTTAGAAATGATGAGGTTTTCTTCCTTTCAAATAACTTCACTTTAATGTAACTTCAAGCCCAAACATTCAGGTATTTCTTTATAGCAGTGCAAGAACAGCCTAATACAGGGGTACCATTTTAAATCTTTTATACTGAATTTTTAGTGTACACGTAGCAAAGATACGGTAAAAATACACATATCCAAATTACTCTGGCAGCTCCAGCGTATAGACACACAAATACTATCGTGTTAGAATGGCCTGCAGTATTCAGCACAGAAGCATGCTGTACAGATTTGGAGCCTAGGAGCAAAAGGCTCTGCCTTAGCATGTGTAGTAGGCCATACCATCTGCACATGCAGGTTTGTGTAAGTGCACTCTGATGTTCACGCAGCAGCAAAATCACCTAACAGTGCATTTCTCAGAACACATCCCAGTCGTGAAGCAATGCATGACTGTACAGTTATTGATCCCTTATTAAGCATTTTATAAGTCCTCTCCTTTAATCCTCACAACATCCCTGTGAGGTCTTAGCGATTATATGCATTTGACAGAGGAGGAAAGTGAAGCTGCAAAAGGTCAAGAGAAGTGTTTGCAGTCGCTGCCCTAGTCAGCCAGGATCTGGATCTCTCATCCAAAACTTATTTTCTCAACCACCACAGGAGAGCATTTTCGCTAGACACTTGAATACAACAAACGCAACAGAAGTCTCCACTGCTGGGAGGGAATATTGCCACAAAGGCCAGTATTCATCCAAACAACAGGTTTCGAGCCCTTAAATGCCTGGCGATGTGCTGAGTCCTGGTTCATAATCCATGAAACACAAACAAAAAGGCTGTTCTTGGGTTATGATCACAAGCATTCTCTGGGCTCGCTTGAGGGTCAGTTTCAAATGTATTGTCGGCCACAGAACTGTGTTAAAACAACGAGCTTCCCTCCTTCCCATTCCTCTGTGGTGAAACCAGGCTGCCCTGGTGTCGCCCAGCAGGCCACAACAACAAGGTATTATTTTAAATTGGGCTTTCAAAGGCCATTTAAGGCAGGAGTAGCAAATTCTTCTATCTGACAAAGATCATCTGAACCACAGAGAAAAAAAAACAATGAAAATGCATGAGAAGAAAGAAACTTAAATTAGGGTCTTCTTAAAGAGTGAAAAATACGAAATGTCTCTCTCGCCACAGTATTCGGAAAAACAGCCAGCGGAAACAATACATACTTTTTAAAGTCATTCTTTAGTTGTAAATTTACATCCAATTAAGGGAGAAAACTGCAGGGGTAAGAATGTGTTAGAGGAGAGGAAGAAGGAACTCCAATGCAGAGGCACCATCTCCCAAGCACATTTAAAGCCCTGTTCTGGAAAGTGCTGGAGCCTGTTTTCCAGTGAAAGGTGCTGTGCTAAGCACACAGCAGAACACCCTGCAACCCTCTGAGACACCAAAGCACTTCTGGTGTTTTTGTTGTTGTTCACTAGAGAAATGTTAGCAAGCACATAACATAAAAAGAAATCACTTATAATCACTAACTACCATTAGCATTTTTGGTGTATTTCCTCTAATCTTTCTTCTTTTTTAAAAAAATTAGGATTTGTAGTTTTATATCTTACAATATTTGCTTGACATTTTTTCATTAGCATTATCTTGTTTTGTTTTTTCAGAGACAGGGTCTCACTCTGTCACCCAGGCTAACGCTCAATGGCACGATCATAGCTCACTGCAGCCTCCACCTCCCAGGCTTAAGTAATCCTCCCACCTCAACCTCCCAAATAGCTGGAACCACAGAGGCACACCCCTATACCTGACTAATTTATTAAAAATTTTTTTGTAGAGACAGGGGTCTCACTAGGTCGCCCAGGCTGATCTCGAACTCCTAGGCTCAAGCGATCCTCCTGCCTCAGCCTCCCAAAATGCTGGGATTACAAATGTGAGCCACCACACCTGGCCTATTTTGAGTCATTATACATAATTTTTGAAGACATAATTTTTAAAAGCCCATACAGTGGCCCATCAGGCCGGTCGCAGTGGCTCACACCTGTAATCCCAGCACTTTGGGAGACCAAGGCAGGCGGATCACCTGAGGCTAGGAGTTCGAGACAAGCCTGACCAACATAGAGAAACCCTGTCTCTACTAAAAATCCAAAATTAGCCAGGTGTGTTGGTGGTGCAAGCCTGTAATCCCAGCTACTGGGGAGGCTGAGGCAGGAGAATTGCTTGAACCCAGGAGACCATGCCATTGCACTCCAGCCTGGGCAACAAGAGTGAAACTCTGTCCAAAAAAAAAAAAAAAGAATGTATCAAAATTTATGTAACTAATTTTCTATTGTTAGACATTGAGTATGCTTCCAGTTTTTAGCTACTATAAATAGTGCTGCAATGAAAAAATATACATATAACTTCTTTAGTATAAACTCCAAAGAACAGAATTATGAATGAATGTTTCTAAGGCCCTTGATATCAACTTCCAAATAATTGTACTAAAAATAATTCTAAGCAATGTTTCATTTTTGCAACTCTCGACATAAATGGCACTACATCTCAGTATTTTCTACATGGACAGTTTAAGTCATGCTGACAGATAAATCTGTCCTGTGGGCCTGGGATTTCCCACTTCTGTTTTGAAGTGTCTTCTACTAGTTGCTCATATACCAGCTGAAAATGTGCTTCCAAACTACCCTGGCAGCTCCACTGCTAGCACCAACCACACTGTGTCTTACATCAGAGGCAGTTGGTGGCCTGCCTGCTTCCGGCACTCCAGGAGTGCAAGGACCAAGCCCGGCTCACCTCTGCCTCCTCCCTGCACAGCTCCTTTTAAACCTCTCATCTTCCATCCACAGTTCTCAAACTATTTTTTAAACTCTTCCGCACATCCTCATCCCTCCCTGAGTCGTGTGTCACAGGATACGAAGTGGGAAGGATCTGAGGCCGTGGGCAACTCCCTAGCCTCTTGGCCTTCAGACTCATCTGTAAAATGAGGGTAATCATCCCTCTCCCAGAGACTGCCTGCAAGGATTAAGGTAGATAATGCACGCAAAGCTCTTAGTAACCATAACGGGAGCCTTAGAAAATACTCAATAAATAATAGTTTTTTCCAAAAAAAAAAAAAATACATAATAACAAACCCACCAAAAAATTGTTTAATCCTCTACACACTGGAGGAGATTAATGAATCATACAGCTGTCTCTCTCATCTGAAGCTTGCCCAGGCCCTAAATGCCTGGAGAGAGACTCAGAACCTTTGGGGACTGTGCCAAACCCACTGAGCCTCAGGCCAAGGGCTAGGGAGGTCTGGCAATGCCAGGCTTGGGACGGCGGGCGGGCAGCTGGTCAGCACAGAGCCACAGAAGCTCTAGGTCAGCTGTGCACAAAGAAGGGTTAAGGACAAGCTACGGGGAAACCAAAAAGAAACAGCCTGAATCAATCCAACTGGGACAGAGGGCACCAACAGCAAGCAGGGAAGTGGTTCAAGGGGCAACAGGTTCCTCCCAACTGGCAGCTTGGATGCAGGTGAGGGACGCAGACGGCGCTCCTGAGCTGACCCTGGACAAATCTCCTGTTGTTCATCAACGAGGCTGGAGTTGAGTCACTGTGGCATTGTCCAGCCACTCTATCAGGAGGAAACAGCTGGACAGACCAACACGAAATGCAGGAAGCCTCAAGCTCCACCAGGGCTCCCTGTGGGGCCCCTCCCTGTTTGGGAGGCCTAGCATCCTGCCTGCCTGTCCCCCAGGGACCCTTGACCAACCCTGAAGCATCCACTGTCCAAACAGACATCCCTGTTTCCTGCCTCCAAGTGCCCAGGGCAAAACGCAAGCTCTCTGTGTGGCATTTTGGCAGCCCTCCTAGGGGCAGGGAGGTGGGGTCACCTGCTTTCAACCTGCCAGTAAATAGAAACCAAGGTGTAGGAAAACAAGTGGTAGAGAAAAAAACAACGACATTTAATTAATTCGGAAAGGACATACTGTGTAGCAAGAGGACAGTTTTTCTCTGGACTAAAACATGAGCAACATCTAAAAGTGGGCGTCACCTCCCTGCAGGAGCACATTCGGACAGACTGGGGACTCAAAGCTCTCTGTTAAGAGGGGTTCTTGCCAACTTCCTTATCTATGGACATGAACTGGGTCTCCTAGGCTCAGATAAAAGATCCAAAATCCCTGTTAGGATTTAGAAATAACTCAGGGCCAGGCGCGGTGTCTCACACCTGTAATCCCAGCACTTTAGGAGGCCGAGACAGGAGGAGACCAGTTTGAGACCAGCCTGGACAACACACACAAAAAAAATTTAATTTACCAGGCATGGGGGTGTGTGCCTGAAGTCCTAGCTATTCAGGACTTGATCTGCTGCTAGCCTAGCAGATCAAGGCTGCAGTGAGCTATGACTGTGCTACTGCACACCAGCCTGGGTGACAGAGCAAGTCTCTATCTATTTTTAAAAGAAGAAAGGAGGGGAGGGGAGGGGAGAACTCAGATAAGCAGCAAGATGGTTCACAGTTTAAAGTCAGATAGACTCAAGCTGGAATGCTGCCCCTAACAGTAGCTATGTGACTGATACAGTCCCAACAGTAGCTATGTGACTGATACAGCCCCCAACAGTAGCTATGTGACTGATACAGTATATATAACTTCACAGCCTTCAGTCAAGGTTTGCAAACTCAGGTACCTACGAGGTGGAAAACATAAATTCAGGAAGCTAGCTGTGTACAAGGGCATGTCCCAGCACTGTGCCAAGACTGAGGGGTCAGAAAAGCACAGCCCTATATGGAGGTGGTACCTGAGAGTCAGATCCAGCCAATTGTTGCCACTGGGCAGCACAGGCTCAGGGTAACTAGACCTTCCAACTTTAAAAAGCCAACATCGGCTAGGTGCAGCGGCTCATATCTATAACTCTAGCACTTTCGGAAGCCAAGGCAGGAGGATCGCTTGAGCTCAGGAGTTTGAGACCAGCCTGGGCAACATAGTGAGGCCTTGTCTCTACCAAAAAAAAAAAAATTTTTTTAATTAGCCAGATATGGTGGCACGTGCCTGTGGTCCCAGCTACTCAGGAGGCTGAGGTGGGAGGATCACTTGAGTTTGGGAGGTCGAGGCTGTAGTGAGATGTGATCACACCACTGTACTATAGCCTGGGCAACAGAGCAAGAACCTAGAAAGAAAAGAAAAGAAAAGAAAAGAAAAGAAAAGAAAAGAAAAGAAAAGAAAAAGAAAACAAGGACAGGAGGACAGAAAGACAGAAAGAAAGAAAAGCAAAGCAAAGCCAACATCCTTATTTTGAAAAATCTCTCCAGTGTGTCAGTTGGGCCCAAACAAAATGCATCTGTGGCCTGGATCAGACCTAGCGGCCACTGGATTGCAACCTCAGCTCTAAGCCTGAGATCTGCAAAACGGGGGCAAATAAAAGAGCCTCGCTTTGGGAGAATGAGATGGGATTAGGTCTGTCAAGCATTTCACGCCGCCTGACACACAGAAAGCACTTGATAAATGGTGACTATTAACTAGGCAGCGTTGGAAGGGACTTCAGGAAGACCCACCCCAACCTTCTTGTTCCACAAGATGAAACTCAGGTCCTACGACTGAGCCACAACCTGCAAAGGAGCCGGTGGCCAGCGGCAGGCTGGACCCAGGCCCACTGACTCCCACCTGAGTTCTGAAGGCCCGAGCCACCTCTCTCACTTACAGAAGCAGTTTATCACCCACCACTCCATAAGGGTCCCTCCTGGGGGCTGGTCTACCCCGTTACGGGCATCTCCCCCAAGGGAAGTGTTGTGTGTACATCTTTTTGATTCACCAGCAGAGCTCAGCCTCACCTCGGGCAGGTGATGGGGGCTTGGTCAGCAAGAACTGACTGACTGATCCGTGGCAATGCTCTCCCAGCTCTCCCGGCCCCGCAGTTCAGTTTACACTGTATGTGGTCCTTGGCCCAGGCCTGCGCCAAGGTCAACCTCCTGCCCTAGCCCAACCCGGGCTAGTGGAAAGGAAACGCTGGGCATAAAAGGGGGTGACATCAATAGGTAGAGAGATGAGGAGGGGACAGAGAAGGGCTGAGCTAAAGAAGGCATGCCAGAGGGACATGACGTGTACTTGGGGCAGGGCCAGAGTGCGGGCTGGCACAGCTGGGGAAGAGAGAGTGACAGGCTGGCACAGGAGTAGGGAGAGCAGATTCCAGGGGAAGACTGTGGCTGCTGGCGGCACAAGGGTCCCCAGACAGAGGGACTCTGGCCCTGCTGGGTTTCTGCCACCCAGGTCCTGCCGGGTTTAATCAGCCAGGTTCCAAAGAGCCGAGCTGTGTTCCCTGAGGTTCGGAGCACGCCAAAGTTGTGTCCTGTCCCCAGGCCCCCAAGATCCTGTTTGAACTCGTTCTTACTGAAAAACTTTCCATACTTGAGGGCTCCGGAGTTACGGCCTTGGAATTCCTCCCACTCGTTCCAAAGCATACATTAAAGCTTTCCAATTAACACCAGCTGAAAAGTAAACCTTCATTTTAAAGAGGCAACAGAGGAAAGGAAGAGGGAACGAGTGGGCAATGAATTTCCCAACCAGGCAGCTGAAACGTAGAATGGTTGGGCTGAAAGGACCTCAAGGCTCATCTGGTACAAACCCTTTGTGCTATGGAGAGGCACCCGGGCCCAGAACGCGGAGTGACGTGCACATGGTCACGCAGCCAGCCCACTTGGAGCAACACCAGACTCCGGGGTGGCCGGCAGCCAGGCCCGTGCCCTTTGAGTGACAGGGCATTGCACTGTCCCACAGTCCATATTCTCACCTGGGAACAGCCAACACCTCCCCACAGAGGCAAAAGCCCAACGTCACCCACACCTTTCAGCACAGGTTTCTCTCACCTGCAAATGGCTCACTCTCCTCCCCAAATCAAAGGAGGTGACCTGAAAGAAGGGAGAAGGGGAGGGCACAGGATCTGGTCAGCAGAGAGGAGCAGAGGTGCATTCACAGCAGAGAGGCCCTCTGGTGAAGCACACAGCCCTCCAGGCAGGGGCAGGACGGACTGAGAGGATGGGGAGGGAGAGAAGGCCAAGGCTTCCTGCAGGAAAAAGCACACACAAACATCACATGGTCGACAGCGTTTCACAACAAAGCTCCTGGAAGGCAGGGGCTGATCTGGGAGTCCCAGCAGGCCTGGCGAAGCTCAGACCCAAGTTTCCCCCATGGAAAGAACACGGACTTTGGAATGACCCAGATTTGAGTTTAAATCCCTTCTCTGGCATCCAGACTGGAGGACCTTGGGGAGTCAGTGAACCCCCCACTGAGCCTTGTTTTTCTCACCTATAAATAGATGTCTAGCACAACACCTGATGCATCAAAGGTAAAGCAGGGGCCGGGCGCGGTGGCTCATGCCTGTAATCCCAGCACTTTGGGAGGCCGAGGTGGGTGGATCACAAGGTCAGGAAATCAAGACCATCCTGGCTAACACGGTGAAACCCCGTCTCTACTAAAAATACAAAAATGAGCTGAGCGCGGTGGCGGGCACCTGTAGTCCCAGCTACTCGGGAGGCTGAGGCAGGAGAATGGCGTGAACCCGGGAGGCGGAGCTTGCAGTGAGCCGAGATCGCACCACTGCACTCCAGCCTGGGCAACAGAGCGAGACTCTGTCTCAAAAAAAAAAAAAAAAAAAATAGAAAAATTAGCTGGGCGTGATGGTGGGCGCCTGTAGTCCCAGCTACTCGGGAGGCTGAGTCAGGAGAATGGCGTGAACCCGGGAGGCAGAGCTTGCAGTGAGCTCACGCCACTGCACTCCAGCCTGGGACACAGAACCAGACTCCGTCTCAAAAAAAAAAAAAAAAAAAAAAAGGTAAAGCAGGAACTGCTGGTTATTCACACTGCTGAGACTTTCCTCCTGATATCTTATCCACTCTTGGCCACTTTATAAGCATCCTGAGGGCAGAAAGCATAGCACCTTGTCCAGTGTGGGGTCAGGGAACCAGCTTGGAGAATATCCATTTCTGGGCTTTCTAAACATCCCCCTACCGTCGCTGTCGGGGGTACAGCAAGGGGCTGCATCCGTGACCATGTCCCAAAGGCGGTGCTAAGCTCCATTGTCACCCTACTCCATCCACACGCCAGGGTCCCTGTGGACACGGTGATCTCGGTCCTGAGTCCACAGCTCTCCCACACCGTCCACCGAAGTCCTGCCTGTCTTTGCAACCTGCGTGCCAGGCTTAGCAAACCATCTGACCCTCATCACATCTCTGGAGGGGCCGGAGGGAAGAAAAGGAGGCGTTTTCCACCGGTCACAGATGATGAAACTGAGGCAAAGAAATTAGGCTGCTGCTACCTGGCAGTCAGCACAAGGCCAGTTCACACCGTGGCTGGGAGTGGGAGAGACCCGCTGGGCACAGCTGCAGGGAGGGCGTGCTAAGGAGTCCAAAGGCTACAGGTGCAGTGGGGCTGAGAGGAAAATTTCCCCATGTTTGTCAATAAATATAAAACAAGTATCCCTGTTCCATTAAAAAAAAAAAAGCAGGGAGGGGGCTGGCCGGGCCCAGTGGCTCATGTCTGTAATCCCAACACCTTGGGAGGCCAAGGTGGTCGGATCAACTGAGGTCAGGGGTTCGAGACCAGCTTGGCCAACATCATGAAATTCCATCTCTACAAAAATACAAAAATTAGCTGGGCATGATGGTGGGTGCCTGTAATCCCAGCTACTCGGGAGGCTAAGGCAGGAGAATCACTTGAACTCAGGAGACAGAAGTTGCATGAGCCGTGATCACGCCACTGCACTCCAGCCTGGGCGACAGAGCGAGACTCCATTTCCAAAAAAAAAAAGGCAGGGGGGTGGGGGCGGTGTGGGAATCAGGTAAATGTGATAATGTAGCTGTTAGTGGTGGAAATGAGGATGAGGATTTTCTATATGCCAGGGGGGTTCTAGATGCTTCACGTATCAACTCACTTCACATTTGAATAACCTTGTAAACTAGATCCTTTATAATCCCCACTTCACAGGCGAGAAAAGGGTCTTAAATAGCTTCCATGTCACATAACTGGAGAGCGGCAGGCCCAGGATGGGAACCTGACGCAGGGCGCTAACCACCTCCCTGCACTGCCTCTTACCACACATGCCTTCTCCACCTTCAGGCCATTCCCTTCACCTCCCAGCCCTAGGGCGACAGCCAGGCAGGCAAACAGTCCTGCAGGTCCCAGGACCAGCAGCCACTGCCTCCCAAGGTGCTTCCTCTCGCTGGAGGGGTCCGGGACCTGGATCTGCTCAGGGGATTGGACAACTGCTCCAACTCCCTAAAAATCAGGCCAGAATTCTCCTGGGATGTGCTGTTCCCACCGTCTCAGATTCCCAGAAGAACAGATGGACAGGGGAATTTCTGAATGAGTAACTAACCACAGAAAAATAAAGTTATGTAAATCAGCCTGGAACACGATTACAAAGGAATTAGGCATGGCCTTTCCAAAACTCAGCCTGAGGAAGCGGGAGATACCCGGAATGTGTGTGCTCCCTCCCTGCTGCCTGCCCCGGGGCAGAGCTGGGCCCACTGTGGGTTTCCAGGCTGCCCCTCTTTACAAAATGACAAGGTTTTTACCCCACGGGCAGCAGCAGAGGGACTGCTAAATGCACTTGGATTTCTCCCACCAACAGAAGAGACAGGCCCTAAGATACGAAAATCAGGCAAATAGTCCAACCGTTCCCTCTCCCCTCCCCTTGTTCTGTGTCCGCTGAAGTGCTTTTATTAATGATCCACTCACCACAATCTCCCTCCTGCAGCTTATAAAACAGAGTCCAAAAAATGTACCAATGACTCTGCCCTATCAGGATAGGAAATGACGGCAGGAAAACTCGAAATCCTCCCATCACAAGCCCTTCCAGCAGAATGGGCCGCCCTTGCAACACCCGTCAGGAAACCTGGATGACAAGGAACCGTCTGTGTAGCCACCCAAGACAGCCTGGAAAACAGGAGGGGAAATTTGGACAGGCCTCAGCTGGAATTCTATGTTTTCCATAATTTAGAATGAGGCTATCTATCCTGCTTGCCTACTTCCTTTCCTAAAGCCATCCTGCTTATAAAGGTGAAGATCTGTCACCCTGAAAGGCTTACAACTCTTCTGACACTCAGTTTGTGTCTGTCCCCAGTGGGGATGTCCCTCCACCCCTCAGAGCCACCTCGGGCTGAGGCTGAGTCCAGGAAACAACAAACAACAAACAAGCCAGAATGCGTCCAAGGGCGGCCACAGGGGTGGTGGGGTCTAGAAATGAAGTTATCTGAGAAACAGCTGATGGAACTGGAGAAGAGACAGAGGGGTTCTGTTGTCAAATACTCCCAGGTTGTCATGTGGACCACAGGGCAGGCGCGCACTCCCAGGCTCTGGCGGCAGAGGCATGGCCAAAGGATGGCTCCAGGAAGGCAGGGCTGAAAAGCTGAGCTGTGCAGCAGCGGGGGGCAGTTCTCATCAGCAGAAACAGCCAAGCAAATGCCGGCCACATGACGGGAATCCAGTGCGAGGGTGACCTACGGGGACCCTTGCTCCTCCAAGGGCCTCTCTTTACCTTACAACAATCACGAACCCTGCCGAGCAGCGTGACTCAGGACGGACGGCTCTTTCTCGGTTTTTAGTACCGTTTATTCTAAGTGCTCACGAAGTGCATTTCGCTCAGCACTTCACAAGCATTGCCGTGTTTCATCCTCATCAGAACCTAGTACGGCAAGTACGATGCCTGTCGTCACATGGTAGGAACCCAAAAACATCCCTTCTACCAACGAGAAAACTGTGGCTCAGAGAGGATTCGGAGCTTGCTAAGGTCAAGTGTCCGGGCAGCAGCAGAACTTGATTGTGAACCCCAGTCTGAAGCCCCAGGGCCTGCACCCTGATCCGCTATGCAGCTTACAGGGGCAGCAGCAGTCTTGGTCTCGAGAGACCTGTTAAAGGGTTGGCAGGCTGTGATCAAATGCAACGGGACATCACTAGCAGGTATCAAGTTATTTTCCCAAAATGTTCAATAAACACACATTGCTTTTACAAAAGAAAAGAGCGAAACTTTTATCTAAATGATCAAGTTCAGCCCACTGTCTTGCAATCAGAAATGTGTCCGCTTAAGAAGTAGCTAGCAGCCGGGCGCGGTGGCTCACGCCTGTAATCCCTGCACTTTGGGAGGCCGAGGCGGGCGGATCACAAGGTCAGGAGATCGAGACCATCCTGGCTAACACGGTGAAACCCCGTCTCTACTAAAATACAAAAAATTAGCCGGGCGCGGTGGCGGGCGCCTGTAGTCCCAGCTACTCGGGAGGCTGAGGCAGGAGAATGGCGCGAACCTGGGAGGCGGAGCTTGCAGTGAGCCGAGATGGTGCCACTGCACTCCAGCCTGGGCGATAGAGTGAAGACTCCGCCTCAAAAAAAAAAAAAAAAAAAAAGAAGTAGTTAGCCAATGGCCGGGCGCGGCAGCTCGTGCCTATAATCCCAGCACTTTGGGAGGCCAAGACGGGCGGATCACCTGAGGTTGGGAGTTCGAGACCAGCCTGACCAACATGGAGAAACCCCGTCTCTACTAAAAATACAAAATTAGCCAGGCGTGGTGGCGCATGCCTGTAATCCTAGCTACTTGGATGGCTGAGGCAGGAGAATCGCTTGAACCTGGGAGGCAGAGGTTGCGGTGAGCTGAGATCACGCCACTGCACTACAGCCTGGGCAAAAACAGCGAAACCCCGTCTCAAAAAAAAAAAAAAAAGAAGAAGTAGTTAGCCAGTCAAAAAGACAGGCAGTAAAAAGGTTTGTTAAAAAAATAAAAATAGAGTTGTCTGCAAGGATGTGGAGAAACCAGAGTCCTCACACACTGCTAGTGGGAACGTAAAATGGTATAGCTGCTTTGGAAAACAGCCTGGAAGTCTTTAAACAGTTCAACACGCAGTTACCGTATGACCCGGTGCTACAGACTGAATATTTGTGTACCCAAAATATTCCCATGTTGAAATCCTGGGCCCCAAGGTGATGGTATCAGCAGGTGGGGCCTTTGGGAGGTGATTAGGTCATGAAGATGGAGCCTTCAGGAACGGGACTAGTGCCCTAATGAAAGGGACCTCAGAGACCTCTCTTGCCCTGTTTCCACTGCACGAGGATATAAGTTTAGAACCCAGAAGACGGCTTCACCAGGACCTGACCACGCTGGCACCATGATCTGGGACCCCCCAGCCTCCAGAACTGGCAGAAATAAATGCCTACTGTTCATTAAGCCACCCGGTCTGTGGGACTTTGCTATATACAGCAGCCTGAGCTAAGACCCCCTGCAATTCCACTCGCAGGTATTTGCCCAAGAGAAATGAAAACACATGACCACACAAAAGCGTGGTACATGAACCTCACAGCCACATTAGGTGTAAGCCAGAAAAGGTGGTAATAACTCAAATGTCAGTCAACGACGAATGGGTACAGATAAACAAAATGTGGTCTGTCCGTATGCTGGAATATTACTGAGCCCTAAAAAGGAATGGAATTCTGACACATGCTACAACATAGATGAACCCTGAAAACCTTACGCTAAGTGGAAGAAGTCAGTCACAGAAGACGACATATTGTATAATTCTATTCATATGTCCAGGGTAGGTAAATCATGGAGACAAAAGGGACATTAATGGTTGGCTAAGGCAGGGAGAAAAACTGGGGGCGGGGAAGCAGGGCATGGGAGTGACTGTTAATGGAGTTTCTTTTGGGGGTGATGAAAAGGTTCTAAAATTGACAGTGCTGATGGTCACACGCTGAGAATATGGTAAAAACCACTGAACTGTCCTCTTCAGATAGACAAACTCTATGGTATGTGAGTTACATCTCAATAACACAAACCTGTTGGCCTTCTTCCTTAATGTTATCAGATTACAGGGAATTTTTTTTTTTTTTTTTTAGATGGAGTCTCACTCTGTCACCCAGGCTGGAATGCAATGGTGCAACCTTAGTTCACTGCAACCTCCACCTCCTGGGTTCAAGCGATTCTCCTGCCTCAGCCTCTGGAGTAGCTGGGATTATAGGCGCCTGCCACCACAGCTGGCTAATTTTTGTATTTTTAGTAGAAATGGGGTTTCACCACATTGGCCAGGCTGGTCTCGAACTCCTGGCCTCAGGTAATCCACCCACCTCAGCCTCCCAAAGTGCTGGATGTGAGCCACCATGCCTGGCCAGACTGCAGGGAATCTAATGAAGGAGAGCGATTATGGGGTTAATGAAAGAAAGACAGCACCCCACAAACTCACCACCTCCTGCCAGTGTCTAAGGTGTCACTCATTCACTCAACAAACACTCACTAAACACATGCTATATGCCATGCACCGCCCTACATGAGGGGTCAGCAAACCACAGTCTGCGGGCTGAATACAGCCCACAACCTGTCTTTGTATGGCCTGCATGCGAGAAATGGTTTCTATACTTCATAAGGTTGAAAAAAAATCAAAAGCAGAATATTCCATGATGCGGAAATGACATGAAATTTAAATTTCAATGTCCGTAAATACATTTTTTGGAACACAATCGCACTCATTTATGGAGTGTCTGCAGCCACTTCTGTGCTGCAAGGGCAGGGTTGAGCAGCTGCAACACAGACCATATGGTCTGCAAAGCCTAACATGTTTACAGTCAGGTCCTTTACAGATGAAATCGGCTGATCACAGAGCTAGATGTCAGAGATGCAGGAGAGGAGAAGGGATGAGTAACAGTCAGGGCCTCTGCCTTCGTGGGGTTTATGACCCACTGAGGATGACAGTCAGGGTCTGAGGATCACATAAGTGAGTACACAATTATAAACAAGGGGAAATGCTGCTGGGAGGGCCAGACCCTACTGCCCAGTGAGCACGTGTGACAAGGGGACCTGCCCAGGCCAGGGGTCCAGGCCAGCGCCCCTGGAGAAGGACTTGACTCTGGACCTGGGGACATGAAGGGAGCCACATTTGCAAAGCCCCAAAGAGGGAGGGTGCAAGGCCCAATAAAGGGGTAAAAGGACACTGAAGCTGCAGGGCAGAGTGAAGGACAGGGCATGCATGGCACCTGGCACTGGCAAACTGGCACACCCCTGAGGGTCTCCTGGGGTTCACAGACCAGGTCTGTGTCACTGGAGAATGTGGGAAGGGGACTGAGAACCATCTGATACACCTAGTACCAGGCGACCTAAGAAGATAGAAGATGAAAGAGTTCATCAACCAAAAAAATATCTGTTGATCACCTAACAAAGTGCCCATCACTTTATTTATCCAATATAGTACAGGACACAAAATAAGAAAGAGGCCTTCTTTTGGCCGGGCGTGGTGGCTCAAGCCTGTAATCCCAGCACTTTGGGAGGCTAAGGCGGGCAGATCACGAGGTCAGGAGATCGAGACCATCCTGGCTAACATGGTGAAACCCCGTCTCTACTAAAAAATACAAAAAAACTAGCCAGGCGAGGTGGCGGGCGCCTGTAGTCCCAGCTGCTCGGGAGGCTGAGGCAGGAGAATGGCATAAACCCGGGAGGCGGAGCTTGCAGTGAGCTGAGATCTGGCCACTGCACTCCAGCCTGGGCAAAAGAGCGAGAGTCCGCCTCAAAAAAAAATAAAATAAAATAAGAAAGAGGCCATCTTTTGACTTCAACAGGAAAGAGCAAGTTGAAGAAACAAGCCCAGTTTCTCATCATGGCCTCAGGACCTGATCAGAGCCGGGTCCCACTACTCAAACATAATTGCACTCGTGTCCCCAGTGCCTGGAATGAGCCTCCCCAGGCATCCACCAGGACTGCTCTCTCTGTCCCTTGGAGGGTCCATCAGATGTGACTGACTGGAGACGCTCTCCCTCCCCACCACACAGGCCCTGTGCCGTACCTGCAGCACCTAGGCCTTTACCCCATCCCTTTCTGCACCACACTTCCCGCTACCCAACAGACACATACTCCCTTGATGGGCTCTTACATTAGAATGTAAGCTTATGAGGACGGGAATTTCATTTTTCTCACTGCGTATTCCCAGCACTATGACCTGACATAGAGTTAGCTCTCAATAAATATTCATGGAATAGCTCCTGAACGACCATTGGGTCGATATAGAAGTTAACAAGGAAATTGGAGAATTTCTGGAAACAGGCTGGGCACAATGGCTTATTCCTATAATATCCACACTTTAGGAGGCCACGGCAGGAGGATTGTAGGAGCCAGGAGTTCAAGACCAACCTAGGCAATACAGCTAAACCTTATCTCTACAAAAAATTTAAAAATTAGCTCGGTGTAGTGGCATGTGCCTATAGCCCCAGCTACTGGGGAGTCTGAAATGGGAGGATCACTTGAGTCCAAGAGGTCGAGACTGCAGTGAGCTACGGTCCCTCCAGCCTGGGAGACAGAGTAAGACCCTGTCCCAAAAAAAAAAGCAGAAATAAATGAGATTGAGAGTAAAAAATATATATATATAAAAGATCAATGAAACAAAATCAGTTGTTTTAAAGATAAAATCTGATTCTGCTGAGCATAAAAATAAAAACAAAAACTTTTTAAATAAAATGAGATCTAATTCTAGAAAAGAACAAAATTGACAAACTTTTAACCAGACTAAGAAAAAAAAAAAGAGGACCCAAATAAATAAAATCAGAGATAAAAATGAAACATTACAATTGATATCACAGAAATTCACAGGCTCATTAGAGAGTACTAAGAGCCACTAGATGCCAATAAACTGAAAAACCTGGAAGAAACGCATAAATTCCTAGACAATGAATATTCACAGACTAAATACAAACACAAAACACCTAAAGAAAATGTAGGCCGGGCGCGGTGGCTCACGCCTGTAATCCCTGCACTTTGGGAAGCCGAGACGGGCGGATCACGAGGTCAGGAGATCGAGACCATCCTGGCTAACACGGTGAAACCCCGTCTCTACTAAAAAATACAAAAAACTAGCTGGGTGAGGTGGCGGGCGCCTGTAGTCCCGGCTACTCGGGAGGCTGAGGCAGGAGAATGGCGTAAACCCGGGAGGCGGAGCTTGCAGTGAGCTGAGATCTGGCCACTGCACTCTGGCCTGGGCGACAGAGCAAGACTCCATCTCAAAAAAAAGAAAAAAAAAAGAAAATGTAGGCCAGGTGCGGTGGCTCACGCCTATAATCCCAGCACTTTGGGAGGCCAAGGCGGGCAGATCACAAGGCCAGGTGATCAAGACCATCTTAGCTAACACAGTGAACCCCGTCTCTATTTAAAAATACAACAAAATAGGCCGGGCGCGGTGGCTCAAGCCTGTAATCCCAGCACTTTGGGAGGCCGAGACGGGCGGATCACAAGGTCAGGAGATCGAGACCATCCTGGCTAACACGGTGAAACCCCGTCTCTACTAAAAAATACAAAAACCTAGCCGGGCGAGGTGGCGGGTGTCTGTAGTCCCAGCTACTCGGGAGGCTGAGGCAGGAGAATGGCGTGAACCCGGGAGGCGGAGCTTGCAGTGAGCTGAGATCCGGCCACTGCACTCCAGTCTGGGCGACAAAGCGAGACTCTGTCTCAACAAAAAAAAAAAAAAAAAAAAATACAACAAAATAGCCAGGCGTGGTGGCGGGCACCCGTAGTTCCAGCTACTCGGGAGGCTGAGGCAGGAGAATGGCGTGAACCCGGGAGGTGGAGCTTGCAGTGAACACGGTTCGCGCCACTGCACTCCAGCCTGGGCGACAGAGAGAGACACAGTCTCAAAAACAAAACAAAACAAAAAAAGAAAATGTAAAGGCGACTTGTCCTCGATTTGTAACCTTGGGCAAGTTACCTCTTTACAGCTCAGTCTCCTCATGGTGAGGTAAAAATAATCAATGTGAGTAAAAATGTAATGCAGCCAAGCACAGTGGGTCAAGCCGGTAATCCCAGCACCTTGGGAAGCCAAGGCAGGTGTATCACCTGAGGTTAGAAGTTCGAGACCAGTCTGGTCAACATGGTGAAACCCCTTCTCTATTAAAAATACAAAAATTAGCCAGGTGTAAAATTACACCTGTAATTCCAGCTACTCAGGAGGCTGAGGCACAAGAATCAGGGTTCCTTGATTCTTCCTGGGTTCCTTGAACCCAGGAAACGGAGGCTACAGTAAGCCGAGATCGCACCACTGCAATTCAGCCTGGGCAGCAGAGTGAGGCTCTGTCTCTGTCTCAAAAAAAAAAAAAAAAAGGGTAATGCACATAAACACTGATCATTCTTACCATTTTTTGTGTTAGTATCTATTTTGTGTCACACATTAAAGGAGGGCAGTTTTAAATACATATCTCATTTAATCCTCACATAAACCTCATCAGGTAAGTTTTATTATAAATTTCTCTTAGATAGAAGCTCAGAGATACTAGGTGAGTTTTCCAAGGTCACCCAGTGAACAGGTATCAGAATTAAAATTCAAACCTGGCACTATCGGGCCTCAAGTTCTATCCTCCTTCCTCTATATCCAGCTATGAACCAAAAATATCCAAGGAGGCTGGCGAAAGGGGACTGACATCTCCCGGAGCAGCTGAGAAGTGTTATGAGGAGGTAGGATCTGGACCATGTTCTGAAGTGGTACAAGAATTCAGAGGAGGAGCAGAAGAAAGATATTCTAGGCCCAGAAAAGTGAAGGCACAGCAGTTCCTTTCCACAGGAGACTTACACTGTTGTGCCACAAATGAGGACAATAGCAGAATCCCACGACTTGCACCTGGATGAAACCTTAGATGCAGCCAGTCCAACCACTTGTTTTACAGAACAAGAACCACGGTCTACGGTGATAGAGTGACCTGTCGAAGGTTGTAAAAGCGATAGACTCTGCCTGTGTTGCTGCTTCCTTTCTAAACTGGATGCTTTTTTATTTTTGTTCGTTTAATTCCTGGTTAAAAATTGGAGAATCAACACATGTTCACTGCAGCCACAGAAGATAAACCAGGATAAAGAAAAAGTCAACAGTGTCCCCACCACTAGCCAGAAACAATGCTAAATACTTGCATATGTAACATGTTCAGAGTTACAGTAAATGACTGGCACATCAGAACAGTCTGAACCTGGGTGAACTGTGCTTGTGTTTGCATTTCTGTTTCCAAGTCTGTTTGCAATTCATTCATGTGTTCACTCATTCAGCCAGCAAGGACTGAGGACCTCCTATGTAACCAGCACAGCTCTAGGCACAAAGGATCCTGCAACAAACAGACATAACGAAATGGACTTTTGTTCCTTTCCTGTAAGGCTAAAAAAAACACCCACTGGACTGTTAAAAACAACAGATGAATCGGCCAGGCGCGGTGGCTCAAGCCTGTAATCCCAGCACTTTGGGAGGCCGAGACAGGTGGATCACGTGGTCAGGAGATCGAGACCATCCTGGCTAACATGGTGAAATCCCGTCTCTACTAAAAAATACAAAAAATTGGCCGGGCGTGGTGGCTCACGCCTGTAATCCCAGCACTTTGGGAGGCCGAGGTGGGCGGATCACAAGGTCAGGAGATCGAGACCATGGTGAAACCCCGTCTCTACTAAAAATAGAAAAATTAGCCGGGCGCAGGGGCGGGCGCCTGTAGTCCCAGCTACTCGGGAGGCTGAGGCAGGAGAATGGCGTGAACCCGGGAGGCGGAGCTTGCAGTGAGCCGAGATTGCGCCACTGCACTCCAGCCTGGGCGACAGAGCGAGACTCCGTCTCAAAAAAAAAAAAAAAAAAATACAAAAAATTAGCCAGGGGTGGTGGCGGGCGCCTGTAGTCCCAGCTACTCGGGAGGCTGAGGCAGGAGAATGGCGTGAACCCGGGAGGCAAAGCTTGCAGTGAGCTGAGATCCGGCCACTGCAGTCCAACCTGGGCGACAGAGCGAGACTCTGTCTTAAAAAAACACAACAGATGAAGGCAAGTAAATGCACCATCTATGTCCTACTCAAAGATCTCCAAGAGAACCGGTACACTTACATCTACTGTGCCCCATGCCCCACTAAATCAACAGAAAAAAGACTTTTGGCCAGCATGGTGACTTCAAGAGACCCTGTCTCTTTAAAAAAATTAGCAAATTAGTATCCTGGTATTTTTTATTGAGCTGTTAATATTTCCTAGAGCAGAACCTTCTAGTCTACCAGGGAGATCTAAAATGGAATTCCTGTGCCCAGGAGCCTATGGAGGAAGAGCACAAGGTCTTGGCCTCTGTACTTAAACCTAACGCCCCATCTTCCCTGTGCCTGGTTTCCTCAGTCCACAGACTAAGGACCTCCTGCTTTACCCTCTCCACAGAAAAAGCCCACAGCAGGCGCAGTGGCTCACGCCTGTAATCCCAGCACTTTGGGAGGCCGAGGTGGGCAGATCACGAGGTCAGGAGATCGAGACCATCCTGGCTAACACGGTGAAACCCCGTCTCTACTAAAAATGCAAAAAATTAGCCAGGTGTGGTGGCAGGCACCTGTGGTCCCAGCTGCTCGAGAGGCTGAGGAAGGAGAATGGCGTGAACCCGGGAGGCGGAGCTTGCAGTGAGCCAAGATCACGCCACTGCACTCCAGCCTGGGCGACACAGCAAGACTCTGTCTCAAAAAATACTAATAAAAAAATAAAGAATCCTTCCTTCCAAAATGAAACTATCATTAATATCCTTAGAGAAAGAAGATAATGACGTTGTACCCATGAAACCAAAACCAAAAGGGTGCTACAAAAGAGAAATACTCAGAAAACAAAATTTCTTGAAATTAAAAATCTGCTAACTAAAATAAAAATCCCGACAGAAGGCAGGAAGCTAAAGTGAAAGAAATCTCCAGGAAAGCAAAGGAGGGGGATAGGAAAGAAAATAAAATTGTAAGACCAATCCAGGAGATTTAATATCTAAATTCTAGGAGTTCCAAAAGAAAGGAGAAAACGGGCACTTTGGCAGGCCGAGGCAGGCGAATCACAAGGTCAGGAGATCGAGACCATCCTGGCTAACATGGTAAAACCCCGTCTCTACTAAAAACACAAAAAATTAGCCGGGCGTGGTGGCGGATGCCTGTAATTCCAGCTACTAGGGAGGCTGAGGCAGGAGAATGGCATGAATCCAGGAGGCAGAGCTTGCAGTGAGCCGAGATCGTGCCACTGCACTCCAGTCTGGGCGACAGAGTGTGACTCCATCTCAAAAAAAAAAAAGAAAGGAGAAAACGGAGGAAGGAGACCATCGGTGAAGTAACTCAAGAAAATTTCCCTGAACTAAACAGTGTGTGTTTCAAGATCGAAAGGATCCACAGTGAATGAAAGTCGAGTCACACTAAATCACGTCATGTGTGACACAGCAGAACACTTGAGACAGACTTTTCCACAGGACACCAGAGACTGCAGAGAGAAAAGCCATGCTACCTTCAAAGGAATAAAACTGGAATGGCATTAGACTTCTTGACAGTAACCCTGGAATTTAAAAGAAAATTAAGGCCGGGCGCGGTGGCTCAAGCCTGTAATCCCAGCACTTTGGGAGGCCGAGACGGGCGGATCACGAGGTCACAAGATCAAGACCATCCTAGCTAACATGGTGAAACCCCGTCTCTACTAAAAAAATACAAAAAACTAGCCCGGCGAGGTGGCGGGCGCCTGTAGTCCCAGCTACTCGGGAGGCTGAGGCAGGAGAATGGCGTAAACCCGGGAGGCGGAGCTTGCAGTGAGCTGAGATCCGGCCACTGCACTCCAGCCTGGGTGCCAGAGCGAGACTCCGTCTCAAAAAAAAAATAAAAAATAAAAAATAAAAAAATAAAAGAAAATTAAGCAATGCTTTGCACAGAGTTGCGGGTGGGGGACTGGAACCTAGCTGAGATCCTACGCCAAGCCAAAATATCAGCGAAGTGTGAATGCAGAATGAAGAGTTTTTTCAGATTTGCAAGACCAACAAATTTTCACAGAGTACCTACTACGTGGTCCACTGCACTGCCCTGTGGCACATTTATTACCCTGCATCGTAGCATCCGATGACTCACTGTCTACACCACAGACTCCAGAGGAGAGACTGTGTCTTATTCCTCTGAATACCTTCAGCACAGGGGTGAGCACAGGTGCTGTGGGGTTACACAAGAAAGGCACTCAGCCCAGAGGGGAACGCTTAGTTAATGGAGGGAGGTGATATCTAAACTGAGTCCACAAGGAGTATCCAGAGGCGTGAGGATCAGGTATTGAGGTTTTAGAGAGTTTCTTACTGGGTTTAGCAATAGAGTTGAAAGGATAAACAGCACGAGGTTGGTCCAGGCAGCAGGAGTATGTGCAAAGGTTTGGGGGCCTGGCCAGAGACAAGAGTCCCAGCTGACATTTGAAACTCAAGCCAGGAAAAAATGAATTCACGCCCAGGTAGCGCTAGTGATATCACCAGGTATCTGGATTTGTTTGGATCACCTTTTCCGGAACAAGGTAATTTACAAATAAATAAAATACAGCCAATCTGAGCCTGAAGAATGAGGACACTGAAGCAAAGGGCTGTCTCTGGGTGTGACCTAAAGGTCCCTGCAGCAGCTTGGCAGTCCTACAGGGAATAGGCCACCACGAAGCCAGTGCCCCAAACAGAAAGGGAAAGCGGGACCTAACGAGAGGCTTGCATGGGCCGCAGATGACGGGCACAGGGACACAGGGGCTGGACTGGGGGTCTGCTGTGCTCAGTCCCTCTCTCCTCACCCCAGCCTGTGAAACCCAGAGATTTAAGGCTCAGAAAGATCCCAGGCCCAAAGACTGGGAACAAAGGCCCCGAGTCAACCCATCGGGCAGCCAAACAGGCTGGGGATCTCATCTCAGCCTCCAGGCCACTCCCACCCCCTGCAGTGCCACCTGGCAGACCTCAGGTTTTCATGCAGATTTTCACTGGCTGGATTTCAAGGTCAGAAGAAACCGTCAAGGATGAGTAACAGTCTGGCCCCTCCACCACTCTAACTCAAATTTATGGAGGCAGCTTTCTAGATACAGCCTCCCTCCCCCACTCCCCATTGAGGGGGCCGCCGGCGGCTCAAGTCTAATTGGATTTCCACAGCCCCGCGATGATTTCGTGCTCTGCAGTGGCAGCAGCGGTGGCGGTGGCGGCAAGGTTTCTGAAATAGAAACAAAGTCAGGGGCCTGTTTGCTCTGCTTCTGTGGCTGGAAACCCGCTGGGATCTGAGCAGCCGGGGGGGGGCCCTTTCCTTCCCAAAATGGTCCTTTTCCACCCTACTGAACAATGCACCCTCCATCCCCAGGGCCCCAAGGGCTCTGCAGCCAAGGTCTCGGTTTTGCTGATGGTACATATTCAAGGTCAGGGAAGACAGTCAGCCTGAGCTTGAGAAGCCAGCTCCAGCCCCGCACTATACAGCCAGGGAGCCGAGGGAGAGGCAGCCTCTTTTACTGTTGTTTTGTTTTGTTTCGTGTTGGTTTTTTGAGACACGGTCTCACTCTGTTGCCCAGGCTGGAGTGCAGTGGCACCATCACGGCTCACTGCAGACTCGAACTCCTGGGCTCAGGTAATCCTCCCACCTCAACCTCCCAAGCAGCTGGGACTACAGGTACGTGCCACCCCGTGTGGTTAATGTTTTGATTTTTTGCAGAGACGGGGGTCTCATTATGTTGCCGAGGGTGAACTCAAATTTCTGGGCTCAAGTAATCCTTCTGTCTCAGCCTCCCAAAGCACCAGGACTACAGGCGTGAGCCACCAGGCCCAGTCCCACCTTTCTTTTTAAGAACCTCCTCCACTTCCCACCACCAGTTTCTGCCTTTGTTAACTTTACATTTTACAGGCATAATGCCTCCCAGCCTGCAGCTTTCAGACCACTGAACCACCTGTGTCTCCTGCGGCCTCAGTCTCTCTAAGCGCTCTCTCTTCTTCATTATACAAGAGGGGTAAACTGAGGAACAGGGTGTGGTAGGCTAAAAGCCATTATTGTGCGGACCCCACCACTGTCAGAAACTCCCATGCCAAGTCAGCTGCCAGCTGTTGGTGCCCGTCTCTGACATGTGTCCCCCACACACCTCCCTGTGGGGATAGGTGGGTATATGCACAGGTGAACTAAGCAATCAAACAAACGTGTGTGTGAGAGCCACAGCATGGGCAGGCGTGTGTGTGTGTGTGTGTGTGCAAGAGCGAGTGTGCATGCTATGTGTAGGTGCACATGGGTTGAGGATGGAGTGGGTGAGGGCTGAGCGGGCATCTGAGTGTGTGCACTGCACATATGAATGAGTACGGGAGGGTAAGGGAGACGGTGATGAGTGTGGATGTGACCAAGCACACCTGAGAACATGAGCGTGTCCGTGAGCATGTGTGTGTGTGCCTGTAATCCCAGCACTTTGGGAGGCTGAGGCAGGAGGAATGCTTGAGCCTAGGAGTTCGAAACCAACCTGGGCAACATAGCAAGACCCCCATTTCTACAAAAAATACAAAAATTAAATTGCAAAGCAGGTCCTAGGCCCCCAGGGGCATGTTCACTCCTTGAGACAACTACTAGGTAGGGCAGGGACCCTCACCCCACCGGGATTCAGACACCAAAGCACGTGGTTAACAGAAAAGGAACCACCCCAAATTCAGAAGCCCCTGTTTCCCGCTCAGCTCGCCTCTTCCCTCCCTGTCCCTCTCAAGGCAAGCTGCACAGATGCCTGGGCTCCTGGGTTCCCTCCCTTACTCCACCCCAGCCTCACTCTCTGACCCCAATTTTTCCAGCCTGTAGCTTTTAAAAAAAAAAAAAAAAGGAAAAAAATCTTCCTTACTTCCTCAGGGAGCGATAAATATAAGGATTATGGAAGTGACGTTCTGAAAGCGATCTGAACTACTTGGAAGGAAAGGGATAGGTAAAATACGGGGCATTTTGGCCCAGACTTCACTCGGAAACAGAAGGAGGTTCTCTCCCCTGGGAGAAGACGGCACATCTGCAGCACTCCTCCATCTGCCTGCCTCGGGGCGCTGAGCCCCAGTCGGCAGCAGAAAGCTGGGGCCCCTACACAGCAGGGCTTGTCTGAACACAAAGACACAGGGTCCTGCAGGCCCAGAGAGGCTGCCGTGCGCAGACAGGGCACAAATTCCACTCCCCAGGCAGCCTCCCCTCATCTGGAAACAATTTGCTTTTCCTTCCACCACACAAGTGAGTTAAAGGAGAGGGCCTGCCCCTCATCCCTCTTCCAGGGTGACCAGTTGAATGCCTGAGAGCAGCCAAACAACAGGCACAGGGTCCCCCTGCCCATCACCCCCACACGCCTGTCCACTGTTGTCCTAAATGACCGGTCCTTTTGCTCTGGAAATATGGACAAGAGTCCAGGGCACAACCTTTGGAACCTGACTGACCTAAGCTGACAGCTGGCTGCACCACCTTTTAGCTCTGTATCCTTGGACAAAACGGTTACTTTCTCTGAACTTCTTGCTAAGTAAGTTGCAGACAAAGTTGCTGGTAAGATTAAATGAGGTGTCCACAAAAAGAGTCTGCACCGAGCCAGGCACACGATAAGCACTTGGTAGCTAACAGTTTAAGAGGCCAGACGCGATGGCTCATGCCTGTAATCCCAGCATTTTGGGAGGCTGAGGCAGGAGGAATGCTTGAGTCCAGGAGTTCGAAACCAACCTGGGCAACATAGCAAGACCCCTATTTCTACAAAAAATACAAAAATTAACCAGGCGTGGTGGTACATGCCTATGGTCCCAGCTATTCGGGAGGCTGAGGTGGGAGGATCTTTTGAACCCAGGAGTTTGAGGCTTCAGTGAGCCATGATGATGCCACTGGACTCCAGCCTGGGTGACAGAGTGAGACCCTACCTTAAAACAACAACAACAATTAAAAAAAAAAAAGTTATTAATACTGCTACTGTCTCTTAGTTGATTCTCTTCCTAGCAGCCACAGCAATCCTTTTGAAATACACGCCAGCTCTCCCACTCCTTTGCTCAAAGCCCTCCATGGCTCCCATCTCTCCTGCCATAAGAGCTAAAGCCCCTAAGATGGCCCTAGATAATTCAAATCCCATGACCTTCCCCTTGCTCACTCCCCTTCAGCTGAACCAGCCTTGAACAGGCCTCAAGTGCTCCCACCTCCTGCTCCTGCTGCCCCGGGAGGCACCCCCACAAGATGTTCACAGGTTCACTCCCTCCCCGTCTTCCAGTCTCTCCTTAAATGCCACCTCCTCGGTAAGGCCTTCATGGCTTCCTGACCCCGCCTCATCCTCCTGTCCCGCCCACTTTACTGTCCTCCATAGCATTTGCCACCTCCTGATATACACCAATTTTCATTGTCTGTCTCCTCCACCAACATACGAGCTCTTGAGGGCAGGGATTTTTCCTCACTCCTGCAGCCCCAGCGCCTGGAGCAGTGCTTGGCCAGAGGAGCCCTTCAAATATCTGTGGGATGAGGCTTAGGACACTTAGCGTGAACCAAGCAGAGGCTGGGACCAGAAACACAAGCCCGGCCGGGCGCGGTGGCTCAAGCCTGTAATCCCAGCACTTTGGGAGGCCGAGATGGGCGGATCACGAGGTCAGGAGATCAAGACCATCCTGGCTAACACGGTGAAACCCCGTCTCTACTAAAAATACAAAAAACTAGCCGGGCGAGGTGGTGGGCGCCTGTAGTCCCAGCTACTTGGGAGGCTGAGGCAGGAGAATGGTGTGAACCCGGGAGGCGGAGCTTGCAGTGAGCTGAGATCCGGCCACTGCACTCCAGCCTGGGCGACAGAGCGAGACTTCGTCTCAAAAAAAAAAAAAAAAAAAAAAAGAAACACAAGCCCTAAGCCCGCTTTCCCACTCTCCAGGTGCCAGTCCTTTGAGGCTGGTGGCTGCCTCATCCCAGTCGCTTCTCAAGATCACAGCCAACAGAAAACAGGAGCAGTGTCTAGGAATACGTGTTCATGCATGGCATGGTGGGCAGCCCTACAGAAACAAAGACCCCAAAACGATTTCTCCCAGCAGCATCCCCCAGGCCAACTTGCAGTCCCAGTTTAGGGGCCCTGAGTACGGAGAGGAAACCACAGAGAGAGTCACAGAGACACAGCTCCTGCCTTGGGAAGCCAGCTGTCAGGTTTGAGGTCCCCAGGTGGGCACATCCAGTCCGATTCACCCCTGAGTCCCTGGTTCCTAGAGCCTGCCTGCACACCGTAAGCACTCAATCAGCGTTCAGCAAAAGCTAAGTGAGCAAATCCCATACAGATAAGCACGCGAGGATGGAAAGATAACCAACATAAAAATCCTCAGTAAAATATTAGTTGACCTAAAACAGCATGCAGACAACAGCTACCATGGATAAGGCCGACAAAAAATAGTAAATACATTTTCATCATAGTCACATCGAGGGCAAGTGTATTCTGAGGCAGGAACTGGTGACGGCAGCCAAGGGGAATGGAGAACAGGCTCAGGAAATCTCTTTTCAGTAAGTACATTTTAAGAAGTAGGACAAAACTCTGCACATCACGACAGTGTACTTGGTCAATGCTGACTGTGATTATATCATTTTTTTTTTTTTGCGACGGAGTCTCGCTCTGTCCCCCAAGCTGGAGTGCAGTGGTGCGATCTCAGCTCACTGCAAGCTCCGCCTCCCGGGTTCACGCCATTCTCCTGCCTCAGCCTCCCGAGTAGCTGGGACTACAGGCACCCGCCACCGCGCCCAGCTAATTTTTTTTCTATTTTTAGTAGAGACGGGGTTTCACCGTGTTAGCCAGGATGGTCTCGACCTCCTGACCTTGTGATCCACCCGCCTCGGCCTCCCAAAGTGCTGGGATTACAGGTGTGAGTCACCGCGCCCGGCCATATCATTGTTTTTATTACTGTCTTGACACCCCCCAATGGAACCAGCTGGAAACTAGGAGGCAGAACATGTAGGTTTCTAGACGGGCTCTCCCACCTAACAGTAAGTGGCCTGGAGCACATGGCTTCACCTCGTGAACTCATCTTCCTCATTCAAAAAACGGGCAGGTTGGGTGGAACGCTGTCCTGGCCACCTGGACACTGGGATGTCCTTCTCTGGAGCTCACTCATTCAGACCACAAATATGGGTTAAGTGACCTCTGTTCCAGATCCAATTTTGGAATATGCAACGTGTTATTAGTTACTGTAGTCACCATGCTGTGCAGTAGCTCTCAAAAAATATTCCTCCTTGGGGCCGGGCGCGGTGCTCAAGCCTGTAATCCCAGCACTGTGGGAGGCCAAGGCGGGCAGATCACAAGGTCAGGAGATCGAGACCATCCTGGCTAACATGGTGAAACCCTGTCTCTACTAAAAATACAAAAAACAATATGAGCCAGGCGTGGTGGCGGGCGCCTGTAGTCCCAGCTACTTGGGAAGCTGAGGCAGGAGAATGGCGTGAACCCGGGAGGCGGAGCTTGCAGTGAACTGAGATCCGGCCACTGCACTCCAGCCTGGGCGACAGAGCAAGACTCCGTCTCAAAAAAAAAAAAAAATTCCTCCTTGGCCAGGCTAAGCAGCTTATACCTGTAACCCCAGCACTTTGGGAGCCAAGGCAAGAGGATCACTTCAGGCCAGGAGTTCGAGACCAGTCTGGGCAAAATAGCAAGACTCCACCTCTACAAGAAAATAAAAAAAATACTGGCAGGGCATGATGGCATAAGCTTGCAGTTCCAGCTACTTAGGAGGCTGAGGCAGAAGAATCGCTTGAACCCAGGAGTCAGAAGTTGCAGTGAGTCACGATCACACTACTGTCATCCAGCCTGGGCAACAGAATGAGGTCCCAACTCAAAAAAAAAAAAAAAAAAAAAAAAAAGCAGGGGTAAACAGCAGGTGCACGAAAGACTCTCTCAAGAATTCTGCCAGCATCACTACTAACTGAGCCTCCACAATGTGCAGCAAACCATCCTCAACCCAGTGGGGTGACACCTCCTCGGGAGCTTCCAGTCCCAGGAAAAGAAAAATCCTAAGAGAAGAGACACGAGACCCAGAGAAAGGAGCAGACAAACAGGCCAAGGGTGACAGCATCCGTTCAGAGCCACATTCCTGAGCACTGAAAGGGCTGCAGCAAGGCCGCCGGCCTTCGCTGGGAGCCTCCCAGCCACCAGGGAGCAGGCAGAACAATGGGCTAACCGGAGCGATCCTCTGTCTCAAAGGCACTGTGTCTCCAGACACAGGAGACAGTGAGACAAGGTGCTGACAGAAGGGGCTGGCCCAGATCAATGGGGTGCCAGTCAGGCCGAAGTCAGAAAGATGGAGATGAGCACAGACACCGCCCAGGGGTGGCGGCAGCCAGTCCGCGAGGCCCGAGAAGAAATCCACTTCAGGCAGGAAAGAGGGGGGGCTTGTTTCATAGAACAGTAGTAAGGAGTACATTCCAGGTGTATTTTCTGGATGTGTGTGTAGGCTGGGGATGGGAGGCTGCCAGAGGATGAATCATGGGGCTCAGAGCAAGATTCGAAATTGTGCAGAGTGGCATCTAAGAGATCATCTCATGCAATATCATGGTTAACTTTACAACTCCAAACACAGCATCCTTAAGCAACAGACATGGGTTTGGCTTAAATCCCAGCAACAACGAGGAGCTCACTATCTTCAAGGCACCCATTTCTCTGCTGGATGGTTCAATTTTTAGAAAGTTCTTCCTGGACCTAGACCCAAATCTAATGGCCTAGAATCCTTCATCAAGGGTCCTAGGTTTAGTCCTCAATCCTACACGTGTTGGAAAACTGTTATTATGCCCGCCTTCAATAGCACTCTATAAAAGACAATTTCCCAACAAAATGAACATTCCCAAATCCTTCGTCCAATTCCTATGGAGTGTAGTTTCCACTCTCCCAGTCACCCTCCTCCAGATGACTTCAGACTTGCCAATGCCCCAAGCAGAATTAAGTAAACCCAATGCCCCAAGATGTGATCTGAGCTCCTGGGAGCCGAGCCCCACATCCAGGATGGTACTGTTCTTCTTAGTAACCATGAAGCATGGTTCACTTATATTGTCTTCCATTTATTCTCATTTATTTGTTCAATCAACAAACATTGGCCACCTAGAACTGAGCTAGGTACAAGGGGTGATGAGAAAAACGCCCTGTCATCTTTGTACTCAAAGACACAGCCAACTTAGAGAGATAACAACAAAACTAGACACATTAAGGAAGGGGAAAAGAACATGCTGCTTATGGGTTCTTGTAGGAGTGTCTCCTAGAGGCACCCACGCCAGTGCAGAAGGATGACACCAGGAAAGGAGGTGATGCCTGGGGTGAGCCTTAAAATAATGCAGGACTCCTGGGGAGAGCCCTGGTGAAGCCACAGGGTCTGGACTTACCCTCCCACCTAAAACAACCAAAAAATTGGACAGAACACACGAAACTACTTCAGACATTGGACGACAGGCAACACAGGACTGCAATCCCTGACAGAAGAATGGAACAAAACAGGCAAGTCCTTCGATTGTCCAGCTTATTTCCTGGAGGCAGCTTCCAGGCAGCAGTTCACACAGCAGGAATCCAAACGGAGTCCAGAGGTCTCACCAAGTTGAGAAGATAGGAATTCGAGTTCATGCCACTAGGATTCTTAGGGCAGAACACCAGAGAGGAGAGGACAGCACGGAGAGAGCGCGGGGAGACTTGCAGAAGAGTACCCTGGACTCTCTGGCTGATCTGCACCCCAGTGGGGTGAAATCCACAAGACTGAGAACCATTGGAAAGCAACAGGCTCAACCACCTGTGGAGCACACACAGGGCCAGAAAGAGTTCACATCCCCACCAGCAAGAGTGGACAGACCTCAAAAGCACAGGGTGTTCGGTAGAATCCTCAGAAGGGTGTTGCCTCAGTAGTGAGGCTAAATGAGCCCTAGACAAAAAGCTGGTCTGGATCTACCCTAACAGAGCTTAACAGCAAACCTCAAATGTATGAACCTGAGCCCAGGTAATTTAAACAAATGCCAGAATAAAGCCCAACACTATTCAAGGAAACCTAACAAAACCTAATACCCATCAACATTACATTTACAGGATCCGGCATCCAATTAAAAATTAGTAGACATTCAAAGAAGCAGAAAAATATGGAGGAGAAAAATCAGTCAATAGAACAAACCCAAAAATGACAGAGATGATGAAACTAGTAGACAAAGACGAAAAAAGCAAGTATTATGAGTATGCTCCAAAGCTCAAGAATGCAGAGGAAAACATCAACATGATGAGACAGAGATACAACAAACACTCAAATGGAATGTCTAGAGATGGAAAACACAATGTCAGAAATGAAAAATACACCAGAGGGAATTATTTAACATGAGATTACCCACTGCAGAAGATCAGTGCACTTGAAGACATAGCAATAGAAACTATTCAAAATGAAGCACAGAAGGAAAAAATACTGAAAAAAATAACAACATCAGCAACCTATAGGACAATATCAAACAGTCAAATATTCATATAACTGGGGTACCAGAAAGAAAGGAGAGAGAAGTGGAGACGGAAAAATACTTAAACAACAGTTGAGCAAATTTTCAAATTTGCTAAAACAATGCAGTTAAGAGATAAAACAGGCCAGGCATCATGGCTCACACCTGTAATCCCAGCACTTTGGAGGGCCAAGGCAGGCGGATCACCTGAGGTCAGGAGTTCGAGACTAGCCTGGCCAACATGGTGAAACCCTATCTTTACTAAAAACACAAAAATTAGCCGGGCGTGGTGACGCACACCTGTAGTCACACAGCTACTCAGGAGGTTGAGGCACGAGAATCACTTGAACCCAGGAGGCTGAGGTTGCAGTGAGGTGGGATTACTCCACTGCACTCCAGGCTGGGCAACAGAGTGAGACTCCATCCCCCCCTGCAAAAAACAAAAAAAAGAGAGAGAGAGAGAGAGAGAGAAAAAAAAAACAAAAAACAATGCCATACCCAGGAAGCATTTCAAGCAAGGTAGATCACCCTGAGAACAATGAAAAATGAAACCTCATGATTGGGAAAGGAAGAAAGAGCTACAAGCCATTTGGCATTACAGAAGCAATACGGACAAAGTCACTCTAAGTAGAGAACGAGGCTGGATGGGAGCAGATGTCAGTCCCCAGCAGGCTCTGTGGGTCTCATGTAGTCACTCAGCCCTCACTTGCACGCCAAGGATGAACCACCTTGTTCTAGACACACCTTGCTCTAGACAGGTGCAACTGATTTTCTGAACCTAAAGGCAAATTTGGCAGTTTTCCTAACAGGAGGGTCCAGAGAACAGAAGCGAGGTCTGGGATCCAAGTGTAACACCTGAGCCCTCAGCCTGCCCCCTCTTCATGGGAACAGCCCAGCTGAGATGGGTCCAAGGGTGGACCCCATTTGGAATAAAGGCAGAGGCAACGAAAACATTCTACCCATCTTTAAGGTTCTTCTCCCCGCAACTCCTGGAATCAGGTAATTCTTAAGCCATTTCAGGGATCATAAAACCTTCACTTGACAGATGGAAAAAATCTGAGGCACCAAGAAATGACATGACTTGCCCCAGGCCGGCTGGGGGCCCTGACTCCCAGTGGGCAGTTCTTCCCGCTGACCCGCTCTGCCTGTCACTTACGGCTGCACTCTGGCACTCTGCACCGCTTTGGCCGACGTCCTGCATCGGTGCCCATCTACACATGCAGGTCTCCACACGTTCACACTAGCTCCTCAGAGGCCAAGGCAGATCCCGGCATCACTGCGCTCCTGAACTTCCAGAGGAGATGCTCACATGTCTCCCTCATGGGCACTGAGTGAAAGGGGCCTCTCTGCCTGACTCTGGGGAAGGGAGAAAGAGATGAAGGTTCCCCAAGCATGTGAGGCCAGAGCTGTCCCTAGCCTGATGTGGGAGAAGGACAGAGAAATTGAAAGAGACATTCAGAGAGGCAGAGAGGCTGACGCACCATCCCAGTTACCAGGCAACTCCCCCAGAGGCATGGATTTGGGCGGGGGCGGGGGGCCATTCCTCTGGGCTCTAAGTCCTGCTCCCTTATCAGATTGGCCCTGGGCCAGCACTGTACTTGCCACCCCTCCTCCAGGAAGTCAGAGAAGAGGAAGAGGAAGTCGTCTTGAACTTTCCCTCTCTTCCCCTGCCCCTCCCTGCCATAGTCCCTTCCCTCAGCCCCATCCTCCTTGTGGGTTCCGGGGTGAGCACCTCCTCCCAGAGATTAAGAATGAGCAAATTCCTGGGCTGCTCCTGGAGCCTCGCTTTTTATCATCCTTCCATTCTGGTCAATTCTCAGAAGCCAGTGGCCAGGAATGCCAGAGAGATCTGAGCTCAGCCCACCAAACCCAAAATAGCCACACACGTGCCTCTCTCAAGTCCTCACGGATTTGGCCATTTTGGGTGCATGTTTTCCTCCGAAGCTGCCCACAGACTCTGTTGGGAGCTCTGAGGTGACCCTGGGTTGAGCTGACGAAGATGGGAGCAGGCATGGGAGGGGGAGAGAAACGACAGAATCTGGGTCACAATCCAGAAAGCCTGGCTCCAGCCTCCTCTGCTCAACTGCCCAGACACCCAAGGAAAGACAGCCTCAGTATCCTCAGCTGTGAAATTCTGAGCAGTGGCCTCCTCTTCCCTCGCCACCTCCTTTGGGAAAGGCAGCATAACTCCCCTCCCAGAGCCATGGACACTAACAAGGAGCTCCTGACTTAAGAAAGATCCTCTGTAATCCCAGCACTTTGGGAGGCCGAGGCGGGCGAATCACAAGGTCAGGAGATCGAGACCATCCTGGCTAACACGGTGAAACCCTGTCTCTAATAAAAATACAAAAAATTAGCCGGGCGAGGTGGCGGCGCCTGTAGTCTCAGCTACTCCGGAGGCTGAGGCAGGAAAATGGCATGAACCCAGGAGGCGGAGCTTGCAGTGAGCCGAGATCGCGCCACTGCACTCCAGCCTGGGCGACAGAGCGAGGCTCCGTCTCAAAAAAAAAAAAAAAAAAAAAAGATCCTCACTGCCTCTTCTGAGACGTTTGAAATCCCTGCAATATGAAGATGGGTGGTTTTAAAGCAAGCAAGTGTTCTAAGTGTCCTGGGGAAATGGATGAGACTAGGGACACATCTCTTAGATCACAAGTGCAGTATTCATTAATTCATTCAAAAAATATTTGTGTGTCCACCAGGTACCAGGCAATGAGAAAACAGGGAAAGCACCGGTGAATGGAAAACCAAGGCTTCTGCTCTTCAGGAGGAATAAAGAGACAACGTACAAGAGAGACGTTGGAAATGCCCCTGTCTCTAAGAATGCCAGTGAGGCCGCAGAAGTCCCACGCCAGTAAGTCAGTTGTCTAGCAGGCAGCGCAGACCCTGGAGTCATGGGGAATCGGGAGGTGGAGGCGGCTGCGAGGTCTCAGAAACACCATGGTGCACAGACCAGTCACCACAGCACTGGGTTTAGGATGTGGCAGTATCCATGATTTAGTTCCCGACTCGAATCAAGAATGTATCAGAGATTACTGATTTTTGCTGGGTGTGGTGGCTCACACCTGTAATCTCAGTACTTTAGGAGGCTGAGGCTGGCGGATCACCTGAGGTCAGGAGTTCGAGACCAGCCTGACCAACATAGAGAAAACTCGTCTCTGCTAAAACTACAAAATTAGCCGGTCGTGGTGGCAGCCACCTGTAATCCCAGCTACTCGGGATGCTGAGGCAGGAGAATCGCTTGAACCCAGGAGCGGAGGTTGCGGTGAGCCAAGATTGCACCACCGCACTCCAGCCTGGGCAGCAAGAGCAGAACTCCGTCTCAAAACAACAACAACAGCAAGATAATTGATTTAAAACAACCACCCAAAAAAATAGATATTCTCTTAGGTGTTTCTTTAAAGCCACGCCATCATCCTCTACATGCCTATGAGGACTGCTTGGCAATAATTTTCTTGGAGAGGCGGGGGGAGGTCCCTGGAGTCTTCTATTCTGCTGCAGTTACCACAGAAAGAAAAGGTTTGGGAATGACTCCTCTAGAGGCAACGTTGGGAAGGTACGGAAAGAAAGCAGGAATCTGGGGGCGGCTTGACCCGACCTCTTAGATTTCATCTCCAAAAGGCCATGCTGATCTCTTGCCACCACCAGAAACAGGATGCCCCTCCAAGAGGCCGTGGCGTTTTAAGAGAAGACTCCTGGGCTGGACGTGGTGGCTCACTCATGCCTGTAATCCCAACACTTTGGGAGGCAGAAGCAGAAGAATCCCTTAAGGCCAGAAGTTCAAGACCAGCCTGGGCAACATAGTGTGACCCCATCTCTACAAATAAATAATAATTAGTCAGTCATGGTGGTGCACACCTGTGGTCCTAACTACTCAGGAAGCTGTGGCAAGAGGATTGCTTGAGCCCAGGAGTTGGAGGCTGCAGGGAGCTATTATCGTGCTACTGCACTCCAGTGTGCATGACAGAGCGAGACCCTGTCTCTAAAAATAAATAAATAAATAAATACAAATTAACAATAAAACAAAGCAAATCAAGAGAAGACTCCTGAAAACCAAAGAGCCTCCAAAAGAACACACATCTAATGGCAGGGGTTCCGCCGGCTGGTCAAGCTAGTGAAGAGGCATTTTTTTTTTTTTTGAGACGGAGTCTCGCTCTGTCTCCCGGGCTGGAGTGCAGTGGCCGGATCTCAGCTCACTGCAAGCTCCGCCTCCCGGGTTTACGCCATTCTCCTGTCTCAGCCTCCCAAGTAGCTGGGACTACAGGCACCCGCCACCTCGCCCAGCTAGTTTTTTGTATCTTTTAGTAGAGACGGGGTTTCACCGTGTTAGCCAGGATGGTCTTGATCTCCTGACCTCGTGATCCGCCCGTCTCGGCCTCCCAAAGTGCTGGGATTACAGGCTTGAGCCATCGCGCCCGGCCGTGAAGAGGCATTTTAAGGTAGGATAGGGTCTTTCCATCAATCCCTCAAACTGTGATTGGCCCAGCTGAGTTTCTTTCCATAGCTGTAACTCACTATCCCCTTCCTATCTCCCAGCCATAAATATCTGTTAAGGCCTACTCCGTGTCAGGCACTCTTCTAATGAGGGATCCATTAGATCACTCTGTTCCCTGCAACAGAAACTCGTGGCTGGGTTGGGGGTGGCATGAGGCAGCCTCCAGCCCCCATCTACATTCTGCAGCAGAGTCAGGAACGGCAGCTGATGCCCTCCCCAGTGCCCTGAGGGTGCTCAGAGACTCACTAGCTTTTATGGGTAAGCTGGAGACCAGACCCTACCTCTCCAATTTTCTCCCTGTGGTCAAATTCACCTTCTCCCTTGCCCCAGAATCAGGATGGGGGCTCACACTCAAGATCCCTACTGCCCCCAAGGCCTGGCCCCCAAACACAGGCTCAAGTCCATCTACTTCGGCTGATGGGCACAGCACAACCAAAGCCAGCTGCAAGGTGGGCCCAGGAAATCAGACTGCCAGCCCATCTCCCAGAACTGGGGGCAATTCCATGGCTTCCCTTCTTGGCCTAAGTGTGTCCTGCAATTAGTGTCAGCATCCCAAAGGCCAGCGGCCCCAAAAGTATTCCCAGAGAAGATAACGTGTATGATTCAGGTCAACTCCAGGACTCTCAATGCTTTCCACGTTCCAGGTTCAATCTGAACATCACAATGTGAGCTCCTTGCAGCAAGAGGCTCAGCCTGCAGTGTCCAGGCCAAGGGCAGGCTCAAAGCACTCGCCAGTTCCCCCAGTCCTGGGCGTGGTGGCAGGGAGGCCTGCCTACTCATTTCTAACCTCCCTCTCAGCCAGTCAACTGTGGCCTCTCTGGGAAAGCCACACACCTGTTCCAAAGATGTTGCAACTATGTTCCTGCAGAACAATCCTCAGAGCCCAGGGAGTCCACTGAGCATCCTCAGGGAAGGACCATCCTTATCCTTACGGGGACATTCAATGTTCCGAACAACTGAGACCCATTTGGATAACCAGTGGGTAAGGTGGATGATGAACGTGGGTAGCATCACTTTTTATGTCAGATTAGGTGTGGCCATACAGCAGTGCGAGCTGCCTGCTGAGTCAAGGCAGGCATCTCCTCTGGGTCCTCCACAGAGGGCTCTGGCTGTATCTGTAGCAATCTTATCCCTTCCTACTTGGCTTGCTGCCTTCAGAGCCCACTCCTGGTGTTACAGGTCCTGCAGGACTGGGCTCCCGGGAACTATGAGGGACCTGGGTAAAACAGAAATAGACATTTGTAGCCATGAGCAGAAAGAGCTGGGGACTGACCTAACTTTTCACTTGCCTAAAGCTCTATCACACAGAGCACCTGGGCCCAAAGATACCTCAGACCCTTGAGGAATCAAAGCGCACAATAATGACTTAATGATTAACTGACAGTATGACTTGAGCATGCGGGAGTTTGAATCCATCCTCACAGCCATGGAGAACAAGTAACAGGGGCGTGGAGTGGGGACCTGAGCAGAGAAGTAAGGAGTCAGCGAGGGCGTCGCCAGTCTCTGCTTCTGGGGAATTTACCTGCTACAGGCCTCAAGCTAGCAAACCCTCAGTTGGAGCAGGCTGAGGAGCGCTATCCAGTTTTTTCCAATTCTTTGGCCAAAAGCAGTTGCTGAGGTTTCTTTTCTTGTCCGTGATGCCAGATTTCTCAAAGGTTTGCAGAGTCAGCATTGCATGTTTTCGTCAACACTGAGCACTGATTAATACGAAATCTGTGAGCTGATCAGTTCATTAACCCTGCAACAGGAGCACAATGCTGGCGCCCCCAAGTCACCCAGAGGCACTGGGGAGCTCCCAAGGGTGCTGCGGTGCCAGGCCGTGCCGCCTCCTCCAACAGTCTTCAGCAACGCCTTTCCCACAGCACAGCTGAGGAGGCCAGCCCAGAGGCTGAGTTGTGGGGGTGCAGGATGCTTTCACAGTGAACCTTTTCAGCTACAAAACATGTCTTTACTAAAAGCTGCCGAGGGGGAGCAGGGAGACAATAAAACACCAAGGGGATTTCAAACACGAAAGCCCACTCCGCCTTTGTTCTTATTTGATGAATGCAAAAACCACCCAGCAGTCGACAGGCAAAAGAACACCGCTGCACGAGAAAGTGCATTTCATCAGGTCCAGCCTCAGATCTCCGGGGAGAGGTAAGTTTGATGGATGATTGGTGCTGGGGAGAGCTCTTCCACCAGCAGCTCCACTGCTGCATCCTCTAAGCTGGGCTTTGAGGATTCGTTAATGACCCATCGCTGGCTCTTCCCCTGCCTCCTCCTGCCTCCCTGCCATTGGTAACATTTCACAGGAAGGGAACAGCCACTAAGGCAGGTGATGAGAAAACTAAATATAAACACAAACACCTTGTGGGAAGTGAGTGTCGAGTCCATTGTGAGTTGCCCGAGAAGGAAAAGTGAAGTCGTGCATCACATAGGTCTGGGCCCTCTTATTTCATACCCGAGGTTATGAGGGGATGGGGAGGAAGCCTGGAGCACAGCTGTTGGGCAAATGAATGAATAAAATCCCAGCAGAGATCTGGGCCTGGAAGACCGGACTAGCTTTGTTAAAGACCTGTCGCTCATCGACACATTTCTCAGACGTGCCATGAAAATTAGCAGGGAGTACCAAGAAGACAAGCTCTTGGCAGCTTGCAGAGGGCAGGAAGGTTTGACTTCTACAGCTCTCAGAGCCATAGGGCAGGAGACACTGTCTACTACAAAGCCCAAACCTCTGCCAGCGCTAGCCGCGTGCACACACACAACACACTGACTCCACTTCAAAGGACGCCCAGCATGAAGATCAAGTGTCTGCCAGTTTCTCTGGATGACCCGTCTGGGGACGAACAGTGAGCTGGGAGGAGAAGGGGTTTGCACTATCTTCCGAAGATCTGTGGGGTCTATTCCTCATTATCTGTGGCGTCTATTCCTCATGATTCTGGGCACAGGGAGGGATCGCATGTCTACGTCCTCCCCGCCTGGAACACATATACCTTACTTGTGCCATGGCCAGCCTTCCCACCAAGAGGTGGAGTCTGCCCACCCCGGAGTTCTGCTGCTCCCATGACTTACTTTTACTGGCAATCAACAGACATTGTGTGTGAGGCTTCAGGGCCTAGACAGTAAGAGGTCTTGTAGACTGTTTTCACCCGAAAGGCTAGTTTCCTTGACAGTGAGAAACCACACAGCAGGGGAGAAGCCCAGCTGACAGCCAGCACCAATCACCAGATACATGCGTGAAGCTCCGTTGGACTGTCCAAGGTCTACAGAGCCACCAGCTGACTGCTACCACATTAATAAGCCCAGGCAAGACCGCAGAGGCCAGCCCAAAACGCTAACCCATAGAACTAGAAGCAAAGAAAACGGTGTTTCTGTTAATCCACTATATTCTGGGGTGGTCTATGCAGCATAGATCTCAGTAATGAACGGAACAAAATCCATTCGCCAAATCTGTGCAACTGTGGAAAAGAATGAGGTTGTTCTGAATGCACCGATGTGAGAAGATGCCTACAGAAGGGGCAAAACAGTAAGTTGAATTCAATTCTATTTATGGAAATTGAGAAGATAAATACGTAGAGGGCTGGATGCTAGTCTATCACAGAAATATCTGGAAATAATACAAACCAAAGTATGAACAGTGATTATCTCTGACGGGTAGGATTAGGGGAGATTTTCCTTTTCTATAATTTATGTAATGTTTGGATATTATAATGAGTTTTTATTATTTTGCAACAAAAAAGGATGCTTTTTTATTTTATTTATTTATTTTGAGACAGGATCTCACTCTGTTGTCCAGGCTGGAGTACAGGGGTGTGATCACAGCTCACTGTAGCCTCAACCTCCTGAACCCTCCCACCTCAGCCTCCTGAGTGAAGGCTGATGCGCATGGGACCACAGATGCGCTTGCCTGACTACGCTTTTTAATCTTTTATAGAGTCAGGGTCTTGCTATGTTGCCCAAGCTGGTCTCAAACTCCTGAGCTCAACTGATCCTCCCACCTCAGTCCCCCAGAGTGCTGGGATTACAGGCATGAGCTACCACGCCCGGCCAAAACGATGCTTTTTAAAAAAAAATTCACCTTGAGACCAGGTGCAGTGGCTCACAACTGTAATCCTAGCACTTTGGGAAGCCGAGGCTGGTGGATCACAAGGTCAGGAGATCAAGACTATCCTGGCCAACATGGTAAAACCTCGTCTCTACTAAAAATACAAAAAATACAAAAAAAATTAGTTGGGTGTGGTGACGGGTGCCTGTAGTCCCAGCTGCTGGGGAGGCTGAGACAGGAGAATGGCATGAACCTGGGAGGCAGAGCTTGCAGTGAGCCGAGACTGCACCACTGCACTCCAGCCTGGGAGACAGAGTGAGACTCTGTCTCAAAAAAAAAAAAAAATACAAAAATTAGCTGGGCATTGTGGCACGTGCCTGTAATCCCAGCTACTCAGGAGGCTGAGGCAGGAGAATCACTTGAACCAGGGAGTCGGAAGTGCAGTGAGCTGAGATCGCGCCACTGCACTCCAGCCTGGGTGACAGAGCGAGACTCCATCTCAAAAAAAAAAAAAAAAAAACCTTGAATTCTGCTACAATCAAATTTTCCCTATAATGTCCCTTTTCTTTTTTTTTTTTAGATGGAGTCTCGCTCTGTTGCCCAGGCTGGAGTGCAGTGGCGCAATCTGGGCTCACTGCAAGCTCCACCTCCCAGGTTCATCCCATTCTCCTGCCTCAGCCGCCCGGAGTAGCTGGGACTACAGGCGCCGCCACCACGCCCGGCTAATTTTTTGTATTTTGAGTACAGACGGGGTTTCACTGTGCTAGCCAGGATGGTCTCGATCTCCTGACCTCGTGATCCGCCCCTCGGCCTCCCAAAGTGCTGGGATTACAGGCGTGAGCCACTGCGCCTTGCCTATAATGCCCCTTTTCATCCTGTCATTCCACTGTTCAAAGACCAACACTGGCTCTCACCGCCAGCCTCCTGCGCCTGAGCTGCTCCGAGCAGCATGCCAGGTGCCCCAGAGGGAACAGCTCACCCTCTCCTGCGGGCCACACCTGTCCCCACCCCAACCAAGCTCCCAGCCAGCACCACAACCCCTCAGAGACCCTTCCCTTCCCTCCCTAAATCCCAGCCCTCCCTCAAGGCCCAGCCTGATGCCCTCTGAGTTTCTCCATGGATGCCAAGAAAAAGTTCCACCAACCCTGCCCTGAACTGCATGGTTTCCAGTGTTCTCCCTGCACTGTGGGCACGAACTACTCCATCCAGGAGACCTTCACAGACACAGGCCACCACCAGCTCTAGCTTCTCTGGCCAACAGTGGGGGCAGGCAGAGCCAAGACAGGCTGTTCCAGCCCCCTCCCCTCTCTACCAGCCACAGCCTGGATGACGGGTAACAGCCAAGCCTGGAGCTTCCCCCCCAGTCCCACCCATCCCCAGCAGCAAGTCAGTGGAAGCCAGTTTGAAATGGCTACTAATTTGGAGTGACTCGCACTATGGGTGATGCTGTAAGCGCCTCCAGGTCACACATGCTGCAGACAGCACTCAGAATGGTCAAACAAATCCAAACTCTGGCTTCAAACCTAATTGCTTTCCTGGGGGACCCAATGGCTTCTTCCTCACTTAGGTCTTTGCAATCCGTACGTCCAGTTTTTAAACAAAGCTGTTTAGAATCTCCCAGGATGAAGACAAGTAGAAAATTGCAAGCCCAGACCTCTACCTCATTTTTTTCTAAAACAAAACATGTCATTCTGCATGTTCACACACCCGGAAAGACACAGTTCATTCAAACTCAGCTGGGCACCCTGCCCCTCTGAGCCCTCCTGTAGAGCCTGGCCCTGAGAGGGGGCTGGGGACTTGCTGGGGCAGGATCTGCTCCTACTGTCCCTGGCACCACTGCCCCAGGGCTTGCAGGAGAGCTTCGGGCCCCTCAGCCTCAATCTCCACACCGGCAGGTGGCCAGGGGAGAGGCTGCCAGCAGGGCTCCCAGGTACCGTGTCCAGGTTTTACCCTGCCCTCGAACGGGAAGGCACTCGTATCACAGGTATATACTGATTTTTTTTTTCCCCAAGATGGAGTCTTGCTGTGTTGCCCAGGCTGGAGTGCAGTGGCTGATCTTGGCTCACTGCAACCTCCGCCTCCCAGGTTCAAGCAATTCTCCTGCCTCGGCCTCCCAAGTATCTGGTATTACAGGTGCACCCCACCAAGCCTGGCTAATTTTTGTATTTTTAGTAGAAATAGGGTTTCACGGCCGGGCGCGGTGGCTCAAGCCTGTAATCCCAGCACTTTGGGAGGCCGAGACGGGCGGATCACGAGGTCAGGAGATCGAGACCATCCTGGCTGACACAGTGAAACCCCGTCTCTACTAAAAAATACAAAAAAACTAGCCGGGCGAGGTGGCGGGCGCCTGTAGTCCCAGCTACTCGGGAGGCTGAGGCAGGAGAATGGCGTGAACCCGGGAGGCGGAGCTTGCAGTGAGCCAAGATCACGCCACTGCACTCCAGCCTGGGTGGCAGAGCGAGACTCTGTCTCAAAAAAAAAAAAAAAAAGAAAAAAAAAAAAGAAATAGGGTTCGAGATCAGCCTGTTGGCCAGGCTGATCTCGAACTCTCGACCTCATGATTTGCCTGCCTTGGCTTCCCAAAGCGCTAGGATTACAGGTGTGAGCCACCATGCCCAGCCCCTTTTTTTCTTGAGACAGGGTCTCACTCTGTCACCTAGCCCAGAGTGCAGTGGTGCGATCATGACTCACTACAGCCTCAACTTTCTGGGCTCAAGCAATCCTTCTGCCTCAGCCTCCCAAGTAGCTGGGACTACAGGCACACACTAACTACCACACCTGACTAATTTTTTTTTCTATTCCTATTAGAGATGAGGTCTCACTATGTTGTCCAGGCTGGTCTCAAGCAATGCTCCTGCCTTGGCCTCAGAAAGTG
This sequence comes from Macaca nemestrina, assembly GCF_043159975.1. Taxonomy (NCBI): domain Eukaryota; kingdom Metazoa; phylum Chordata; class Mammalia; order Primates; family Cercopithecidae; genus Macaca; species Macaca nemestrina. The sequence goes on from NC_092134.1 coordinate 140,145,113, forward strand.
CTGGGCCTACAGATGTGAGCCACTGTGTCTGGCCTGTTCTGATCTGTTGAGAGTGCACACGTGGGCCACTCCACTAAGTGCCAAAACAATGCAGAGTGCCCTCCCACACAAACCCATGCAAGTACAGCCAGCACACATGTAAGGCAAGTGTGCACACGGTCACTAACACACACACACGTGCATGGCTGCACCGTGTTTCAATCTGGCTCTGAGAATCCCTCCCACCCCAGCTCACTTCCCTCACCTGTTCACTGTCCTCAGAGGCCCTCTCCCTGACTCTGAACCTGACACATTCCCCACATTGCAAGGGGAGGGACCAGACTGTGTGTGTTCCCAGCAACATGTGCACCCCATGATTGGAGGCGGTGTGCCCGCAAGTGTGCGCACAGCCAGGGTCACTGCCCACCAGGGCTCAAGGGGGTTGCCTCAGACATAGCTGGACTTTGTTCCGGCTACACAATAATGTATTCACTTTAATTTTTGCTTGTAACCTGAAGAAGGGCCATTTTTCAAATTTGCACAAACGTGCTGTAAGAGTTAGCAGCAACCCTAAGCTACTAAGGCCAAGGCCAAGGCCTCACCAAGATCCTGTACCCCGAAGGCCACAAGACCCTCCAGCCTTCCTGCAACAACAGCAAAGCCTCCCCAGCAGGTGGGGGATTTTAGGGGGCACTTACTGAGCTTCCTGACTCTTCAGACCCCTGGGACTGCTCTCTACCCCATCCTTTCCTGTTCCTATCACAAGATCCGATGTTCTAAAAATGATGACCATTGAGAATAGAAATGGTCACAAGACTCTCAGAAAGTGAGTGAATATTCAAAGTATCATCAATTTCCAGCCATCCACCACAAGGGAGCCTGAGAGAAAACAGAGGGCGGAAGGGGTGTGCTAAATCAAAGCACAGATAATACTAAACAATAGGCAAAAAAAAAATCTACATTTGGCTCCAAAGTATTGGGCTGAAATGCAGAGAGGATCATGCTCCCAACTCCAGATGCCAGCAAAGAGCTCTTCTGTCTCTTTCCCATTCTGAAGAGGACCCTCCTGGTTCAGGCTGAAATTCTGGTTACGCTCTTGGTTTGAGAGCAAGGAGACGGTTTGAAAGCTAACCTGCTCCAGGCGGATATTCTCATTTCGTGATGCTGTGGCTATGACTGAAGTTGAAATGATTAACATGCAGGGCTGGAGTCCAGGACCGGAGGCTTACTCCTCACTGCCTCAGGCAGGGGCACGGAAAAGAGAGTTAAAACCAAAGCAACAGCAGAGCCGTCGGCACAGGACAGAAGTCAGGCAGTAGGACTCCGCCACTCGCCACTCACAGGGCAGGGGACCATCTCCGCAAACATCCTCCACCCCCAGTCAGGCTCCTATCAGGAGTCAGCATCTCCAGTTTACTCATTAACTTCACTCTTTCCTCCTCCATCCACCTCCAGGTCAGAGGCTGAGAAGGCACTAGTCAGAGACAGAAGGCAGGCCCAGGACTGGAAGCCAAAACCCAGGCATCCCAACTCATACCACCTCAGAAACCACCTCCAGCAGAGCCAGAAAGAACCTTGGCAATGGGTCACTCAGCCTGCCGCTTTGTGGGTGAGCAAACCGGCCTGAAGAAAGCCATCAACTTGCCCAAGTTCGCACAGCAGTTAGAGGAAGGAGCAGGGGCCAGGATAAGAACCTCCCACCCCAGAGCTGGTCAACATCCCAGAGCACGGCTCCGGAGCATGAGAAGAAATGGCAAAACCAAAGCTCCCTGGGCCACAGCCATCGGAGAGGATCAACGTCCTGTCTGCCAAGGCCTCCACTCACGTCTCCCTCACTTGGGTTTCAACGCAGATGCACGGAAGAAAGGCAGGCATCTGGATAGACACAGCTGCTGATGTCAGGGGTTCTCTGTGTCTCCCCAAGGCCATACAGGCCTCCTGGGGAGCCCCTCACCAAGTTCTGTCTGGCAGGGCCCACCAGGAACAGGCCCCACAGGATGTGCGGGACATGCTGCACAGCAAGACGGTCATTCCCTTGTCCTTAAGTCCTTCCTTCTCTGCTGCCCAGTCTTTTTTAATAGAGACAGAGTTTCACTATATTGCCCAGTCTGGTCTTGAACTCCTGCCTCAGCCTCCCAAAGTGCAGGGATTCCAGGCTGAGCCACTGCACCTGGACGGCTGCTGCCTGACCTTCACCAGACGAATTTGCCTCCACCCAAGCCCATGTGTCTGGCTGCACCACACCACTGCACCATTCAGTGACAGGCGCTGCCTCAAATCCCAGAGCTGCGAGAATGAAAGCAGACACCCACACGGGCCCCAGGGAGGCGGGAGGAGGACTTAAAATGGGAGCTCAGGCATTCCTGCTGCAAGCAGGCTCAGGGAGGGACCTGGAGCGGATTCCCAGCGTCAGTTAAGAACTCAGAACTGCCACAGGTCTGCATTAGAAAAGGCAGGCGCTGCAGAGTCATAGAATCTGGGCTGGAGCCCCCGCTCCGGCTAACACTATGTGTGGGCCTTACCTGCTGCCGCCGATAAAAGAGGAGGACGTGACAGCTACCCCGCGGGGCCTTTGTGAAAGTTAAATGAGATTCAAATTATAACTTCATCTGATTAAGTTAAATTGGTTGTGGACCTTTGTAAAGGGTCTAAAACTGAGTCTGATTTTGATGACAAATGTGAGTACCAGCATCCTAAGTATAACGTGAAGGCATGGCAGGATGAGAAGAAGCTCCTGGCCACTCTTGGGGCACCAAATAACCCCCGCTGGAACCCACAGACAAGAGAATGTTTGGCAAGATGAGCCACCAGCCAGCACCATTCCGCCCCCTCTCCCTGCTCCACTGACTACACCATTGGGTTCAGGGAAAGTAAGATTTTACATATCACCCAGCAGGGAGAAGCTGCAGGAGAAAACACACATAAATTAAACATAAAAGGCCCAGGTCAGTAAACAGCACCCCAAGGGAACCTGAATCAGCACCATCTACCCCCACTGTCTGGCTGCCTGGTCTGTAGTCTGGCACAGGGGAGGTCTCGATGCACAAGTGCTAGGAACAATGAATAAACCATCAGCAGGACCCCCAGGAGCCTGGAGGAGCAGAGAAGAGGGCCCCGTAAGGGTGCTGGTGGAGGGCGGTGGGCATAGCAAAATGGAGGCACTGAGGATTGGCCAGGACTCCTGCAGCTTCTCTTCTGGCCTGTGTTGGGAGGCCCCTCCACCCTGGCTCCCAAGCCTGCTGGGAGGAGACAGGAAGCAGGAAGTTACAGGCCTCTCCCTAGGCTTCCTCCACACAAATGGGGTGGCCAAGAAAGAATCTAAGAGTACCATCAGCCACCAATCAGAAACAGTGCGAAGGAGATAATTCTTGCCTGGCCCCCAAAGCCCAATTTAAGGAGCTTAGAAAAGCAAAGCCAGGAGTCAGGGCAGGACAACTAGAAAATGTCAGCATCCTCTTCTATCCTCCCCAACCCACAGTTAAAGGGCAAGAAAGACCTTGACTTCAGATGGAGTGGATAACACAGAGACGTTCAGAGGCCCTGCCCCACAATGGACCTGAACCAACACTGACCTGTTCTCTCTGAACTTCCTGCAAACACCTTGGCTGCTGACAAATAAAAGAAGGTTCCAGGATATTCCTGCAGGAAGGCAAAAAATTAGATCATCACTTTGGTAAGAAGCCACTCTAGGGTGAATTCTGTCCATCAAGGACCACTCTTTGGGGCAGCAATCCCTCACCAAGAAACTGCTCACTCACCAAATGGAGAAGGCCAGAAATGGCAAACAGGAAGGCAGTGTGCTAATGCCACTCAGTTGCTGGTGGGTACCCAAGACATTACGATCAGAACCCAAGCCCTGGCCCAGCAGAAAACACAGCTGCAATTGATTAGTGATGTCTGCCACGGGCAGTTACAGAAGTAACAGAATCCCCGCCATGTATTTGGCATCCCTGGGGTAGACCTTTGTCATCCAAGGATTTAATATTACAATTTTGGCCACTCGCAAGTGACCCAAAGTTTCAAGATATGTAAAAGTGTGTAAACGGACTGAGATGCGTTTGCATCGCATACGCTATGAGGTCAATAGGAAGGAACGGGCCACCTTGTTGTTTTCATCTCTACCACATTCAAAGTTACTCTTATGGAGCAATAAAAACTTGGTGGAAAATGGCCACCAAGTGAGAAATAAAACTGCAGCAGAAACTGAAAGGCAGTTAACTTGGGGTGTGAGGATAGATGCAGGAAACATTTGACTCTGCAGAAACATGACTCCGGAGAAAGCCAGGCCCATGAACACATATTACTGTGGATACAAATTTGGGATGCTAGAAAGTGCAAGATTCATTTCTTGAGATCCTGAGGGGTCCACTGTGCCTACTCTGTTCTGTGCCTCACAGCAGTGAATTCAGGGCCAAGGAGAACATCAGAGGGAGTGAGAATCCATGCGCCCTCAAGGGGCTTGCAATCTAGTTGACGAAACAATACCTACTGGAAACAGCAAATGGCATTGCATTTTCACAATCACCCAGCACAGAATCAACTTCAATTCCCCTTCACCTTCATCCTTTCCTCACTTCCCCACCCAATCAAGTTACAAATGATCCTGATCTTACTTCCAAAATGTCTCAAGTTCAATGCCTCCTCACCATTCCTCACAGGTGCCCAGCCACTCTCCCTACCATGATGTGCCCTCTTCATAGACCCCAGATTCACCCTCCTTAAGCCCAGCCCTGCTTCTGTTACCCTTGCTCAAAACCTGCAAACTTCCCAGGGTCTCCCAAGGTTGATGGCTGTCTTCACAGCACCAGTTTAATGCTGACATATGGTGGGCACTCAACTTCTCTTGGAAGAATGAATGGACAGATAAAGTTCTCGGCTGGTGATCTGAGGCCGCCCACAATACAGCTGTTGTCTACCTGCCCAACCTCTCCTCCATGGCTTCCCTGCACACATCCCACACCTGGCCCGCCTGCGCCATTCACACACCCCAACTTTCTCAGGGCCTAGCGCCCCAGGCTGATCCTTACTCCTTCTGTTGAAATGCAAGCTCCCCTCCAGGGTTCATGTCCACCACCACCTTCTGCATGAAATGGTGCTCCTCAATCAAGGTGACCGAACTGTTTCAGCTCACATAACGTTCTGCTCTCAGAAGCCATTCGCCTTGTCCTTTGAATTGTCATCTTTCGAACCCGTTTCTCAACTCTTTACTGGCTAACAAGCCCCGTGAAGATAAGGACGTTTATCTTGTTTATTTTTGCAGCATCAGAACTTAGCACAGACTTTTTTTTTTTTAAGAGACAAAATTCTTGCTCTGTTACCCAGCCTGGAGTGCCGTGACACAGTCATGGCTCACTGAAGCCTCGAACTCCTGAACTCAAGTGATCCTTCCACCTCTAGCTGGGACCATAGGTCCATAGGTCCACAAGTGTGTACCACCACACCTGGCTAATATATATATATACATTATATGTATAATTTTTTAGATACAGAGGCCTCACTATGTTACCCAGGGTGGTCTCAAATCCCAGGCCTCAAGTGATCCTTCTGCATCAGCTTGCCAAAGTACTGGGATTACAGATGTGAGGCACAGTATCCAGCCCAGCACAGACTCTTTTTTTTTTTTTTTTTTTTTTTTTGAGACGGGGTCTCGCTCTGTCACCCAGGCTGGAGTGCAGTGGCTGGATCTCAGCTCACTACAAGCTCCGCCTCCTGGGTTCACGCCATTCTCCTGCCTCAGCCTCCCGAGTAGCTGGGACTACAGGCGCCCGCCACCTCGCCCGGCTAGTTTTTTGTATTTTTTTAGTAGAGACGGGGTTTCACCGGGTTAGCCAGGATGGTCTCGATCTCCTGACCTTGTGATCCACCCGTCTCGGCCTCCCAAAGTGCTGGGATTACAGGCTTGAGCCACCGCGCCCGGCCCCAGCACAGACTCTTATACATGTGACACATACACCGTTTGTGGAGTTCACCAGAGAACCACCCAAGGAAATCTATAAAGGCCAAGAACAAAATGAAGACAGAAAATGCCATAGGAGTTCCCAGGAAAAAGAGGTTCATTTGGGATGGGATGCCAGGGTCTTGAAAGGAGCTCAGACATGAGAAGGGTCTTGAAAGAGGAGAATGGAAGAACTATCCAGAAAGGTGGAAGAGGATAAACTAAGGGGCCAAGAAGGAATGCGCAAAGCATGCCTGGGAGATTAGTCTGGCTAGAACCAAGGGTTCCCGGAGGGAGAAGAGTGGTAATAAGGCTAGACAGGCAGGATGCGGAATGCCAGGCGAATGCACCTGGATTAGATCCACTCCCTCTTAGTCAGTAAGGATGACAACCACTGCAGGCGGGGCCCTCATGGTAGAAGAAAAGAAGTCTTGTCCTCTCTTGTTCCAAGCATATTAGTCCAGTCTCCTCTACAAAGTTATAAATAACAGCCACCGTTTACTGCACACCTGCTGTATATGAGGCCCTGAGCTATGTGCCTCACATACATCAGCTCATGGCTCCTTCCCAACATCCTGAGTACTTGGTATTGTTATCCTCATTTTGCAAGCAGGGAGCTGACGCTAAAGGAGGTAAGGGCACCTCCCAAGGCCCAACCCACTCACTTATTCACTTTAACAGTGCTGGCTGTGGCCGGGCGCGGTGGCTCAAGCCTGTAATCCCAGCACTTTGGGAGGCCGAGATGGGCGGATCACGAGGTCAGGAGATCGAGACCATCCTGGCTAACATGGTGAAACCCCGTCTCTACTAAAAAATACAAAAAAAAAAAAACTAGCCGGGCGTGGTGGCGGCGCCTGTAGTCCCAGCTACTCCGGAGGCTGAGGCAGGAGAATGGCGTGAACCCGGGAGGGGGAGCTTGCAGTGAGCTGAGATCCGGCCACTGCACTCCAGCCTGGGCGGCAGAGCGAGACTCCGTCTCAAAAAAAAAAAAAAAAAAAACAAAAAAAAAAAAACAGTGCTGGCTGGCCCTGGGGTTACAGGCTTGCGACAAAGGGGCACTCCCTCCAGCCACCCCAGGTTCAAGGGCTTCCCACCTAAGCTGGGCTGCTTCTCCACAACTCTCCAGATTAATTCCTCAAGGAATTTACTAAGCACACAGAAGGAGCTTAATAAAGGACACTAAACAGACAGAATAGTGGCTGCCAGAGGCTGGGAGGAGGGGGAAACAGTTGTTTCATGAATATTAAAGCTTCAGTTTTACAAGGTAATTTCTGGAGCTCTGTTGCACAACAATGTAAATATACTTAATGCTACTGAACTGTACACTTACAAATGGTTAAAATGTACACTTAAGATTTTACATCTGCTGGGTGTGGTGGCTCATGCCTGTAATCCCAGCACTTTGGGAGGCCGAGGCGGGTGGATCACGAGGTCAGGAGTTCAAGACCAGCCTGGTCAACATGGTGAAACCCCGTCTCTACTAAAAAAAATATAAAATTTAGCCAAGGGTGGTGGCGGGCACCTGTAATCCCAGCTATTCGGGAGGCTGAGGGAGAGAACTGTTTGAACCCGGGAGGCGGAGGTTGCAGTGAGCCAAGATTACGCCACTGCACTCCAGCCTGAGCAACAGAGCAAGACTCCATCTCAAAAAAAAAAAAGATTTTACATTCAGTGTTTTTTACCACAATTTTAATTTTTTTTACATAAAGCACACTTCCTAATTGGTTGAGTGGCTGCTAATATCTTATACTGTTAATTATCTGATGCTGGAAGAGACTCTAGAATATTTCTAATCCCATATCCCACCAATAACGGAGAGTTGGAAAGAGGAGGTAAATTGCCCAAGGTTGCACAAATAAGTGGTGCCAGGTGAAGACAAGGCTCAACATAGAGGAAAGGGGCTGGGCGTGGTGGCTCACGCCTGTAATCCCAACACTTTGGGAGGCCAAGGTAGAATTGCTTGATGCCAGGAATTCAAGACTAGAGACCAGCCTGGGCAACATAGCACAACCCTGTCTTTACCATAAAAAATAAAACAAAATTAATTATCTGGGCATGGGGCCTGCACCTATAGTCCCAGCTACTCGGGAGGCTAAGGCGGGAGGATCACTTGAGTCCAGGAGTTGGAGGCTGCAGTGAGCTCATTGCATCCCTGCACTCCAGCCCAAGCAACAAAGTGAAAAAAATAGAAGAAGGGGCTGAATGTGGTGGCTCACGCCTGTAATTCCAGCACTTTGGGAGGCCAAGGCAGGCAGATCACCTGAGGTCAGGAGTTTGAGACCAGCCTGGCCAACATGGTGAAACTCTGTCTCTACAAAAAATACAAAAATTAGCCAGGTGTGATAGCGGGTGCCTGTAATCCCAGCTACTCGGGAGGCTGAGGCAGGAGAATCGCTTGAACCCAGGAGGCAGAGATTGCAGTAGCCGAGATAGTGCCATCGCACTCCAGCCTGAGCAACGAAAGTGAAACCCTGTCTCAAAAAATAAAATAAAATAAAAGAAGGGCAGAGGCAGACGGCAGAATAGAAGGCACAAGGCAGGAAGGTCAGAAGCCAGGTTCAAGTTTTGCTTCTTTTACTTAATGAGTTTTGTGACCTTAGATATTTGTTCTCTCTGAGCATCATATTCCTAACCTATAAGAAGACAATTAACAGTAACAAACCTCGCCCAGTGCAGTGGCTCACGCCTATAACCCCAGCACTTTGGGAGGCCAAGGCAGGTGGATCACTTGAGGTCAGGAGTTTAAGACCAGCCTGGCCAATATGGCGAAACCCTGTCTCTACTAAAAATACAAAAATTAGAAGGCATAGTGGCACGTGCCTGGAATCTCAGCTACTCGGGAGGCTAAGGCAGGAGAATCGCTTGAACCGGGGTGGCAGAGTTTGCAGTGATCTGAGATCCTGCCACTGCACTCCAGCCTGGGCAACAGAGTGAGACTCTATCTCAAAAAAAAGTAACAAACTTTACAAGATTATGTATGAATTAAATAAAATTATATACAGCTAATGTAATGCGCATAGAAACACTTGGCCAACTGTAAATTACTTTATCAACACTAGCTATTATTATTAATATTAAATATCTGTTCATAGGTTCAAAGAGCCCTGCCAGAATATTAAAATCTGATTAAACCAGACCAAAAACAAAAATCCTGCTCTCACCTGTTCAGGGACTTGCACACAGGGGGTCTTCAGGGAGTGAGAGTGGAACTGAATTATACTTCAAGTTTTATCTACCCCAATCCTCTCCCTCCAACCCACAGCCCAGCTGCATCAGCCATGCCAGGACCAAGCCAAGGGTAGGAAGCCGGTGTAATTGTCTGCCTCTCTGGCTGCATTCCTTAGCTAAATATAAATGATTTATCCAGGCCATTGTTTGAAATTATCCATAATCCCTCTCCTCGCCTCCCCATTACTTATGATGGCAAGCTAGCTGTGTATCTCTAGAGCAAAGCATATATTCAACATTCTCTGCGGCTATTTTCAATAAAGAGAAGGGAGCTGGCAGGTATATATAGGGATCCTCGCATGAATCTTCGGTTTTCTCCACTAGTCCAGGAAAGCTTCCTGGAGGAGGAAATACCTGAGTCACCCCCAGGGAAAAGGACAGCTGCAGGTCAGAAGGGCTCGCGCGCATAAAGAGAGACTGGGTCTCTGAACCAAGAGTGGTAAGCCCCTGCCTTCTTACCCCCGTTTTGGTGATGCGAGGGAAAGGTAGCTCAGGGGATCCCATACTACCCCAAGCTTCCCTAGACAACACAGGCATTTGGGGGAAGATGAAGAAGTGACCCGTATATTTTTCAAAGAGGGAGGAGATCCAAGACTCCAGTTCCAAGATGTACAAGTACAAATATTGCTCTTACAACAAGAAGCCAGTTTCTTGTTTGGATGTTTTTTTTAAAAACCACAAGAAAGTTTTTTTAAGTCCCAAACTTGAATGCACAGATGGGCCAGATCTCCAACTTCGGGGTGTGCCAGAGTCCTGTCACTCGGAGCGCTGATCTTCCAGCAGTGGCCCAGGCAGTGGTCGCGGGTGCCGGGGGACTGCAGGCTATATCCCAGCCCTGCCCCAAGGCCTCTGGCCCTCTGGCCCTCTCTGGGGTCCTTGTATGGACTGTTCCAAGCGGTGCACTGGGTCACACAATCGGGAACCCTTGCCAGCCCCGGGGGCTCCCTTTCTGAAACGGTCTTCCTTGGAGCCATCCCCTGGGGGACCCCACTTCGCTCGGTGCCCGGGCCCCGCACCCATCCTCCCCTTCCCGGCCCGCTTCCCGCACGGCGCCTACTCTGCTCCTCGTCCTCTCGTCCCACCGCCGCCCTGCCCACACCGCCTCCCGTGGGCGCCCCCGGCCGCTCCGCCTTCTCGGGACCCGGCCTGGGGGTGCCCAGCCCGCCCGGCGCCGTCTCGAGGCCGCGCAACTCCGCACGCTCACGAGACCCGCCTCGCCGCCCGCCGCCCGGGCCGCACTCACCGCGCCCGCAGGACTCGGGGGTCCCCGCACCGCTCACGCTCCTGCACCGCCGCCGCCGCCAGCGGAAACGGGGGGCGGGGCCTGCCCGGGAATGGCGCGCCTGCGGGGCGGGGCTGCCCGGGGGCGGGGCGGGGAGGGGAGGGGAGGGGAGGGGAGGGGAGGGGCGGGGAAGGCAGGGGAGGGGCGGGAGGGGAGGGGCGGGGAGGGGAGGGGTGGGGAGGGGTGGGGAGGGGTGGGACGGGGAGGGCGGGGCGGAGAAGGAGCGCCGGGCCGAGGGGGGCGCCAGCGCCAGTGCCCTGCACCGCCCCAGGCTGGGTCCCCTGCGTTAAAGGAGGGGGAGCCCGGGGACGGGGCACAGGGCCCGCGAGGCGCGGGTGCCCTCTGGGGGTTCCGGAAGCCTCCGTCCCCTCCCCGCCCCGCCACCCGCACGCCCCGACCGGCAGCTCCTCCCAGGTGCTCTGATCACGCCTTCCCCCTGCGGCGAACGGGCCTCTTCCCAGGGTAGGGGCGGGAAGGTCTGGGCCTGGCAGTGCGCTCTCCTGGGCTCTGCGCCCACACGGCACCCAAGGGCCGTCCTGGCCCAGGCCTCAGCTCTCTCGCTCTCGCCAGGCTGCCTGGCCTCGCCACCCACCCCGCTCTCCTGCGAACCCCTTCCCCGGTGTTCCGGGCGGGCTGTGTGAGATGCTGACAGCGCCTGCCGGAGACACCGCTTGCAGAAAGAGCCGCGCCTCCCCAGGAGCTGGCGGCCTCCAAGGGCGGGTACAGGGTACGATGTGCGGCAGGGGTGCGCTGAGGCAGGAGAAACTCCAGCTAGGCATGTCTGGCCCGGCGCTTTTTCAGGCCTGGATTTTATATGTTTTTTGTTTTTTTTGGTTTTGTTTTGTTTTGTTTTGTTTTTTCTTGAGACAAGGTCTCACTCTGTTGCCCAGGCAGGAGTGCAGTGGTGCGATCGCCTCTCACTGCAGCCTAGGCTTGTGGGCTCAAGTGATCCCGCCTCAGCCTCCAGAGTACTTGGGACTATAGGCGCGCACCACCACGTCCGGCTAAGTTTTTGATTTTTTTTTTTTTTTTTTTTTTTTTTTTTTGTACAGACGGGGTCTCCCTGGGGCCCAAGCTGTTCTCAAACTCCTGAGCTCAAGCCATCCTCCTGCCTCTGCCTCCCGAAGTGCTGGGATTATAGCCCGGATTCTTTTTTTTTTTTTTTTTTTTTTGAGACAGACTCGCCCAGGCTGGAGTGCAGTGGCCCGATCTCAGCTCACTGCAAGCTCTGTCTCCCGGGTTCACGCCATTCTCCTGCCTTAGCCTCCCAAGTAGCTGGGACCACAGGCGCCCACCACCTCTCCTGGCTAGTTGTTTGTATTTTTTAGTAGAGACGGGGTTTCTCTGTGTTAGCCAGGATGGTCTCTATCTCCTGACCTCGTGATCCGCCCGTCTGGGCCTCCCAAAGTGCTGGGATTACAGGCTTGAGCCACCGCTCCCAGCCTACGCCCGGATTCTTAAAGCTAGAAGGCCTAAACTTGTTTCCAAAGAGCACTAAAACGCCACCTCTTCTCATCATTACTGTCATCAAAAATTTCTAGGCCAGGTGCCCTGGCTCATGCCTGTAATCCCAGGACTTTGGGAGGCCCAGGTGGAAGGATTGCTAGAGCTCAGGAACTCAGGAATTCAAGAACAGCCTGAGCAACATAAGAAAACCCCATCTCAAAAACAAAACAAAACAAAAAGTTTTAATTAACCGGGTGTGGTGGCACACCCCTGTAGTCCCAGCTACCCCGGAGGCTGAGGCTCAGGAGTTGGAGGCTGTAGTAAACTAGGATCATGCCACTGTACTCCAGCGTGGGCAGCAGAGGGAGACCCCGTCTTTAAAAGTGAAAATTTTAAAAATTTTAAAGACACTGTATACTGTGCTTTCCACATGCCCTACCATTGCACTAAGCTTGACAGGGGACAAATTTTTAAAACCTGGCTATAATCACAAGGGTTGCCTTTGCTTTCTGCTAATTAGACTGAAAGTTTCCACTCATCTTCTGGGCCCCTCTCCCTCACACACACACAATCTTGTTTTTGTCTATTAGACTAAACCCATAACCCATCTCCTGATCTCCCTTTCCCCGCAAGGAAAATATTCTCCTTCCACATTTTGCTTCATCCAAAGCCTTCTTCAATGCCCCTAACAAAGTCCAAAGTCTTCCCAAGGAACCCCCACCAGCCCCAATCTTTCCAGTCACTGTGGCAGTCCCTTAGTACATGTACCCAACTCTGCCCAGGCTCCAGAAGAGGAAACTGGGTCTCAGAGAGGGAAAGAGATGTACTAGGCTTGTCTGCCAGCGAGCAGAGCCTGGTGAGGAAGCGGTCGCAGGGCTTGTGAGCCAGACACACCTGTCTAAATCCTGGCTCTGCTTTTATGGGCTGGGACCCCTTCAGGCCTGTTCCCTCACCTGTGGAATGGGGCATAATACCAATTACAGGGGCGGGCATGGTGGCTCACACCTGTAATCCCAGTACTTTGGGAGGCCAAGGTGGGTGGATCACCTGAGGTCAGGAGTTTGAGACCAGCCTGGTCAATATGGTGAAACTCCGTCTCTACTAAAAATACAAAAATTAGCCAGTCGTGGTGGCACATGCCTGTAATCCCAGCTACTCGGAGGGCTGAGGCAGGAGACTTGCTTGAGCCTGGGAGACGGAGGTTGCAGTGAGCCAAGATCGTGCCACTGCACTCACAGCCTGGCCGACAGAGCGAGACTGTCTGAAAAAAAAGAAAATACCAATTCCACAAGGTTGATGGACTGACCAAGATGATGGAGTGAAAGCACAACATGTGATGTGTGGTGACTGCTCAATAAATGCTAGCTTCCTCCTGCCCTTTTTGGGTTTTGTTTTGTTTTGTTGTTTTTGAGACGGGGACTTGCTCTGCCATCCAGGCTCGAGGGCAGTCTTGCCATCATGGCTCATTGCAGCCTCAAACTCCTGGATTCAAGGATCCTCCTACCTCAGACTCCTAAGTAGCTGGGACCACAGGTGCATGCCACCATACCCAACTAATTGGGTTTTTTGTTTGTTTGTTTTGCTTTGCTTTGCTTTGTAGAGACGGAGGCCTCACTATGTTGCTTAAGCTAGTTTTGAACTCCTGGCCTCAAGCAATCCTCCCACCTTGGCCTCCCAAAGTCCTCCTGCCCTTTAAAAAAAGATAGGCAGAGCACAGTGGCTCACACCTATCACCCCAGTACTTTGGGAGGCCAAGGAGGTGGATCACTTGAGCCCAGGAGTTCAAGACCAGCCTGGCCAACATGGCAAAACCCCATCTCTACTGAAAATACAAAAATTAGCCAGGCATGCATGAGCGTGGTGGCACATGCCTGTAGTCCCAGCTGCTACTCGGGAGGCTGAGCCCAGGAGGTTAAGGCTGCAGGGAACCATGATTACACCGCTGCTCTCCAGCCTGGGTGACAGAGTGAGACTCTGTCTCAAATTAATTAATTAATTAAAACAAATCTGAAATAATGGGATTCTGAAGTCTTAGAGATGGATGAAATCTTAGAAGAATTCCCTTGGCAATAGCCCAGAAAATGGCTTCGCTGCTCACTCTCCTTCACCACATTCAGAGATGAATGCCTCAGTGCCTCTGAGGGGCTGACAGCTGGAAGGAAGTGCTGAAGAAAAGCTGTGGAGGAGATGGGATTATTCAGTATAAAGGACACAAAGGTGACTAGTGGTCTGTGACGCAGACACACTGATCGTGTCCACCGAGGACTAAATGCAAGTAAACCTGACAATGAGGCACCACCTTCTTGGGGAAGGGACTTACAAATGCATGAAGTCACTGCTTATCATACCAGGCTTTTGAGGAAGTGTCATCGAGTTTCCCTCCTGGAGAAGATCCCAAAAAATGCCGAGGAGTACCATACATCAGGTTACACATAGGTAGGGTGATTGTATGCAGGTTTCGGGGGCACATTCTACTCACTCCTCTTGTCCTGGCATAGTTTCTAATAGTTCCCCTTTCACTCTCAAAATATCCTGGTGTGAATGATAAATTATATGCCACTTGAACTGTGAACAAAGGCAGGACTCCAAACAGCTCCTTCCAGGCCTGAATGTCAGCAACTCTGCTGGAATTTCTGAATCCCCAGGGACTTCAAAAGATAGCATGTCAGTTTATCCCCTTGAAATCACCAAATCAAATCAAAAATGACAATAGGCTAAAATTAAAGTCCCAGCCAACCACCCCAAGTCAAGCTTCGGGACTGTGCCTGCTGAATTGCGACACCTGGTGGTGAGAGTTCACGCTGCCGGAGCGGGGTTCCGCGAACACTTCACATTCGGCCATAGGTTTCAAGTGATTTGCAAAGCACCTAACAGCTAACATGTACCAAGTGTTTATGTGCCTGGCACAGTTCTAAGTACTTTACATGTTCCAACCCATTGATCCTCACAACACCATGAGGTAGGTAGTAGCATCATCATCCCGACACTTTTACAGATGAGGAAACTGAGGCTGAGACAAGTTAGGTAATTTCTCCCAGGTCATTTCACCAGTAAATGACTAAGCTAGGCTATAACCCCAGATTGTCTGGCTGGAGGGCCTGCACAGTTAACTACTGCTCCATCTAGACACACCTGTCTGAATGGAGGATTCAGGATTCAGACAGGTGTGTCTGGCTCTGTTTGCACAGTTACTTCGCAGGAATCTTCCACCTGAAGAGATACCCACCACCCCTCTGACATGGAGATGATGTGAGGCTACAATGAGAGGTAGAATGTATGAAAAGTTCCACTCTCGGCCGGGCGCAGTGGCTCACGCCTATAATCCCAGCACTTTGGGAGGCTGAGGTGGGTGAATCACCTGAGGTCAGGAGTTCGAGACCAGCCTGGCAAAACCCTGTCTCTACTAAAAATACAAAAATCAGCCAGGCCTCAGTCAGGCCTGTCATCCCAGCTACTAGGGAGGCTGAGACAGGAGAATTGCTTGAACCCGGGAGGCGGAGGTTGCAGTGAGCCAAGATCGTGCCACTGCACTCCAGCCTGGGCAACAGGACGAGACTTCGTCTAAAAAAAAAGAGTTCCACTCTCATGTCTACCAATACAGAATAGTAGTTTCCACATCTATAAAAATTGCCTGGGCATGGCGTGGTGGCTCACGCCTGTAAATCCCAGCACTTTGGGAGGCCAAGGCGGGTGGTTCACCTGAGGTCAGGAGCTCGAGATCAGCCTGGACAACGTGGTGAAACCCCGTCTATACTAAAAATACAAAAATTAGCCGGGCATGGTGGCGGGCACCTGTAATCCCAACTACTCAGGAGGCTGAGGCTGGAGAATCGCTTGAACCTGGGAAGCGGAGGTTTGCAGTGAGCCGAGATCACGCCACTGCACTCCAGCCTGGGAAACGAGAGAAACGGCCATCGTGGCTAAGCAGGTACTGCTGGGCCGGAAGGTGGTGGTCCGACGCTGTGACGGCATCAACATTTCTGGCAGTTTCTACAGAAACATGTCGCATGTTGAAGCACCTGGCTTTCCTCCACAAGCAGAGAACACAAACCTTTCCCGAGGCCCCTACCCCTTCCGGTCCCCAAGGCATTTTCCAGCAGGCGGCGCGAGGCATGCTGCTCCACGAGACCAAGCGAGGCCAGGCCGCTCTGGACCGCCTCAAGGTGTTTGATGGCATCCCACTGCCCTGCGACAAGAAAAGCCAGATGGTGGTTCCCGCTTCCCTGAAGGTCGTACGTCTGAAACCTACAAGAAAGTTCGCCTATCTGGGCGCCTGGCTCACGGGGTTGGCTGGAAGTACCAGGCGGTGACAGCCACCCTGGAGGAGAAGAGGAAGGAGAAGGCCAAGGTCCATTACTGGAAGAAGAAACAGCTCATGAGGCTAGGAAAACAGGCCGAGAAGAACATAGAGAAGAAAACTGACAAACACGCAGAGGTCCTCAAGGCCCACAGACTCTCGGTCTGAGCCCAACAAAGACTATTCATTCCTCATGCTTGGCCTGGCCTGCCCTTCCTCCATCGTCACCCTGGAATGTGCAGGACCCAGGGGCAGCAGCAGTCCGGGTGCCACAGGCAGCCTGGGACATAGGAAGCTGGGAGCAAGGAAAGGGTCTTAGTCACTGCCTTCTGAGGTTACTTGAAAGCACTCGGAGAATTGTGCAGGCGTAATTTATCTATGACCAATAGAAAGAGCAACCAGTTACTATTAGCAAAAGGGAGCCGGAAGACTAATTGGAGGGGCCCTGCCTTGTGAGTGGAGCGTCTGTTTAACTTTCCACCTGGTCATATAACTCTGCAGCTGTTAGACTGTGCAAGCACTTGGGGACAGCATGAGTTTGCTGTTGTACAAAAGGGTATTTATAGAAGCATAGACTGGGACGATGTGCCACCAAGGGGTTACAGGCGTTGTCTGTGCTCCTCACCTGTATTTTGTAATCAGAATCAAATAAACTACTTTTAAAGAAAAAAGGCCGGGCGCGGTGGCTCAAGCCTGTAATCCCAGCACTTTGGGAGGCCGAGACGGGCGGATCACGAGGTCAGGAGATCGAGACCATCCTGGTTAACACGGTGAAACCCCGTCTCTACTAAAAAATACAAAAAACTAGCCGGCCGAGGTGGCGGACGCCTGTAGTCCCAGCTACTCGGGAGGCGGAGGCAGGAGAATGGCGTAAACCCGGGAGGCGGAGCTTGCAGTGAGCTGAGATCCGGCCACCGCACTCCAGCCTGGGCAACAGAGTGAGACTCTGTCTCAAAAAAAAAAAAAAAAGAAAAAGAAAAAAAAAAAATCAGGGCATTGCCTGGGTGCAGTGGCTCACACCTGTAATCCCAGCACTTTGGGAGGCCCAGGCGGGAGATCATTTGAGCTCAGGAGTTTGAGCCCAGCCTGGGCAACATAGTGAGCCCTTATTTCCACTTTTTGTACTTTTTTTTAAGAAAAAGAGAAAAAAGCCGGGCACAGTGGTTCACGCCTATAATCTCAGCACTTTGGGAGGCCGAGGCAGGCGGAATCACAAGGTCAGGAGATCGAGACCACGGTGAAACCCCGTCTCTACTAAAAATACAAAAAATTTGCCGGGCGCGGTGGCGGGCACCTGTAGTCTCAGCTACTCGGGAGGCTGAGGCAGGAGAATGGCGTGAACCCGGGAGGCGGAGCTTGCAGTGAGCTGAGATGGCGCCACTGCACTCCAGCCTGGGCCACAGAGCCAGACTCCGTCTCAAAAATAAATAAATAAATAAATAAATGTAACAGTAATAGCCATATCAGCTACATTTGTATCAACTTTCTTACTGATCTTAGAATATTCCTATGTGTTTATCGAGGGCAATTCCATGGTTTAAAATCACTTTAAACGCTGCCCTACAGACCAAAACCACCTGTAAAAGGTCTGACCTATTAAAAGCATTGAACCCAAACACAGACTTCCCACCGCACAGAAAATGTTAATATGTCTGCAGTCGAAGTTATGGGGACCACAGTGCAAGCTAAAAACAAAGAATTAGATAAGCCTCAGCCGATGGCAGGCCAGGTAAAAAATGTTGGCATGTATATATGTCCTAAAATAAGTAAGTCATCAGTGAAGTGTTTTAAATAAGAGACTGACATGATTAGATTTGCATTTTAGGACTATCACTCTGGCCATAGGGTAGAGAACAAATTAGAGCGGCAGGAGTCAGAAAGGATAAAGGATACTTTAGCAGTGATCTCGGCACAAGAGGAAGTTAGCTTGGTCTAGGTTGGTGGTGATGAAAAAGGAGTAATATGGATAGACTTCAGAGAGAGTTAAAAGGTGAAATTTATATCAGCAATGAACATAAGGAATAAGGGAAAAGAAGGTGTAAAGAAAGATACATTGGCCAGGTGCAGTGGTTCATATCTGTAATCCTAGCACTTTGGGAGCCCGAAATGTGAGGATGGCTTGAGGACAAGAGTTTGAGACCAGCCTAGGCAACATAACGAGACCCCCATCTCTACAAAAAATACAAAAATTAGCCAGTCGTGGTGTGCACCTGTGGTCCCAGCTACTTGGGTGATGGAGGTGGGAGGATCACTGGAGCACAGGAGTTCAAGGCTGTAGTGAGCTATGATCATGCCACTGCACTCCAGCCTTTGCAACAGAGCAAAACCCTGTTTTAAAAAAAAAAAAAAAAAAGACTCATTATGTTCTGGCCAGTCTAAGAGGATGGTTTGTCCAATGATTAACTGAAATAGGAAACAGTGGAAGAGGACTAGATGTAAAGGGAAAGATGGTGAATTCAAGGAAGATCAGAGCTAATAAGTGTCCATCAGATTTAGTACGTTGAAGGTCACTGAGGAACTTGGCAAAAGCGATTTGTTTGTTATGATGAGGCAGAGACCGTGTTGGGGGCGCTGAGAAGAGAGTAGGGACTATGGAATAAAGATGGTAAAACAATTCTTTCAAGAAAATTGGCTGTGGATGGGAGGACACAGGGCAGGTTGCTGAAGGAGACTGTAAATCAAGGGAGGGTTGGGGAATTTTATGGGAGAATTGAGCCCATTTAAAACTCATGGGCAGAGTCCTGTTTCTGGTATGGAGAAATCGGTGCCTAGCTGACCAATCCTCCGCAGATAACATCTATACATTCTGGACGAAATATATTAAAACAAACAAACAGAAAACCCACCTATCTGAGGGCTCTGGAGAGTAAGCCCAAGTAGGTAGGTTTTGGAGGGGATTCAATATGTGCAAGAAGCACCTGGGTCCACGTTTTGTGGATTTTCCCTGTGTTGGCCACCGTCACAGCAACAGCATAGGATGGCTATGTCAACGAAAAGAGTCAAACTCTGTAAAATATTTAAAGAGGTTTATTCTGAGCCAAATATGAGTGACTAAGGCCCAAGGTACAGTCTCAAGATGTCCTGAGGAACACATGCCCAAGGTGGCTGGGTTACAGCTTGGTTTTACACGTTTCAGGGAGGCATAATGTTACCGATGGAAAGTAGCCGAGTTACCAGCCGCGAATCTGTACGGGTCTGCAACAATCTCAATTCTTGCCTCCTCAGAAGAAAGAATTCGACTGAGGGGCCTAAGGCAGAAAAAGAGACTGAGGCAAGCTTCAGAGCAGGAGTGGAAGTTTATTTAAAAGGCTTTAGAACAGGAAAGAAAGGAAAGAAGAGTGCACTTGGAAGAGACCCAAGCAGGCACCGAGGTCAAGTGCAGTGTTTAACCTTGATCCTACGACTTCATAGGCTGGCCCCTGTCCCATGATTCTTCCCTTAGAATGGGCTGCCCATATGCACGGTGTCCCCCTTACTCTTGGGAAGTGAGCACACACAGTGTGTTTAGGAAGTTGTATGCTTACCCCTCTGAGGCTTTCTTCGCTTTTCCAGTGGAGTGCCCCCGGAAAGTCATACTCCGCCATTTTGTCTGTTGATGCACATGCCCAGGAAGCTGCTTCTCCCTGACACCTGCCTTCAATTAACGCTGTAGTGCAACAGGTGTGGACCATCAGGAAACGGCCTCTCCCTGGGGCCAGCTGCCATTTATCTCTTTTAGAGAGGCGATGTGATCATTGCCAAATCATCATCTGACATTCCTAGTGGGTGGGGGAGCCCCATCCTGCCTCGCTCATGCCCAGCCACCCATAACAATCAGTCAATACATGTGAGGTACACATTGGTTTGGTCTGGAAAGGTGGGACAACTTGAAGAGGGGGAGGGGAGCTTACAGGTCATAAGTGGATTCAAAGAATTCAAAGATTTTCCGATTGGCAATTGATTGAGTTATTATCTAAAGAACTGGAATCAACAGAAGGGAGTGTCTGGCTTAAGGGGTTGTTAAGGACGAAGGTTCTTTTATTTTTTTTTTCAGACAGGGTCTCACTCTGTCACTCAGGCTGGAGTGCAGTGGTGCAATCCTGGCTCACTGCAGCCTCAACCTCCCAGGCTCAGGTGATCCTCCCACCTCAGCCTCCTGGGCAGCTGGGGCTACAGATGCGCACCACCACACCCAACTAATTTTTTGGTTTTTTTGTAGAGACAAGGTATTGCCATGTTGCCCAAGCTGGTCTCAAACTCCTAGGCTCAAGCAATCCACTCGCCTTGGCCTCCCTAAGTGCTGGGATTACAGACGTGAGCCACCGTGCCTGGTTTTTTTGTTTTTTTTATCTGAGACAGAATCTTGCTCTGTCACCCACTGAGGAATGTGCTCATATGATCTTGGCTCACTGCACCTCCTGGGCTCAAGCAATCCTCTCACCTCAGCCTCCCAAGTAGCTGGGACTACAGTCGTGTGCCACCACACCCTGCTAATTTTGGAGTTTTTTTGTAGAGATGGGGTTTCACCATATTGTTCAGGCTGGCAAGGTTCTTACTGCATCAGAGAGAATAGATGGTAAATGTCTCTTATCAGATCCAGAAAGGCACCAAACTTGTAGTTAATTCTCTCCTGGGTCAGGAAAAGACCTGGAAATAAAAGGGGGATTGTCTACAGAATGTAGATTTCCTCCACAAGAGACAGCTTTGCAGGGCCATTTTTAAATATGTCAAAGATATATGTTTTGGGGGAAAATGCTATAATTTATTTCAAAACCTGCTATGTCACGTGACGCTATACTAGAGTCCATTGGAATTTGGTGTCTTATTGCTACAGAGTCTTTTTGTCAGTCTTAAGATCTCTGTTTTGATGTTAATGCTGGTCAGTTGTGCCTGAATTCCAAAGGCAGGAGGGCGTAATGAGACATGTCCTAACACCTATTCCTATCACCACCCAAACCGGTTTTTCAGGTTTACTTTGGAATGCCCTCAGCTGAGGTGGCAGGGGGCATTCAGTTGGCTGGGGGCTTAGAATTTTATTTTTGGTTTACAGCTAAAATTCCAATAGAAGC
This sequence comes from Macaca nemestrina, assembly GCF_043159975.1. NCBI lineage: Eukaryota > Metazoa > Chordata > Mammalia > Primates > Cercopithecidae > Macaca > Macaca nemestrina. The sequence goes on from NC_092134.1 coordinate 140,166,328, forward strand.
CCACTGGCTTTCCAGTGAGAGGAACCAGAGAGTGGAGCCCAGAGTAATCAAAGTTATCAAAGAGTGAGGGGTGAGACTTGGAAAGGAGAAAGCCAGAGAAGAGAAACCCAGAATTCTGTATATAAACTCTGCCTAAGTCTCTGATTCCTGCTGAACCTCACATGAACAGGGAAACCTACAGGCAGCCTAGCTAGAGATAAAAAAACTAAACTGAGGCTGGTTACGGTGGTTCACACCTGTAATGCCAGCACTTTGGGAGGCCGAGGTGGGCAGATTGCCTGAGGTTGGGAGTTCAAGATCAGCCTGACCAACATGGAGAAACCCCGTCTCTACTAAAAGTACAAAATTAGCCGGGCATGGTGGCGCATGCCTGTAATCACAGCTACTTAGGAGGCTGAGGCAGGAGGATCGGAGAATCGCTTGAACCCAGGAGGTGGAGGTTGCGGTGAGCCAAGATTGTATCATTGCACTCCAGCCTGGGCAACAAGAGCGAAACTCCATCTCAAAAACAAAACAAAACAAAACAGAAAATATTAAACTGAGACCGAAGCTCCTGCCCACTGAAGGTAAAACCAAGTTTGTAATTTGAATTTAACCAAGTGAATTGTCTGCTAAAGGAAAAAGATTAGCCTTTCTCTGAGGAATTAAATAGAACCTAGAGTCTCCTCAACATAACCTTCAAAATACTCATGATATGATCCAAAATTACTAAGCATACAAAGAACTGGGAAAACATGACCCATTCTCAAGGTTAAAGCAAACAACAGAGGCCAATCTCAAGGTAACTTGGATGTTGGAATAATCAGACAAGGATTTTAAGGCAACTACTATCATTATGCTGAAGAATATAAAGAAAAACACACACATAATGAACAGATAGGAAGCCACAGCCAAAAATTACAAAATATTAAAAAGAACAAAATGGGCCAGGCGCGGTGGCTCAAGCCTGTAATCCCAGCACTTTGGGAGGCCGAGACGGGCAGATCACGAGGTCAGGAGATCGAGACCATCCTGGCTAACACGATGAAACCCCGTCTCTACTAAGAAATACAAAAAACTAGCCGGGCGAGGTGGCAGGCGCCTGTAGTCCCAGCTACTCGGGAGGCTGAGGCCGGAGAATGGCGTGAACCCGGGAGGCGGAGCTTGCAGTGAGCTGAGATCCGGCCACTGCACTCCAGCCTGGGCTACAGAGCGAGACTCCGTCTCAAAAAAAAAAAAAAAAAAAAGAACAAAATGGGAATTTTAGAACAAAAATACGTAGAATAAAAAATTCACTGGCTGTGTTCAGTGCAGTGCACCTGTAATCCTAGTTACTCAGGAAGCTGAGGTGGGGGGATCACATGAGCCTACAAGTTTGAGACCAGCCTGGGCAACATAGCAAGACCCCATCTCCAAAGAAAAACAAAAAATTAACTGGATGTGCTTAATGACCATTCCATCATCTCAGTGGAAAGAGCAAATGAACTTGAAGAGAGATCAATGGAACACTGGAAAGAAAAAGAGATAACCAAGCCTCAGAGACCTGCGGAACAATATGAAAATGTCTAATGTATGGATAATTGGAATTTCAGAAGGAGAAAAAAAAGAAATGAGACCAAAAAATATACTTAGAAGCTTTTGGGGAGGTCCACAGATGGGTTCATAGAATTCACAGTGTAAGGGTAAGGATTTGGCTAAGGCAGAAAATATGACAGCACTTGCATCGCAACAGGAGGTGTAAGCACTCAACAGGTTTATTTTGCCCACGGCCCGGATAGAGCCAATTTATCAAGACAGGGGAATACAATAGAGAATTTTTTTTTTTTTTTAGACAGAGTCCTGCTCTGTCACTTAGGCTGGAGTGCAGTGGTGCGGTCTTGGCTCACTGCAGCCTCTGCCTCCCGGGTTCAAGAGATTCTCCTGCCTCAGCCTCCCAAGTAGCTGGGATTACTGGCACCCACCACCACGCCCAGCTAATTTTTGTATTTTTAGTAGAGACGGGGTTTCACCATGTTGGCCAGGCTAGTCTTGAACTCCTGACCTCAGGTGATCCACCTGCCTCAGCCTCCCAAAGTGCTAGGATTACAGGTGTGAGGTACTGTGCCTGGATTTGAAAGAATTTAATTCATGCAGAGCTGTCTTAACAGAAGACCAGAGTTTTGTTACTCAGCCTCCCTGAAAATTCAGAGACAAGGGTTTCTCAAGGATGGTTTGGTGGGTCGGGGGACAGGGAGTGGGGAGTGCCGATTGGTTGGGTCAGAGATGAAATCATAGGGAGTTAAAGTTCTCTTCTGCTGAGTTGGTTCCTTGAGGGGAGCAGTGGGGACAGGACTGGTTGGCGAGTCCAGGCAGAGCCACTGATCATCAGAAATGCAAAAACCAGAAAAACATCTCAAAAGGTCAATCAGATTCTACAATAGTGATGCTATTTACAGGAGTAATTGGGGAAATTCCACATCTTGTGACATCTTCAATAATGACTGGGAATCGTTTCACTATGTCTACACCTTAGTAGAATTCAGACCCCTCTCATCCTCCTAATGCAATGGCCTTTCATTAGCGTTACAAGGGCAATTTAGTTTTGGGGCTATTATCATTTAAGTTATGAACGAAATTTCCTACAAAGTTAGCTTGGCCCATGCCCAGGAATCAGCAAAGACAGCCAGCATGTGAGGCCAGCAGCAAGATGGAGTCAGCCATCCCAGATTTCTCTACAGTGATAATATGGCAAAGGCTATTTCAGAGGGAAAAGAAGTATAGGATGAGAGCAAATACAGGCGGATTTATAGGTTGTAGATGGGAATTTTCATTTGGTCACTTCTATTTCCATGTAAAAGCGAAAGAAAGAAAGAAAGAGAAAGGAAGAGACAAGTCAGGCGCATTGGTTCACACCCATAATCCCAGCACTTTGGGAGACAGAAGAGGGAGGATTGCTTGAGCCCAGGAGTTTGAGACCAGCCTGGGCAATACAGTAAGACCTTGTCTCTACACAACATTTTAAACTTTGCTGAGTGTGGTTGTACATGCCTGTGGTCCTAGCATCTGGGAGGCCAAGATGTAAGGAACACTTGAGTCTGGGAGGCAGAGGTTGCAGTGAGCCGAGATTGCACCACTGCACTCCAGCCTAGGCCACAGAGCAAGACCTTGTCTCAAAGTAAAAAAGAAAGAGACAAGGTCATCTGCAAGTGGAGGTTTGAAGGAAGGGCCAGGGGCTTGGGGAGATCGACAGGGGTTTGAAATAATCGCTGTGGGAGAGTAAGTTCATCAATCAGACAGTTATCAGGGCTTCCCAGGTGGAGTGAGGGCCCCTCTGGACATAGTAGTCATGAATTGATGTAGAACTGATATGCGCTGTTGTGTGACTTTCCCAGAGGCTGCCTGAGAGCAGGCACGGTAACAGATAGTTGGGTCCATACACCGTTGGGATTTTGCCAGATAGGATAAAAAAAATGACAACAGACTAAGATGAGGGCTTGACCAAGATTGTTAGAGACATGGACTCTAAGCATGATAAAGGAGGAAGGAAGGGAGGGAGACAGCTGATGGCGTGGGGATAAGTAGAGACAGCCACAGATCAGAGGTGCTGATGACGGTGAACAGGTGCACTGCGGGTACCCGCACAGGCCAGCCGTGGGGAAAGGAGCAGCAGTCAGAGAAGGGGAGAGTGAATACTCAGTGATTTGGAAGTGGAAAGTCTCAACTTCCAATAGTGCCAAAGCCCAAACTGTGACTGTGGAAGTGGGTGGCTTAGTGATAGTAGAGGTGATCTTTAGGGAGGAGGAAGTCAAGAAGCTGAGCGTCCAGTTGGACTGTGGACAATTTCACCCAAACCAGGGCTGAACTGACCTAGGATGACAGCAGCACACAAGTGAGGAGGAAGTGGTGAGACTGATGCAGAGATCTTGGAAGAAGGAGGGACCTGCAGGTCGGTGGATGACGGAAGCTTTCAGGAGGGGAAGAGGGTGTCATAGCTGTACGGCTGAGACTCAGAAAAAGCCTAAGGGAAATGGAAAGCAAGGAAGACAATGACCTTACTGCCCAGCTTTTAAGCTGTGGCATCGGGAAAATGACAGCCACCACTGTAGGAGGGCTACGGAAGACACAGTGTGTGCTGGGGTATGATTGCATTTATCTGTGGCTGCAGAACAAATTACTACAGATTTAGAGGCTCAAAACAACACACACTTAGTATCTCACAGGGTCTGTGAGTCAGTCTCAGCATAGTTCAGCTGGGCTGTCTGCTCGGGATTGCAGGAGGCTGTAATCAGGGGGTTGGCCACATTGCCATCTGGAAGCTCCACTAGAAGAATCTGCTTCTAGCTCACTCAGGGTGCAGCAGAATTCGTTTCCTGATTCCTCACTGGCTGTCTGCTGGAAGCTGCCCTCAGTTCTTAGCCACGTGGGCCTTTCCAACGTGCTGCTCGTTTCACTGAGCCAGCAAAAAGTCTCCAGAACAAGCCTGTTTGCAAGACAGTCTCATATAATATCACTCCATCACAGCGTGACGCCCAACCCCGCTGCATATTCTGTTCATTAGAAGCAAGTGACAGGTGCACATGTACTCAAGGAGAGGGCATTACACAGAAGTGTGAGCACCAGCAGCCAGAGATCATGGGGGCCTCTTAGGGTGTGTCCTCTTCAGAAGGGGTGAGGATATAGGGTGTTTGCTGGTTACGCCAGGGCAGCATGGTGGAGGAGGTGGGATGTGGGGAAGGTGGGAGCTGGGTCAGGACAAGAAAGGTTGAGCACTTGAAGATGAGGGTGTGATAGGTGACAAGGAGAGGGGCTTGGACTTTGGGGACAAACTGATGGAGATAGAGTTCTCTGCTTTTCTCCATTGTATGCACTGTGAAAAAGAAATCTGCAGCCGGGCACGGTGGCTCAAGCCTGTAATCCCAGCACTTTGGGAGGCTGAGACGGGCGGATCACAAGGTCAGGAGATCGAGACCATCCTGGCTAACACGGTGAAACCCCGTCTCTACTAAAAAAAAAATACAAAAAACTAGCCGGGCGAGGTGGCGGGCACCTGTGGTCCCAGCTACTCCGGAGGCTGAAGCAGGAGAATGGCGTAAACCCGGGAGGCGGAGCTTGCAGTGAGCTGAGATCCGGCCACTGCACTCCAGCCTGGGCGACAGAGCCAGACTCAGTCTCAAAAAAAAAAAAAAAAAAAAAAGAAATCTGCTTATTTATGAAAACACATGTGTGGCCGGACGTGGTGGCTCACGCCTGTAATCCCAGCACTTTGGGAGGCCGAGATAGGCGGATTGCCTGAGGTCAGGATTTCAAGACCAGCCCGGCCAGCATGGTGAAACCCTGTCTCTACTAAAAATACAAAAATACTTAGCCAGCCACGGTGACCGGTGCCTGTAATCTCAGCTGCCCGGGAGGCTGAGGCAGGAGAATTGCTTGAACCCAGGAGGCAGAGGTTGAGGTGAGCCGAGATCACGCCATTGCATGCCAGCCTGGGCGACAAAGCAAGACTGTCTCAAAAAAAAAAAAAAAAAAAAAATAGTGTTAAAAGGTTAACTTTGTTAGATGCATGTTAATTATATTTCCTCCAGAAGCTCTCTGACGGGCAGGCCACAGAGACCGTCTGAGAGGAACCCGGAAGATAACAGGGAGAAACAATGAGAAACTGACATCCCCGATCTCCAGTACCAAACGCAGGGAAGAGTCAGAAGGCAGCGATTGCTCCCGGAGAGCAGGGAGCCCACGCCGATGTTTGAAATTGAAATCAGGCTGGGCGCGGTGGCTCAAGCCTGTAATCCCAGCACTTTGGGAGGCCGCGACGGGCAGATCACGAGGTCAGGAGATCGAGACCATCCTGGCTAACCCGGTGAAACCCCGTCTCTACTAAAAACTACAAAAAACTAGCCGGGCGTGGTGGCGGCGCCTGTAGTCCCAGCTACTCGGGAGGCTGAGGCAGGAGAATGGTGTGAACCTGGGAGGCGGAGCTTGTAGTGAGCTGAGATCCAGCCACAGCACTCCAGCCTGGGTGACAGAGCGAGACTCTGTCTCAAAAAAGAAAAAAAAAAAAAAAAAGAAAGAAATTGAAATCAAAGCCTCGTGAATTCAATAGAGTTGGGTGAAATGAAATTGTGTGACTGTCAATAAAATGACCAGAGGATGGCCGGGCGCGGTGGCTCACGCCTGTAATCCCAGCACTTTGGGAGGCCGAGGCGGGTGGATCACCTGTGGTCGGGAGTTCAAGACCAGCCTGACCAACATGGAGAAACCCCGTCTCTACTAAAAATACAAAATTAGCCAGGCGTGGTGTCGCATGCCTGTAATCCCAGCTACTCGGGAGGCTGGGGCAGGAGACTCGCTTGAACCCGGGAGACGGAGGTTGCGGTGAGCTGAGATCACGCCATTGCACTCCAGCCTGGGCAAAAAGAGCAAAACTCCGTCTCAAAAAAAAAAAAAAAAAAATGACCAGAGGATGATGGTTGATAAGACACACAAGGATTATAAAAGTGAAGATGGTAGATCTGAAGCCCCTGCCAGGGTGTCTGGGATCTAAGTGGATATACATCCATTTATGACGTTAAAAAGTTCATTAATGTTTTTTTTTTTTTTTTTTTTTTTTTTTTTTTTTTTTTTTTTTTTTTTTTTTTTTGAGACGAAGTCTCGCTGTGTCTCCCAGGCTGGAGTGCAGTGGCGTGATCTCAGCTCACTGCAAGCTCCGCCTCCCGGGTTCACGCCATTCTCCCGCCTCAGCCTCCCAAGTAGCTGAGACTACAGGCGCCCGCCACCACGCCCGGCTAGTTTTTTGTATTTTTAGTAGAGACGGGGTTTCACCATGTTAGCCAGGATAGTCTCGATCTCCTGACCTTGTGATCCACCCGCCTCGGCCTCCCAAAGTGCTGGGATTACAGGCTTGAGCCACCGCGCCCGGCCCATTAATGTTTTAATTGGAATACACATATGGTGGGAAGGAGGTAAAAAAAAACATATATATATATAGTTGTTATTATAAAAGAAGAATAAGCTGGAAGTTAAAAGGGCACAAAAAAATGAAAACCTTTTATAACAGGATGTATTTTTTTAAAGGACTTTGACTTGGAGTTGAATTAGACACATCAGCGCGAACTCATTTCCCAGCTCCCACTGGAGCGCACTAGAAACAGACACCTGCCTTTGGTTCTCATGTGGATAATGTGATTCGCACCATGAGCGCCCAGACATAACATTCACCTAATAACATCTGCCACTCAGAGAAACAGGGCTCCTTGGGGAATAGCTGATTCCATACCTTGGTGCAAGAAAAATCATACTCGGCCTAAGTAGACTTTGCTAGAAGTATATAAGTTAAAAAACAAAAATGTTTGAGGTAGTGTTAAAAGAAAAAAGGACACAGCATAAAAAGTCAAAGCTGGCCAGGCACGTGGCTCACGCCTGTGATCCCCACACTATGGGAAGCTGAGGCAGGAGACTCACTGGAGGCCAGGAATTCAAGACCAGCCTGGACAACATAACGAGACCCCATATCTACAAAAAATGAGAAAATTAGCTGGGTGTGGTGGTGCATACCTGTAGTCCCAGCTACCTGGGAGGCCGAAGTAGAAGGATCCCTTGGGCCCAGGTGTTCAAGGCTACAGTGACACTGTCTCTAAAGAGAAAAGAAAAGAAAGAAGAAAAAAAAAGAAAAAAAAAAAAGGCAAAACTGTGATCATCTGATTGTCAAAAAGAAAGCAAAAATCTAGTGAAAAGCCTGAGTCCATAACGGTATTGGATGCGGGTTATACTAAAAGAAGTATATGTGAGTTCCTGAAAATGTCCTGTTTTGTTGTTGTTGTTGCTGTTGTTTTGCCAAAGCCAATTGTTCTGAAGTGTCCACTTTTCAAACAATGTGCATACCATAGCCAAGTTTTGATTAATAATTAAGCTATGAATTTCTTGTACTTATGTATTTATATCGGGCAATGAGAGTTAAAGGACTCTCAGGGATGAAAGATGCACTGAGTTATTTAAAAACAAAAACAAAACAAAACAAAAACAGTGAGAGTTCTATGAATCTTGTAAGTGCTGCAGGCAAAATTTGACCAGAGGGGCCGGGCGCGGTGGCTCAAGCCTGTAATCCCAGCACTTTGGGAGGCCGAGACGGGCGGATCACGAGGTCAGGAGATCGAGACCATCCTGGCTAACACGGTGAAACCCCGTCTCTACTAAAAATACAAGAAAATTAGCCGGGCGAGGTGGCGGGTGCCTGTAGTCCCAGCTACTCGGGAGGCTGAGGCAGGAGAATGGCTTGAACCTGGGGAGGCGGAGCTTGCAGTGAGCTGAGATCGCGCCACTGCACTCCAGCCTGGGCGACAGAGCAAGACTCCGTCTCAAAAAAAAAAAAAAAAAAAAAAAAAAAAAAAAAAAAAAAAAAAAAATTTGACCAGAGGAAGCCACCCACACTGATCATTGCCAGCCTGGGAGAAATGATTGCAGGAGGCACATCCAGGCCCCACTCCCAGACCCAGTACCCAGGCTCCAAGCAACTCTCCATGCCGGAACAGCACGGCAGCTCCAAATCTGGAACTCATACCCTGATCTGTAACTGTCTCTCAGACCTAAATCTTCAACGGAGCCATTTCAGCCCAACTATGAGGCTAATTCTGCTTTCTTTCTTTCTTTGGATGGAGGCAATTTTTTTTTTTTTTTTTTTTTTTTTGAGACGGAGTCTCGCTCTGTCGCCCAGGCTGGAGTGCAGTGGCCGGATCTCAGCTCACTGCAAGCTCCGCCTCCCGGGTTCCCGCCATTCTCCTGCCTCAGCCTCCCGAGTAGCTGGGACTACAGGCGCCCGCCACCTCGCCCGGCTAGTTTTTTGTATTTTTTAGTAGAGACGGGGTTTCACCGTGTTAGCCAGGATGGTCTCGATCTCCTGACCTCGTGATCCGCCCGTCTCGGCCTCCCGAAGTGCTGGGATTACAGGCTTGAGCCACCGCACCCGGCCGGCAAATTTTTATATTTAAAAATAAAGAAGACAATGGACACAAACATAGGTTAATACTCTTGTGATAGCTTTAGGAGGAGTATGTTAGTAACTACTGCAAACATTGGGATGATCTGGGTTTTATCTGCTTTTTAGTTGAGGTAAAATTCACATAACATAAAATTAACCACTAACAACTTTAAAGTATAGAATTTTAAAATCTGCTTTTTAAAGTGTTGAAAAAGCGTAAAAGCATGTGACATTAAACTTGTGATATTAGTTTAGTATTTAGGTAAATTAAGTTTGGTAGTTAAATGCTCAAATAAATCTAATTGGGTCTATAAATTGAGGCTATGTTTTGTGAATAGCGTTTAAATTATTATTGTTGGGCTGGGCGCGGTGGCTCAAGCCTGTAATCCCAGCACTTTGGGAGGCCGAGACGGGCAGATCACGAGGTCAGGAGATCGAGACCATCCTGGTTAACACGGTGAAACCCCGTCTCTACTAAAAAATACAAAAAAACTAGCCGGCCGAGGTGGCGGACGCCTGTAGTCCCAGCTACTCGGGAGGCTGAGGCAGGAGAATGGCATGAACCCGGGAGGCGGAGCTTGCAGTGAGCTGAGATCCGGCCACTGCACTCCAGCCTGGGTGACAGCGCGAGACTCCGTCTCAAAAAAAAAAAATAAAAATAAATAAATAAATAAATAAATAAATAAATAAATAAATTATTATTGTTAAATGCTTAGTGTCTAAGATTTTGTTAGATTTGTAAATCTGCCTTGTTAGATGTTTGAATATTAATATTAATATAGTTTAAACAGCCTAAGCTAATTTAATTAATCAAGCTTATAAGTAATATTTAATGTTTAGAGAATTTATATGCTAATCAGGCATTAATCAAAAAACAAGTGATAGAAATACTAGATTTTTGAGCAAAGTAACATAAAAATACTAGATTTATGAGCAAAGTAATAAACTGTATGAGTTGAACTTAAATTAACAAAACTAGCGTTGAGAATTTACAACTTTGGGTACAGTGGTTCACGCTTATGGTTCCACCATTTTGGGAGGCCGAGGCAGGAGCATCACATGGGACCAGGAGTTGAAGGCTGCAATGAGCCATGATTATACCATCGTGCTCCAGTTTGGGTGACAGAGTGAGACTCTGTCCCCCAAAATAAAGTAAAACAAAAAAAAGGCCGGACGCGGTGGCTCACGCCTGTAATCCCAGCACTTTGGGAGGCCCAGGCGGGCGGATCACAAGGTCAGGAGATCGAGACCACAGTGAAACCCCGTCTCTACTAAAAATACAAAAAAAAAAAATTAGCCGGGCGCGGTGGCGGGCGCCTGTAGTCCCAGCTACTCAGGAGGCTGAGGCAGGAGAATGGCGTGAACCCAGGAGGCGGAGCTTGCAGTGAGCCGAGATTGCGCCACTGCACTCCAGCCTGGGCAACAGCGTGAGACTCCGTCTCAAAAAAAAAAAAAAAAAAAAAAAAAAAAAAAGAAAACAACAATAAAATGTACACCTTCGATAAACTGGAAAAACAAGTAAAATTCACAAATAACTTTGTTCCTCTCCATGCATAAAAGCTTCCCTCAGGCATTAAAAACTCAACTGACAGTGACTTAGTAGTTTATAAACTAATACAAAAGTATAGAAAGCGATTTATTTGTTGAAATTTTGACAGTTAAAAAATATTACAAGTCAAAAGGAAGCACCTCTTTCAAATTTAATTTTCTTTCATTCATTTTTATTGGTGTTTTGTTTGTAAAGAGAAAAGTCACCAATTTTTACAAACAGTGATGAATATGCCGCTCAAATACATACAGAAGGAAGTCTCTGTATTCCACTCATATCCCTACTCCGTCTCCACGGGAGAGGAATTATTATGGATTGACCATGGCCTTGGGGTGATCAACCTGTACCTGGTCAAAAAGTCTAGCTCTGTTGCTTCTCAAACTTCAGGAACCCCCTGCAGATTTTGACTGGGAAGGACGGGAGTGCGTGGGGTGAGGTTTGCACGTGCCGTGAGCTCCCAGAATACACTGCCACCCTTCCGGGGACCACGCGCTGAAACCAGAAAGTAGGTGCTGTTCACAAGTGAGCGCCTGTGCATGTGGCTCTTTCCGCCGTCCCAGTGAACACAGGCCGGGGCTGCTCCCTCAGCGAGGTCCGCCCTCTCTCTCTGTAGTGTTGTTTTGTTATAGCGAAGGGGTCTTGTTATGTTGCCCAGACTGGTCTCAAATCCCTGGACTCAAGCAATCCTCCCGCCTCAGCCTTCCAAAGTTCTGGGATTACAGATGTCAGCCATTGCACCCGGCCTTCTCTAGCAATTTGTTTCACACAACAGCAGTGACCTTGTCTCAGGAGGTTTTGGGGCACCTGCCCCCTCTCACTTCTGCATCTCAGAAGTTGATCTGCATCTCAGATCAACACACTCTGTTGATCTAGTGTGTGTGTGGCCTTGCCTCTATCACAGAGATCCGATCCAAGAGTAGTTTGGCTACGGCTGGGAGGGGGAGAAATAGCATAGGAGACCTGACACAACTCTTAAGTTGTTGTGTGACTCCCCCCGCTAGAATATAAGCTCCTTCAGGGCAGGGACTTTGATTTTATTCACTGCTGCAGCCCCAGCAGTCAGAACAGTGCCCAACACACCCTAGGTGCTTAGTACATGTTCATGGGATGAATGAGGCCTGGTTGGACACTAGGCATTCCTAGAATTCCTCCTGGAGGCCCCAGGGAGGACACAAACCCAGAGGAGGGAGCAGAGCAGGGGGCTAACGAAAAATGGAGGCCACAAGGGGAATGTGATGAGATGCCAAACCAGGGAGAGCAAAAGCAAATATCAAAGGCAGGGACTCCAGCCAGGAATCAAGACCCAGCGAGATGAAGAGACAGAGTAAGTGGGCCGATTATAAGCCGGGAGGGGCTCGAGGCCTTCCCAGGAGCAGGCATCTGAGGCGCGCTTTAATGTGTCTCCAGGGCCAGTGCTAGGGTGGATCAGTCAAGATGAAAGGGGCACAGGGATGTGATGGACAGAATGGTCTTTCCTGGGGGCGCTTCATTTTCCAGAACTAATGCTGGGAGACAGCATGTGGTCTAAGAAGTCACAGGCTGGCTTTGAGTCGCAACTTCCACTCTCTGACTGTGTAAACTTGAGCAAGTTACGTAAAAGTCACTCACCTTCGCTTGCTGTTAAGATGGTGCAAACCCTTAAACGGCTTAAAATCAGAAATCTGTCTGTCCCCGGCAACTGCAGCATAATATTGCCGTACACCAGCCGCAAAGGGTCTGTGCAGGATTGGTGTGGATTTAGAGAGAGAAATTGGAAAGAAGTCAGCCAAGTAGTTACTGACGAGGAAAAGCCGAGTAAGAGAATCATGCCAAATTTCAGAACTTCTCAGCTTGGCCTATGAGGGAGGGAGACGGCAAAGAGAAGCAGATCCCTTTGATTCCAAGAAAGCATTTGTATAGTCACAAGACACTCAGCAGACTCTTGATCTGAACATCTGATTACTCCCTGATTACTTCTCAGCTGGGATTGTTATGGCACCAGCTGGCAAGCACATTTCCCTCTCGTGGTGGCTGTCTCATTTTTACTTCCCTCTATTCTCCACAATTTCCTGCACCCCACATCACCCCTATAGAAACGGAAGTATTTTACTAGCCTGGGCAACATGGCAAAACCCTGTCTCTACAAAAAAAATACCGAAAAATTAGCTGGCCATGGTGGTGCGTGCCTGTGGTCCCAGCTACTCTGGAGCTTGAGGTGGGAGGACTGCTTGAGCCTGGGAGGCAGAGGCTGCAGTGAGCCAAGATCGGGCCACTTCACTCCAGCCTGGGCGACAGAATGAGATCCTGTCTTAAAAAAAAAAAAAAAAGACAAAAAGAGAGAGAGGAAAGGCAGGAAGGCAGGAAGGCAGGAAGGCAGGAAGGCAGGAAGGGAGGGAGGGAGGGAGGGTAATTGTTGCACCAAAAAGGGATTGCTTAATGCTGGTGCTCTCTGGGGCCTTCAGGGACAGCTTCCAACTCTCCTACCTGGCCTTAGGCAAACCCTACACATTCATCACCTGCTGTCCACCCCTTTTCATGGGCACTGCAGAGGAGCCAGGACTTCCAATTGAAGTACAGCGCAAGATCTGCGACTTAGTAACCAAGTGGCGTGAGTGAGTGATTTCTCTGAGCCTCTGCATCTGCATCTGTGAAGAGGATGTCTACAGTATCACAGTGGAGCTGTAAACAGCAAGCAAGACACTGTATTTGAAAGTGCTTTGTAAACTGAAAAGTGCTGTAGTCAGGGTGGCTGGGCAAAGTGGTTCATGCCTGTATCCCAGCACTTTGGGAAAACAGGGCAGGAGGATCACTTGAGTACAAGAGTTCGAGACCAGCCTGGGCAACAGAGTGAGACCTCCATCTCTAAACAATAAAATAAAATAAATTAGCTGGGTGTGATGGCATGCACCTGTAGTCCCAGCTACTCAGGAGGCTAAGGTAGTAGGATTGCTTGAGGCCAGGAATTCTAGGTTGCAGTGAGCTATGATCACACCACTGCACTCCAGCTCGGGCAACAGAGCAAGATCTTGTCTCAAGATCTTTGTCTCTGGAAAAAAAAAAAGAAGAAGAAGAAGAAGCTGGGCACAGTGGCTCATGCCTGTAATCCCAGCACTTTAGGAGGTCAGGGCAGGAGGACTGCTTGAGCCCAGGAGTTTGAGACTGGCCTGGGTAACATAGTGAGACTCCTGTCTCTACAAAAAATTTTAAAATTAGCCAGGCGTGGTGGCACAAGCCTGTGTCCTCAGCTATTCAGAAGGCTGAGGTGGGAAGATCACTTGAGCCCAGGAGTTCAAGGCTGCAGTGAGCCATGATCATGTCACTGCACTCCAACCTGGGCAACAGAGTGAGGCCATATCTAAAAAAGAAAAAACAGTTTCCAGGGATAGTGGTCAAATGCTACTGACAGAAAGTTAAGATGAGGGCAGATAAATGCATTTGTCGTAGAGACCCCTGGTTTCCTTTTCTTCCTGAGTAATGGGACTCCTCCGTATGGCATATGGTCACTTGGAATAAAAACTACATTTCCTAGAGGCTTCTACAGCTAAATGAGGCCAGTGGAGGTAAGCAGAAATTTAATTTCCAGAAATGTCCCAAAAGGGAGGGGCATGCTCTTCTTCACTCCTTTTTCTTTTCATTTGAATGGAATGTTACGTAACAGTCTTGGATTTCCTGAAGCTCTTCTGGACCATGATATGACCTTAGGAATAGAAACTACCCGTGGTAAGGAAACAAGGTAAAATGATCCTGGGGCTAGGTCCGGTGTCTCACACCTGTAATCACAGCACTTTGGGAGCCCAAGGGGGCAGACTGCTTGAGTCCAAGAGTTTGAGACCAGCCTGAACTGGTCAAAAAAATACCCCAACATGGTGAAACCCTGTCTCTACAGAAAATACAAAAAGTTAGCTGGGCATGGTGACACACATCCAGAGTCCCAACTACTCAGGAAGCTGAGGGAGAAGGATCCCTTGAGCTCGAGAGGCGCAGGTGGCAGTGAGCTGAGATCGTGCTACTGCACTCCAGCCTGGGTAACAGAGTGAGACTGTCTGAAAAAAAAAAAAAAAGATCTTGGGTCCTTGATACCATGGAGTATCATAACAATGATGGACAGATTTCATGAGAGAGAAATACATTTCTATCTTAAATCACTGATATCATGCCATTGCACTTCCAGCCTGGGCGACGGAGCAAGACTCCATCGAAAAAAGGGAAGGGGAGGGGAGAGGAGGGGAAGGGAAGGGAGAAAGAGAGAGAGAGAGAGAAAGGGAGGGAGGGAGCGAAAGAAAGGAAAGAAAGAGAAAAAGAAAGAAAGAGAGAGAGAGAGAAAGAAAGAGAAAGAAAGAGAGACAGAAAGAAAAAGAAAGAAAGAAAGAAAGGAAGGAAGGAAGGAAGGAAGGAAGGAAGGAAGGAAGGAAGGAAGGAAGGAAGGAAGGAAGGAAAGTTGGAGTGCGGTGGCTCACGCCTATAATCCCAACACTTTGGGAGGCTGAGAAGGGTGGGTTGCTTGAGTCCAGGATTTTGAGACCAGCCTGGGCAACATGGTGAAAACCTATTTCTACAAAAAAACCGCAAAAATTAGCCAGGTGTGGTGGCGGATATCTGTAGTCCCAACTACTCTGGAGGCTGAGGTGGGAGGATCACTTGAGCCAGGGAGGCGGAGTTTGCAGTGATTTGAGATCATGCCACTGTACTCCAACCTGTCTCAAAAAAATAATATTAATAAGGGAAAGAAAGAAGAAGAAAAGCAAGCAAGCAAGCAAGCAAGGGGCTGGGCATGGTAGCTCATGCCTGTAATCCTAGCACTTTGGGAGGCCACGGGGGACGGATTACTTGAGGTCAGGAGTTTGAGACCAGCCTGGCCAGCATGGTGAAACCCCGTCTCTACTAAAAAATACAAAAATTAGCCAGGCGTGGTGGTATGTGCCTGTAATCCCAGCTATTTGGGAGGCTGAGGCAGGAGAATTGCTTGAACCTAGGAGGCGGGGGTTGCAGTGAGCCGAGATCACACCACTGCTGCACTCTAGCCTGGGTGACAGAGTGAGACTCCTTCTAAAAAACAGAAGGAAGAAAAGAAGGAAGAGAGGGAGGGAGGGAGGGAGGGAGGGAGGGAGGGAGGGAGGAAGGAAGGAGGGAAGGAAGGAAGGAAGGAAGGAAGGAAGGAAGGAAGGAAGGAAGGAAGGAAGGAAGGAAAGAAAGAAAGGAGAAGGGGAAGGAAGCTGAATCCCAACCCAGGCAAAGCCACAAAGGAACATGACTCATACCACCAAACCCTTCAAAAGTCATGAATTGGTGGCACCAGGTATCTCCGGAAGTAGAGGTAGAGATGGGGCCAAAGACAGAAGAATTGATCAAATTGAGCTCAAGAAGAGAGATTCCCCAAATCTCTCCTCAACCCCGTGCAGTCGGGGGATTTCCCCTCCATAGCTCAGGCAGCAGCTGGGAGTTCTCTCCCTGGGGGACACTAGATACAGCGGAACACAAGAGCACAGTGCATAAAACAGGGGGATTAGTGAAAGTTTCCATACTGCAGGTTGAGACGTTCCAGCACTTGGTTCCCAGAATGCGGGTGGCCACAGGCTCTAAACAGCAAGAAATTGAAGAAACCCTGTCCATGGAATTTGACCAGGTCAGGAGGAAATACCCTAAATAAACCCACTTCCTAAAATAAGAGCCCAGCCAGATGGTCACAGAGCACGACCCAGCCTCCAGCACCTGCTGCACAGCCAGAGCCTCTCATCAGCTTTTAGCACCCAGTCTTAAGTTTGAACAACCAGGACTGCTGGGCTTCTGAGGAAAGGCTCTGCCATGAATGGCCAAGACAAAAGCGAACTGGGCGGAAACAGATGGAGCGGGGGAAAAACACCACCTCCCGAAACCGCTACTCTCCTCTAGTAAAAGATTGAAGATACACCCTTGTGGACGAGGACCGGGACGTCACTCCAGCCCTCTTTCTCCACCGGAACACGTGGGCTCTCCTGCCTCCACACACCAGCCCTGGGCTCCTTCCCCAGGTCTTCATGTGGCTGGTTGCTGTGTCGCCTCAGAGGGGTCTTCAAGGACCACCCACTCTGAAAAAGCCCTTCCAGCTACCCCCTAATGCAGGAGCGGGCAACCTTTTTCTGTGAAGGGTCAGAAAGTAAATATTTCAGGTGTCGTGAGCCATCTATGGTCTCTGCCACGACCACTCAACTCTACCACTGTGGCACGGAAGCAGCTGGAGAAGATCTGTAAATAAGGGGCTGTGGCTATGTTCCAATACAACCCTATTTATGGCCAGACGCAGTGGCTCACGCCTGTAATCCCAGCACTCTGGGAGGCCAAGATGGGAGGATCGCTTGAGTCCAGGAGTTTGAGACCAGCCTGGACTACATGGCAAAAACTGGTCTCTACAAAAAAAATACAAAAATTAGAAAGGCGTGTGCCTATGGTCCTATCTACTCTTGAGGCTGAGGCAGGAGAATTGCTTGAGCCCAGGAGGTGGAGGCTGCAGTGAGCTGAGATAGCACCACTGCATTCCAGCCTGGGCAACAGTGCAAGACACCATCTCACAAAACAAACAAACAAAACTCTATTTGTGGACACTGAAACTGGAATGCCATATCATTTTCCAGGGTCACAAATGCTATGCTGCTTTCAATTTTTATTCAATCATTTTAAAACATAAAATCCTGCTGGGCATGGTAGCTCACACATCCTAGTGCTTTGGGAGGCTGAAGTGGGAGGATCACTTTGAGCCTAAGAGTTCGAGACCAGCCTGAACAACATAGCAAGACCCCACCTGTAGAAGACATTTTAAAATTAGCTGGCAAAGTGGTGCAGTCCTGTGGTCCCAGCTACTCGGGAGGCTGGGGCAGGAGGATCACTTGAGCCCAGGAGGCTGAGATTGCAGTGAGCCGTGATTGTGCCATTGCACTCCAGTCTGGGCAACAGAGCAAGACCCTGTCTCTAATTAAACAAATGTAAAAACCATTCTTAGCCAGAGGTGATCGTGTGGGCCAGTAGCCCCAGCTACTTGGGGGGCTGAGGCAGGAGGATCGCTTGAGGCCAGGAGTTCAAGACCAGCCTGGGCAACATAGTGGGACTCCGTCTCTAAGAAAAACAAACAAAACAGGCGCTGGGCTGGATTTGGCCAAATCCTACTCCAACACGTCATCTGGTTTTTGTTTTGTTTTGTTTTTTTTGAGACGGAGTCTCGCTCTCTCGCCCAGGCTGGAGTGCAGTGGCCGGATCTCGGCTCACTGCAAGCTCTGCCTCCCGGGTTCACGCCATTCTCCTGCCTCAGCCTCCTGAGTAGCTGGGACTACAGGCGCCCGCCACCTCGCCCGGCTAGTTTTTTTGTATTTTTAGTAGAGACGGGGTTTCACCATGTTAGCCAGGATGGTCTCGATCTCCTGACCTCGTGATCCGCCCGCCTGGGCCTCCCAAAGTGCTGGGATTACAGGCGTGAGCCACCGCCCCCGGCCTCATCTGGTTTTATTTTCATCAAAGCACACATCACTTCCTGCTGTTTTCTTGTTTACCTTCCTTTTCCGTTGCTTGTTTCTGGGACGTCTCCCCTGCTAGAAGGGAGGCCACAGGAGAGTGAGGACCTCTGCATTCTGCCCCGCTGTATGCCCAGCACCTAGGACCGTACTTGCATCTAGTGTTTGCTCAGGAAATGTAGCTGTCGGCTGTGGTAGAATAGCCGCTGGGCCACACCAGCCACCCTCACCCTGCTCATCACTGCTGCAGTGCCTGAAAGGACAACTCTCAGGGGCAATAATGGGACTCCCAACCTGGGTCCTCCCACATCCCTTCCGCTTGTGTTTTCCGGTTCCTTTCCCCTTCCTTGCTTTCGTCAGTCTCAAACTGTAAGCCTGTCTGTGATGCCCAGCACAACCCACAAGCCTGAACCAAAAAGAACTCAGTCTACAGCAGACCCTCCTCCACCCTCCCGGCCCTAAAGGTGAGGGGTCGTGTCGGGTCACTGGTCCAGTCCACAGTCTGAAAGGAAGGTGCGGAGCATGTGACCAGCAGGCCTCGAGTCTCCCCACCCAGACGGGGAGAGGAAGCAGGGAGAAACTGTTCCAGGTACAAAGGGGGCTTCCGAATGGTCCCCCTCTGAACCCTGAACTACTGAAAACGCGTGCAGTCGAGCAGCCAACTCTCAGGTGCTCAGTAGCGTTTGGGGAATGGCCACCGGCTTCATCCTGTACCCTCTTCAGCAGCATCGTCACTTTTCCGCATGATGTAATGCAGCAGTCCTCGACTTCTGTGGCACCAGGGACTG
Organism: Macaca nemestrina; assembly: GCF_043159975.1. Lineage (NCBI taxonomy): Eukaryota > Metazoa > Chordata > Mammalia > Primates > Cercopithecidae > Macaca > Macaca nemestrina. The sequence continues at coordinate 140,185,051 of NC_092134.1, forward strand.
GTTTCACGGAAGACGATTTTCCCACGGATGGCGGTGGGGGGAGTCCAGGGGGTATGGTTTTGGGATGAAACTGTTCCACCTCAGATCATCAGGCAATAGATTCTCTTAAGAAGAGTGCAACCCAGATCCCTCACGTGCACCGTTCACAATAGGGCTCGTGCTCCTATGAGAATCCAATGCCACGGCTGATTGGACAGGAGGTGGGGCTCAGTGATGCTCGCTCTCCCACCCGCCGCTCACCTCCTGCTGTGTGGCCCGGTTCCTAACAGGCCGCAGTTGGGTACCGGTCTGCAGCCCAGGGGTTGGGGACCTCTGAGAGCATGGACTTGTGGTGGCAAAACGTTGTTGGGCATGGCGACTCACACCTGTCATCCCAATTACTCAGGAGGCTGAGGTGGGAGGATTGTTTGAGGCCAGGGGCTCAAGACCAGCCTAGGCAGTATAGTGAGATCCCATCTCTAAAAAAAGAAAACAAAAAAAAAAAAGTCATTGCTAACCGATGTCCAGAAAAAAGGATTTCTTGATCCTCGGATGGGAGAATTCAGGTCCCTGTAATGGATGCAGCGGCATCAGGTCCTCAACAATGGCCTGCAATCCTTTTTTTTTTTTTTTTTTTTTTTTTTTTTTGAGACGGAGTCTCACGCTGTTGCCCAGGCTGGAGTGCAGTGGCGCGATCTCGGCTCACTGCAAGCTCCGCCTCCCGGGTTCCCGCCATTCTCCTGCCTCAGCCTCCTGAGTAGCTGGGACTACAGGCGCCCGCCACCGCGCCCGGCTAATTTTTTGTATTTTTAGTAGAGACGGGGTTTCACTGTGGTCTCGATCTCCTGACCTTGTGATCCGCCCGCCTCGGCCTCCCAAAGTGCTGGGATTACAGGCTTGAGCCACCGCGCCCGGCCCCTGCAATCCTTTAAGGTCGTGCAACTCCCTGCGTAAGCACTGGCACCAGCTACCGTATGCAAGCGATCTGGTGCTCCATGGAGGAAGGAATGTGCTGACAGGCAGAGAGAAGCACTCGCATGTGCTGGGAGCGGTGCTGTTCCATGTGAATTAATGAAGCGGCACTTGGGCGTTATCAATCACGCTGTTCTGATGTTGGCTAGCAAGTCAGTCATGTGGGCTGCTAGTAAGTAAGCTTGCTTATTCCTGAGCCAAGTGCTAGACTCAAGTTCCTAGGATGCCAAGCTGTGGATCACATCTTGCCGGCCCCTGCCCGAACCTCTCCCTTTGGCCACTCTTCAAATCCAGTGGGTCCTGGGTCCATTATTGTTCCTCCTACAGGTGCAGTGCTCACAGAACCTGGTGACAGAACTCCTGGAACCTCGCTTGGGGACAGTAAAGGACTGATATAACCACATGGCCATGGAGACACTTGTTCCCAGGGAACCCAGTGATACTGGCCTGAACCTGACCCCAGGCTTGGAGGCGTCCCCGAGTGCTTTTCATTCTCTGAGATGGGGGGTTGGGTGGGAGGCTGGGCAGCTTGCACGGCTGAGTGCCCGCTTCCACTGCCTCGCTTCAGGCTATGACGGCCTCGGTGACCGCGACCTGCTGCTTCCACCTCTGCGCTCTGTGGACAGGTGTGCACCTGTCATTTCCAAGAAAAAGATCATGCACACAAAGGCCTTTGTGTATGTAGCAAACTTTACTGAAGATTTGGAGATGAAGGGGCTTTACATAGCAAAAATACAAAAAACTGAAAGTTGAGTATTAGACATCCATGAGCTTAAGAAGACCCAGCCATTTCTACCAGTGGGGCTCCCGCCTTCTATGAAGGCACCTGTCCACCTCTCCCTGCCATTTCTCAGGAAGCTGAATGAAAGTCAGACTTCCTGACGCTTTCTTAGAGTATTTTAGTCCTCCATTTGCTGCCCTCCCTTTCTTTTATTTTATTTTATTTATTTTTATTTTCATTTTTTTTGAGACGGAGTCTCGCTCTGTTGCCCAGGCTGGAGTGCAGTGGCCGGATCTCAGCTCACTGCAAGCTCCGCCTCCCGGGTTTACGCCATTCTCCTGCCTCAGCCTCCCGAGTAGCTGGGACTACCGGCGCCCGCCACCACGCCTGGCTAGTTTTTTGTATTTTTTTTAGTAGAGACGGGGTTTCATCGTGTTAGCCAGGATGGTCTCGACCTCCTGACCTCGTGATTCGCCCGTCTTGGCCTCCCAAAGTGCTGGGATTACAGGCTTGAGCCACCGTGCCTGGCTTTTATTTTTTTTGAGATAGGGTCCCGCTCTGTTGTCCAGGCTGGAGCGCAGTGATGCAATCTCAGCTCACTGCATCCCTGACCTCCCGCGCTCAAGTGATCCTCCCACCTCAGCCTCCCAAGTCGCTGGGACTACAAGAGCCCTGCTGATTGTTCTGTTTTTTGTAGAGATGGGGTTTCGCCATGTTGCCCGGGCTGGGCTCAAGTGATCCTCCCGCCTCAGCCTCCCAAAGTGCTGGGATTACAGGTGTGAGCCACCGCACCCGGCCTGTCTTTCCTTTCTAGACTATCCCTTGGGGCCTCTTTCTCCCCTTAATGGGTCACAAAGTTATCTCCCCAATTTAGAACACTCCCTCCCCTTTCCTGACACCAGGGTGAAGATATAAAACTTGCACTGGGCAGTTCTCGCTAAACCAAGACTCGAGGTCTTCTACTTACCTTCTTTGAGGGACATTAGAGCTTTTTTTCCTCTAAAAATAAGTATGCGTGATGTGCGTGTGTTTTAGGGGTGGGAAGGGCAGTCAGGAGACATTTTTACACGCCCACATTTCACATTCCCTGAGCGCACGCCATGAGTGAGGGGCGGCCCTGCTCCTTCACACGCCATGACCTTTCCTCCTCCTGACAGCAACCCCAGGTCGGAGACTTTATTCTCATTTCACAAATGAGATTATGAAGTTCCCAAGGGGGTGCTCGTCCAAGATCACATGACTCGTAAGAGGTCAATTTGATCACTGGCCTGGCTTAACTTTAAGTTCTTTTTGGAGACGGAGTTTCGTTCTTGTTGCCCAGGCTGGAGTGCAGTGGCACGGTTTCGGCTCACTGCAACCTCTATCTCCTGGGTTCAAGCCATTCTCCTGCTTCAGTCTCCCTAGTAGCTGGGATTACAGGTGCCCACCACCACACCCAGGCGGTTTTTGTATTTTTAGTAGAGATGGGGTTTCACCATGTTGGCCAGGTTGGTCTTGAACTGACCTCGGGTGATCCGCCCACCTTGGCTTCCCAAAGTGCTGGGATTACAGGTGTGAGCCACTGTACCCAGCCAAGTGTACATCCTTAAGAACAACGTACATAGATTGGGGAAAAGTGTCTCGTTTTCATTCTGAGAGCTAATACAACAGGGAGTGTATGAAGAGGTCAAACACAGGGACCACTGGGTGGAGCACACTGCCATTCCACCTCGCCTTCCCCCTCTGTGCCACACACCTGATGCGGCCCCACCCAACACAGCCACGGCCCTCCTACCCCCCACCACCTGCCTGGTGTCCTCTGAGTCTCAGCCCAGCGGAGGGAGCAGGTGCACGCTCTAAGCACACACATGGTACAGGAGCTGGGCGAGGCCAACCATGCCAGCCCCTCGCTCCACACCCCACTGGCTTCCGTTCTGAAAGGGAAGAACCACACACACACACCCCCCAAACTCCTGCGTGGGTTTCTCTGTTAGAAAGATCATCCTGCTCTGAAAGACGGGGGCCAATGGGAAACAGTCTGCTGGCTCGTGCCTGGACCCACTGAGAGAGACGGTCCATCTCCCGTCCCCATTTCCACCTGGACAGTGCTGCCTAACTCGGATCATGTCAGAATGGTGGAGGAGTCTCTATCCCCACAGGGCTCAGGGACCCTTCTTTGCCTCACAGGCCCCATTGACATGACCGCCTGCCATGCACATTCGCTCCCTCATCAAATGGAACCAGGCAATGAGGTCTCACTGCGCAGAGCTGAGTTTTGTGGGAAGAAACTGAAACACACACACATGCCTCTCTGAGGTCCAGAGCAGCCTACTGCTGTTTTCTAGAAAATCCAATCAAAAAGACTCCCTTGCTTAACACACGTCCAGGACTTCCCACCACACTGGGTAAAGTCCGAAGCCCTCACCAAGAGAGGGGGCACCACCGGGCCGCCTGCTGCCTTTCCCCACCTGGAATGCGCTGGTCCCTCCTCTCTCCGTTCACTCTGTATTCTGGACACAGTGGCCTCTTCTCTGTGCCTGGACACATCTGTCACCTCCCTGCCCCCAGCACCTGCTGTTCCCTCCGCTTGGAATACTGTTCCCCCGGCCCCCCAGGGCTGGCTCTTCCTGCCCTTCAGAATCAGCTCAAGCCCCACCACCTGCGAGAGGCCTCCCCCAGTGACTCGACCTCAGCACCTGCACAGCCTCACCACGCCCGCCTGTCTCCTCACCTGCTTCCTCTTTGCTTCCCAAGGAGCCTGTCTGTCGTCTTCCTCCCTGACACATTCCCACTGACACATCCCCAGTACCTAGCACAAAGCAGAAGTTCAATAAGTATTTGCTAAGTGAATGAACAGATGCACGAATCGTCCAAGCAAGTTAGCGGAGCTCTCCGTGCCACATTTGCCTCATCGGTAAAATGGGGCTAGCACAGTACCCATTGGGTGAGGATGAGAAGAGACGACAGAGGCACCTGTGTTCAGGTACCAAGCATGTGACAGGGGTTCTAACAAGGCGTAAATGGAATGCCTGTGACACACAAGGGCAGGCATGACTAAGCCTTCTGCACAAGAAGAGGGGATTCCTCTTTGGCTCTGGAAGAATGAGCGACAGATGGCAGATGGAAGATGGGATGAGCACTACTGGCCGGGGGTGCTGGGAAGTAGGTGACTCAGGGTGGCTAGTGGGGAGGCAGCAGGGAGCCTCAGAGGACGCTGCAGGCGAGGTGGGGCCAGCTCACCTATTTGTCTCAAGGGTCATGGTCTGCACCACACCACGGGGAAGGCAGCTAAGTCTGCCACCTGCTATGGTTGACCGGCTTGGATTTTACACCTGTAAGGAGGTGACTGTCCACTAGGCTGCTGAGGTCAGTTCATAGAGGGAAGGAAAACTCACAGCCAACACCTGGACCCAAAAACATCTGCACTGACCTCTTCCCCAAACAGGACACAAAAAGGTTATCTCTTTAAATGTGCATTTGTCCTGTGGCCAAGAGGCTGCTGGCACAACACATCCTTCCACCACAGCGCTGGTGCTGCCAGTCAAGCTAGAAGGACGGCCAACCCCAGCTTCCCATATTCAATCCCCCAGGGACAGGGGAGGGGCGAGAGTGAAGGCAAAGGCTGTGCTGGTGCCTGGTGGTGAGGGCAGGAGAGCCTTACACAAACACAAACCCATGCGGGGACATACACGCACCTGCTCAGGGGCTCCTCCAACCCCAGGTTCCCCAAGAGCCCACGCCCCAGCTTCTGATGAGAGCTGGGCCTCCAGACTGCGCAGCTCTGCAGCCTGGCAAGAGGTGTAGCGGTGGTCCTGATGCCCGGAGAGGTTTGGTTAAAGCTGTTCTGTGGTAAGACAGTGGGGGCTGGGCCATGGAGGAGCGGGAGACTAGGCTGCTGGCCTCTTCCCCAAATCTGGGATGCTGCCAACTTCCCTCCATCTGCTTCCCTAGAGGCTGCCCACCCCTTAAGGGCAGCTCCCCTCAAACACTACCCTTCCCTGAATCTCCTGCACCTTAATCTCTCCCGTCTCTGAGCGCCAGTGGCTTTGAGGATCACTTAATAGTTTTCCAGCCTGACTTAGTGAGACTGCAAGCTCCTATGATTAATAACGATGTATATTTAGTGAAATGTGTGGGGTACTATGCTAGGCACTGTAGATACGCGAGGTAGGTTACTGTTATACAAATTTTACAGATGGGGAAACTGAGGCACAGTGAAATGAAGTAACTTGCCCCAAGGTCACTCAGCTAGTCTGACTCCAGAGCCCTTGCTCCTAACCACACTCCATGACACCTCTTCGATGCTGTCTTACTTACTTACGTAGTCCCATGCCATATCTCCCCGAGCGCTGGACACACGATAAACATTAACACCCCTAGGTTGAATCTTCCTTCCCTTTCCACTCTAGGCTACTGATCTGTGGTTCCTATGAAGGAAGATGACCCCAAAGAGCCACTAGGTGGCAGCAAGGAGCCGGATTCCGGCCTCCCCGTGGCAGGGAGGGAGGGAGGGAGGAGCTCATTGTTAGGTGTATTTAGTGCACCTTGCACCAGGCACTTCCCGGACTTCGTATCTTCCCACTCTACAGAGAGGAAAGGGGACTAAGGTTCAGACAGGTTGACAAATGCCCAAGGTCAGGCAGCTTAGAATACTAGGACCGAAGCCAGGACTGGCAAAACTCTGAGCCCACGCCAGTTCTCAGGAGAAATAAACCCAGGAACCCCTTCAGCTGTGTATCTAAGTCCAGGCTCCTCAGCCCCGCTGCCTCCTGCCCTCCCAGCCTCCTGCCCTCCCCACCTCAGGCTCCTTCGATCTGAAACCAGCGCCCCCAGCGTGGTCATGGAAGATAGTCATGGCATCCGCATCCACTGAGATGGACGGAAACTATCCAGAGAGTTCTGACGGTGTCCCCGTCCAACAACTGTCACCTCCACACCTAAAACCCGCCCCCCCAGGGACGGGGCCTCTCTGTGTGAACTGTCCTGCGAGTGCAGCAGGGGTGCACATGGCTGCGGGTGCATAGCCCATGCATTCCTCGGACCTCCCGGCGTGGCCACCGCCACAGTGCAGGGGCTTGAGAGGCAGCACGGGGACCGTCACATCTTCGGTTCCAGGGTCTGGTGATGTTCCTGGCTGAGTCCATTGGGGTGCTGGCTTCAGAAATGCCCGGGGTGCGTCTCTGAGCACTGCTTCCGGCCTGCCTCCCAGATGGCCCCATTGCTCCCCCAGTCCCTCCCGAGGCTCACACAGCCAGACCAGGTCCTCTGAAAAGACACAGCATCTTGGGTTTATTTGGGGTTGGGCACTGCAGGTTCAGGCACAGTTTGTTCCTGGGTAGAGTCACAACTGCTCCTCTCAGCTCTCTCGGCACTTCAGGGGCTGCCCCTGCAGGTCCCCTCCCCACGTCCCTGTTTCCTGCACACACGTCTCTTCCCCCCTCCCTGCTCCCCGAGTCTCTCATTCTTTCACCAGCCTGTAGATATGGTGCTGAGCCCCATGCTCACTGGCTGACACCTCGAAGACATAGGCGATGCACAGCAAGGTCTCCTGTGTGTCTCTGTTGGTGACCACCTGTGGGAGAGAAAAAGACAAGGGTGAATAAGGCCCCAGATGAGGGCACGCCCTCGCTGCTACCCACATACAGACTCCAGCCACACCCGCGGCACACCTGCAGGATGGTGAAGTTCTCCAGCACGCTGTTCATCATGTACTTCTCGGGGAGATGCTTCAGCTTGTGGATGAAGTTGATCATGTACTCACAGAGCGGGGACCGGTGGATGCGGTAAGAGTAGTGTCCATTCTCATAGCGAGCATACTCTGTCTGCAGGGCCCAGGGACAGCAGGTGCTTAGAATCCCATTCTGACCACCTTCGGCCCAGACCCAACTCCATGGGAAGCCCCAGGACCCAGACCCAACTCCATGGGAAGGAAAGGCAGGAGGCCTAGGGGCCCTTAAGAAAAGAGTCACCCCCAGCCAGGGGCCGTGGCTCACGCCTGCAATCCCAACACTTTGAGAGGCCAAGACAGGCGGATCACCTGAGGTCAGGAGTTCAAGACCAGCCTGGCCAACATGGTGAAACCCTGTTACTATTAAAATACAAAAATTAGCCAGGCACGGTGGCACGCGCCGGTAATCCCAGCTACTCTGGAGGCTGAGGCAGGAGAATCGCTTAAACCTGGGAGGCGGAGGTGGCAGTGAGCTGAGATCACACCACTGCATTCCAGCCGGGGCGACAGAGTAAGACTGTCTCACACACACACACACAAAAAGTCACCCTGTTAGGTTGGTGGACATTAAACAAGACCTCCTTCCTCCACGGGTGACCAGCAGGAACCGGGGATGGCAGGAGGGGAGCTTAAGGAGACACAGGAGCAGTGGGAAGGAGCCTCTCAATCCTGGCTGTACGTGAGGACACCACGGGGGATACACAGGGACCCCCGGGAGTCTGGTGGTGATCATGCAAGTCTCCATATCTACACGCACCCATGCACGTGCACAAAGGAGCGCGTATAAAGCTGGTGAGATCTGAACCAGCTTGGTGGACTGCATCAATGTCAATTTCCTGGGTGTCCCCTTTATACTTTAGTTATACAAGACATTGCCAGGGCAAGAACTGGGTAAAGGGCACATGGGATTATGATCCCAAGTGGATCCACAATTATCTCAAAAGTTTTACAAAATTAATTAGAAATAAATAATTGGAGGCACTTTTTAAAAACCAATAATGCCTGGACTCTACCCTAGAGATTGAGGGGTGCTGAACGGGTTTCAGGCACTGGTGTGTTTCCAAAGCTCCCAGGAGACTGTAGGGTGCAGCCAGGTGGAGAAGCACTGGGGGAAGGAATCTCTCTTCCCTGATGTTGGCCTGGCATCTGGCTGCATTTGGCATGAGGAAGGTTATCAATAACTGATAGGCTGTGAGACTAGGACTTCATGAATTCAGACCAAGCTGGGGACAGGGTGAGGAGAGGGATGCAGACCGGCCTGCATGGCGAGGGGGTCTGGTTTAACAAGTGTGTGGGCGGCACAGGGTCCCGGACTCTCAGAGTGCACAGGTGTTTCGGGTCGGAGGCCTTCAGTCCCAGCTCCTTGTCACTGCCACTGTGCAGCGGGCCCAGAACACAGGGTGCTGCAGGAGACTGTGTCACGGACAGTGAAGACAACTTGGCCCTTGTTTAGAGATAAACGGAGGATTTTATCACAACCCCCCAAACACCCATCGGAAAGCAGGGTGGCTGGGTGGGGGATCCCCCTGAATGTGTGCTCCTCACCACTGTCCTGCACTGCCCTTGGCCGGGGGTTTAGCCGAGTGGGAGAAACCACCGCCTAAAAGGCAGGCCTGACTTTTCTGTAACGTCCACTAGAGCGGGGTCTTCAGGTCACCCACAAGTAGAAAATCAGGGAGTTTTAGGCATTCATGGAGCAAAGTGAGCAGCGGACAGAGATCCTAGGCACCCAGGCCTGCTTCTGCACTAGTGAGCGGTGTGACCACGTGCGGGCGGTCGGGGGAGGCCTCTGCTCTCTCTGGGCCTCTACTGTGAAGCCAGAGGGCTAGACTAGGTAGATGCCCCAGGGCCCTGCCTGTGCTGCGGCTCTGATCTTGGAGAGGACCGGGGGCGCCTGTAAGGACGTGCTTGGAAGATCCTGAACGGGCAGCAATGGCTCTGGGGAGCGCCCCTCACCCACCAGGGTGGCCTCCTACCTCAACTTTCTCCACCACCTGCTTGCCGAAAGAGCAGACCTTGGTGGAGCAGGTGATAATCATGTTCTCGGGGCTCTCATACTGGCTGGAGACCCCATAGAAGGAGCTGCCTTCATCCTCGATGTTGGTGTTGAGGTCTGCCTGGAGGGAGACAGGGGGAAGCCGAGGGAGGGTCAGCAGGTGCCGTGTCAGACGGGAGCATCAGGGAGACCTCAGGGTCCCGGTCCCGGCTCTAGAGCTGGGAAGAAATCAGACTGAGGGTAGACAGTAGGACGCTGGAAAGCCTCCACCATCCTCTACATCTCTGCCTGGTACAAAATCAGGTCGTGTTGCCTAAATCATGGGAAAAGAGGACACTGGGACCCACATAGTTTCAGGCCACTGCTGCCTGCCCAGATACTAACACACCCAGCAGGTGGGAGCCCCAGATTCCATCTTTAAGACTTCAAGTTTCATAGTTTAAGACTTTGTTCTTGTTAAACTGCAAAGGTTTGAATCTCTATCAGACAGCTCTATTTTAGTTTGAATGCATCTATCAGAATCGTTCCAGAGTGAATTCTGATAGTGCAGGAAGCATGAGAACAGAAAACCAGGGCAGGAGACCGGCAGGGCGGAGGGTGGAAGGGGTGAAGGGTGCTCCTATCTCATGCTCTTGTCTCGCCGGAGACCTGATCGATACTCCCTCAGAAACGGCTCTGGGGCTGGCTTCTTGCCCCTCTAGGCATTGCGGGGTCCTGCCACCTTGGATCTTTTGACATCTCTGCTTCAGCCTCCAGCGCAATCTCCCTGGCACCAGCTGTCCCTCCCTTTGGTTCATTCTCTTAACGGCCCTGGGAGTCTCTTCAGAAGACGTCAGGCCGGGCGCGGTGGCTCAAGCCTGTAATCCCAGCACTTTGGGAGGCCGAGATGGGCGGATCACGAGGTCAGGAGATCGAGACCATCCTGGCTAACACGGTGAAACCCCGTCTCTACTAAGAAATACAAAAAATAGCCGGGCGAGGTGGCAGCGCCTGTAGTCCCAGCTACTCGGGAGGCTGAGGCCGGAGAATGGCGTGAACCCGGGAGGCGGAGCTTGCAGTGAGCTGAGATCCGGCCACTGCACTCCAGCCTGGGCGACAGAGCGAGACTCCGTCTCAAAAAAAAAAAAAGAAGACGTCACTGCACCATCTCATTGAGCCATTTAGCCACAAGGGACAGGAGTCTTGGTCCCTGGCCTGGCTCACAAGGCCCTTCACAGGCCCAGTCACTGGTCCTCTAGGTCAGCTTCTCACCTTGCCTCAAACAGGCTGCTCTTCCTTCCCCTGATAAAAGCAGAGCCCAGAGGGCCTCCTGCTGAATGTCGGGCTGATCTGAAACTTCTCTTCTAGAAAAGGCAGAGTAAGACTCTGTGCCGATCTCACACCCAAAATCACAGCCTCGGTTTTATCCATGACGGGTCCTGACTGTTAGCCTTGCCCACCACCACCCAGCTGGTAAGTGAGAGATCCCAGGTCTTCAGGCTCCAACCCCAAGACTTGTCCCAAACCAGCAGAGTGCCACCGCGAAGAAAAGAAGGCACCACACAGACAAGCTCTGGGGACTCTGAGGCAGGAATTGTATTCCTGAAGCCCTACGCCTCTGAGGGGACCCCATGCCCAGAACTTCAGCCCCACATCAAACATCTGAGCCAAGGGTGCTAAGAGAACAAGTGAAGACTCAGAAACAATGCACAGGCACATTACAAAAGGCTTATTCCCAGGGGCGGCCAGTCCTCCCACCCACACCCCCCGTCTGAAATCACTGCAAGCTTCACCCAGATCACAGCCCTAGGAGTGCAGTAGAGCTTCGGGCCTTGGTCAAGCTTCTGACACCAGGGATTCTTCTGTGCAAAGATGAGGGGATCCCTAGAACCCCAGGAAGGTTTTGGCCAGATTCAGAGCCAGGCACCAAGCAATCCTACTACTGGCCATGAGGGGACACTCAATCATTATTTTTCTCTCCTTTGGCGAGAAGTTTTCCCAGAGCAGGACCTTTCTCTAGACTGGCGGGGGGTGTCGATTGTCTACAGCACAATAGAAACATTATGTAGCCACCAAAAACGCTGAGAAGGACCTGCATGTATTATCATGGATGACTACAAACACACTGAGTGGGAAAGCAGGCTACGGAGCAGAATGAGGGTGGATTATGTTTATGATGAGGAAAAAAAGGCTGTTTTCATGCTGAAACAGAATGGCATATGGTTCGGTGCATCTGCCTCGGCTTGGATGAGGCCATTAGGGAAAAAGAGCATTCGAGTCAATGCTCATCCTCTGAAACAGAGAGCAATGCTTACCCTAAACGCCCTCCACTACCAGCCCTGGGCCGGCCTCAGTCTCCCCACTCTGTCTCCATCTGTGATGCTGGGAGGGAGGGGATGACACATGGCAGGCAGGGTGCCCAGGGGGCACGGCAGAGGTGGCTGAGGCCTCTGCCAGATGAGATTTAACTGTGGCCGTGACTGGCCCAAGGTCTTACAGGCAAATGTAAGGCAAATGGGACCAGAACCTGGGCTTTCGGGTTTCTATTTTCTTCTTCTTCTTTTTTTTTTTTTGGTTAAAGACAGAATTGTGCTCCATCACTCAGGCTGGAGTGCAGTGGTATGATCACGGCTCACTGCAGCCTTGAGCTCTTGGATTCAAGCAGTCTTCCCACCTCAGCCTCCTGAGTAGCTGGGACTATAGGCATGTGCCACCACACCTGGCTAATTTTTTAAATTTTTTGTAGAGGCAGAGTCTCGCTATTGCCAAGGCTGGTCTCAAACTCTTGACCTCAAGTGATCCTCTCACCTTGGCCTCCCAAAGTGTTGAGATGACAGGTGTGAGCCACTGCACCTGGCCTGTCTCCTGTTTTCTCTAAGTCACCTGCTCCTCCTAGGAGACTGAGTTTGTCAGACTGTTTCTAAAAAGGGGCTGGGGGATAGTTTGTGTCCTCAGGACATGCTGCAGCTAGAAGTACAGGGCAGAAATGTGAACCATGCCTGAAATGCCGCTGGCAGGAGGCCCAGCTGCCTGGGAAGGACGCACTGGACATGGTAGGGAACACCACGAGGTGAGGCCAGGCATCAATGTTGGTGACCCTCAGACTTCAGCCACGCATGGCCCCTCTGATCAATGCCACATTCATGTGTCATCCACTACACATCCTGATTCTTTTAAATCAACTCACTTTTATTCCCTAACTCCTTTCTAAGCAACAAGTCCATGAAATCAAGGATTCTATTCTTTCTCACATAGATGAAAATAACTATATAACTTTTTTTAATTTTTATTTTTTGAGACGGAATCTCGCTGTCACCTGGGCTGGAGTGTGGTGGCGCAATCTCAGCTCACTGCAACTTTTGCCTCCTGGGTTCAAGTGATTCTTCTGCCTCAGCCTCCCGAGTAGCTGCGATTACAGGTACCCAGCACCACACTCAGCTAGTTTTTTTTTTTTTTTTTTTTTTTTAATGGAGATGGGATTTCACTGTGTTGGCCAGGCTGGTCACGAACTCCTGGCCTCAAGTGATCCACCTGCCTCGGCCTCCCAAAGTGTTGGGATTACAGGCATGAGCCACCACATCGGGCCTATAACTATTTTTCAAATAAAATCATTTTAGAACATAGGGATTAGGCTTCGCCATGTTGCCCAGGCTGGTCTCAAACTCCTGGGCTCAAGCGATCCTCCTGCCTCCGCTTCCCAAAGTGGGGGGGATTACAGGAATGGGCCACTGAGCCTGGGCAACTACATAACTATTAAAAAAAAAAAAAAAGCTTATTCATATGGCACCTTAGAAGAACCCATGTGCCAAGCTGGGAAGGACTGGCACCCACACCTCCCAGCTCTTCCAGACACACAGAGGCAGCAGCTGCCCCCAGCCCCCAGGAGCATTTGGCACATCCCCCTCCACTACCCTGTCTGTCATCATCTGTCCAGACGTCCTTGTCCCCTTGCAGACAGGATGCTGGAGGCAAGAACTAAGCTCTCCCAGTGCCGTCAATCAAGGTTGCAGGCAGCTGTTCACCCTCTCACCTCCGGGTGGCACCAGTGAGAAGAGCAAGGTCCCTCAGTCACAAGCAGGAACCTCCCCTGTCCTGCTCACCCTGAGTTTGCACCCCAGCTCCACCCCCATCTCAAATACACTCCTGTCATCAGCTCGCGTTCCCTGGCTCTTCCCATTGCTCGGGTGCCCGTTTATCCAGCCCAGGCCAGCACTGCTAGAGGCAGGGGGGCCCGGAGAGGCTGAGACACTGTTTCTGCTTCACGGAATTTCTAATTGGGAGCAAACAGAATACAGGTGCTGGGGTTGCGCGGGGGGTCGGGGGAGAAAGAGAGATCCCACAATCAGCCCCAGAACTCGTGGTCACACTGCACAGACCCGGAACACACCAGCCGGCCACGCGGATGACCCGCCCCAGAGCACCTCGACTCTCTCAGTGCCTGGATCCTTCTAATTACAGCCCCACCCCTTCTCTTGCAGCTATACTCCTGACATCTCCTGTCCACCCTCATATCTCCCCACACTGAGCACCTTCCCAAAACAAGCTATGCTTCTCGGCCTAAGGAAAAATGGGAGCTGCCCCCGTCCCCTGCCCCGTGAGTGCCCCCTTGCAACCCTCCCTCCACCCTATTCATAGCTGTGCGTGCGGGTGGGCAGCTCACAGGCTGTGCCTGGAACAGGTGTGGGGGATCGGGTGACTGACAGATGAGCAGAGACAGCCGCAGCCCGGGTGTGGGGGCCTGGAGGGGCTCAGATTCATTGTCATGTGCTGGTATGTGCCTGGGAGAAATGTCAGGGCCTGAAAGGGAACAGCAGGCTGAGATGGGAGGAAGGCCTGGGGTACTCTGCTGCCTCCACGGTGCAGCCCGGCTCTGCCCGGCATTTCCAATGTGCAGAGCGGCGTTAATGGTCACCAGTGACCAAAGGCCCCGTCTCCCCGGCCTCAGGGACAGGTGGCCTCTGCTGGACTTGCAGGGCTTTTGGGGAGGAAGGGGCTTCATTGCACCAGTCCCTTGCTCCAGGCCCTGTGGCACTCATCAGACAGTGCACAGCCCCAGCAGCCTCAGGCCTTCAGGCTGGCAGATGCCACTTACAGCTGGAAATGTGTCCCAGCAGTCCGAGAGTCTATGAATTACCACCACAGCGCCCGCAGTAAGAGCAGTAACTCAGGGCACAGGCAAGGAGGCGGGACTGGGGACGGACAAGTCCTCCTCCCACTCCAAGGGGTTCTGATTGCCTCTCCAGCGCGCACACTCAGGGCCTGGGAGCCAGGACTGAGCAAACAGCCAGGCAGGAAAAGAAAGGCTCCGGGAGAGGCGACACCGTTTCCTTGCCTGAGGAGTTTTCCTTCCTAATTGTGTGTGGCCAAGTTCACACCAGCTGACGGTGGGGGAAGGCGGGGCCAGACCAGGGAGCAGAAGACAGGAGCTTCTGACGCTGACGCTGGGGGAGCCGAAGCAGCCCGTGGGGACCCACGATTGACGCGAAGTCTCGCTGTCGGCAAACACGAGTATTTACCTTTCCCCGCCACATATGTGTCTTCCTCTGGTGCCTCTGCCCGCCCCACACATGCGGAGGAGGGAGCAGATGACCGCCAAGGTGCCCTGGCCTCTGGCGCTCCCTCGTCTCTGATTTCACCCATCCTCACCCCGCCCAGGCCGCTGGCACTCAGAGGGCTCAGGCAAGGGGTGGGGCAAGGGTAGGCCACCGCCCCCGACTCAGTACCAGCCGGCCACACACACGGGGTCTTCAGCGACACAGCCCCTGGCAGGTCCCCAAGATGAAACTGCTGACTATTCACACAAAGAAGCAGAGGCACAGGAGCCAATATTTGCCTAGGACACAGTTTTCAAGTGGTAAAACTGAGACTCTACCCCAGCTGGGCCAACTGCTGCCCACCGTGCCCTGCCATGACATGCCAGGAGGGCCTTGCTGGTAGGCACCCCACACTCCCCTGTCCAGTGGCTCCTACCCCAGGACTCTGAGACTCACGCTGGATCCTCCCATCCAGAGTGCGAGCTCCTGGGAGCTGAGGCCCGCGCTGGGTCCGCACAGCACATGGCCGGAACACACAGTCCACAAGGGAACCCGCTGAATCCCATATCCTTGGCTATCCCAACTCTCTCTTCTCCCATCAACCCCCACCTCCAAACTCCCCTAAGAGTCAGAAGGGAAGAGAGGACACGGGCCACCACCAAGTTTGGAAAAGTACCTGCTAGGTCCTCCTTCGTCCCTGGCAACCTTAGTCTCCATGCAAGGCCACTGCCCTCTTTTCTGGAAGGGATATCTGAGGTCGAGAAGACACAAGAAGTCCAAGTGCCTGGCTCTACACTGACTGCACGGAGCTAACTCTGCTCTCCCCACGCTACCACTGCCTGCTGTTCCTCAGGGGCTGGGGATCTGTTTTAGACAATTCAGAGCCTTCTCCAGTGGGAGCGGGAGAAGCTCCAGGACGCTGCATGGAGGGCAGCCAGGGACTTTGCAAGGAAGACTGTTCAGTGTGGTGGCTCCAAGCACACACCCTGGGGTCAGGCTGCTCCGGTATGGATCCATGGTCTGGTATGGGTCGGGTACTACAAACTGGGCAACCTTTGGCAGGTGATTTCACCTGTCTGTACCTCAGTTTCCCCCTTGCGGGGAGGTTACCCACAGTCTTGCTGTGGTGAGGACGGACATGTTACTCTATGTAACATGGTGAGCAGAGCGCGACTGTCATCTCTCCCAGTCTGTCTGGGCCCAGCTGTCTCACGGCATGTACCCAACAGGAGTGCCCACAGGACAGGGGTCACCAGGCCCTGGCTTATTCCATGCCTCAGTTTCCCCTACTTGTGAAACAAGAGACCTAGGATGGTCCTCGCCTGGAGGGTGGCTAGAAGAACAGAGAATATTACCAACAGCTAAAGGCGAGAGGGTCCCGGACACGCCATCTGCCGCTCCAAGGCAGTGGTCCCAAGAGTGCTTCCTGCCACTGCCAACTGGGTCTCCCCTCTGACCCTAACTGTACCCCCAGGGTCCTGAGCCACGCCAGGAAAGAGCCACAGATCAGCTCACCTAAGCTCCTTCCCCTGAGTCAGGGCTGAGCCTGGACAGGCCAGGGGGGCGAGTGATCAAGCAAGGGTGGAGGCTCCTCCAGGGGCTGGAGGCCCCCTTAGACTCAGCACGGCTGGGAGTCGCCACTGCCGGCTGTACAGGTTCCAATTCCCACATCCAGGGCTGGAAGGGAGACTGGGAGATGATTTAAGCGCCTCCTGAGAAAAAGTGGACAGTATCCTGCCTCCCGCGCCACACCCTGAAGCCAGCCTCTCCGGCTGAGGTCCTTAGGAGGCGCCTGCCTCTTGCCTGGTCTCCACTGCAGGAGCCTCACACCTGCTTCCAGTCTGAGTGCCGGAGTTATCCAACTAAGCACAACTATGGCCACGTCCTGCTCTATTCAAAAACCTTAAATGACTCCTCACCACTTAAGGAGAAGGGCTGACAAATATTTCCCTGGCTACGCCACGTGGCCGTGACCGTCCACCCAGCACTCCTCCCTGCCAGAGCCTTCTCAGTCCAGCACTCCAAACAGCGACTGCCGACCCCTTCAAAGTGGCACACAGGCGACACCCATCATCCTGGACACCTGGCTCAAGGTGGGAGACAGACCACACAAGTTAATTTTTTTCCCTTCCAGAGACCCAGCTAGAAGGATAATGGCAAGGAACTTTTAAAAATGTGCAAGGCCGGGCGCGGTGGCTCAAGCCTGTAATCCCAGCACTTTGGGAGGCCGAGACGTGCGGATCACAAGGTCAGGAGATCGAGACCATCCTGGCTAACACGGTGAAACCCCGTCTCTACTAAAAAATACAAAAAACTAGCCGGGTGAGGTGGCGGGCGCCTGTAGTCCCAGCTACTCGGGAGGCTGAGGCAGGAGAATGGCGTAAACCCGGGAGGCGGAGCTTGCAGTGAGCTGAGATCCGGCCACTGTACTCCAGCCTGGGTGACAGAGCGAGACTCCGTCTCCAAAAAAAAAAAAAAAAAATTGGCCAGGCATGGTAGCACACGCCTCTAGTCCCAGCTACTCAAGAGGTTGAGGCAGGAGGATCACTTGAGCCCAAGTTCAA
Source organism: Macaca nemestrina (assembly GCF_043159975.1). Lineage (NCBI taxonomy): Eukaryota > Metazoa > Chordata > Mammalia > Primates > Cercopithecidae > Macaca > Macaca nemestrina. The sequence goes on from NC_092134.1 coordinate 140,202,503, forward strand.
GGCTGCAGTGAGCAATAATCATGCCACTGCACTCCAGCCTGGAAGACGCAGCAAGACCTTGTCTCTGAAAAAAGAAAAAGAATGTGAAAAGATACTCAACAGAATGGGAAATAATTACAAATCATAGAACTGATAAGGAACTTTCATCCAGAACCAAGAACTCATAATTCAGTAATTTAAAAAACCCAATTTATTATAAAAATGGGCAATGGGGTTGGGCACAGTGGCTCTCGCCTGTAATCCCAGCACTTTGGGAGGTTGAGGTAGGTGAATCACTTGAGCTCAGGAGTTCAAGACCAGCCTGGGCAACATGGCAAAACTCTGTCTCTACCAAAAATACAAAAATGAGCTGGGCATGGTGGTGCGTGCCTGTAATTCCAGCTACTCAGGAGGCTGAGGTACAAGAATTTTTGGTTGAACCTGGGAGGCGGAGGTTGCAGTGAGCCAAAATCACGCCACTGTACTCCAGCCTGGGTGACAGAGCAAGACTCTGTCTCAAAAAGAAAAAAAAAAGAAAAAGGGCAATGGATCCGAATTTCTGAATTGGCATTTCTACAAAAAAGATCTACAAACGGCCAGTAAGCACATGAAAAGATGCTCACCATCGTCAGTCATCAGGGAAATGCAAATAAAAACCACAACGAGATACCACTGCACGTTCACTAGGATGGCTACAGAGAATATCAAGTGTTGCTGAGGATGTGGAGAGAACAGGATCTTCATACCCTGCAGGTGGGAATAAAATTGGTGCAGCCACTTCGGAAGATGCTTGGGAGTGCCTCAAGAAGTTAAACAGAGTTGCCGTGACCCAGTAATTCCACACGTAAGCAGGTGCAAATGAAAATGAATGTCCACACAAACACCTGCACGTAATGTTCACAGTAGCACTGCTCATAATAGCCAAGAGGAGGAAGTCACCCAAATGCCCATCAACGGATGAATGGATAAAGCATGTGGGCTTATCCATACAGAAGGAAGTATTTGGCCATGAAAAGGAACGTGCATGCTAAAACGTGATTGAACCTTGAAAACATTATGCCAAGTTAAAGAAGACAGTCACAAAAGACCACATCCCGTATAAACCCATTAATATACAATGTCCAGAACAGGCAAAGCTTCAAAGACAGAAAGTAGATTATTGCACAGGGCTGGGGGGTGGGAGTGGGGAGTGACAGCTAAAGGGAACAGGGCTTATTTTGGGGATGACGAAAATGTTCTAAAATTGATTGTGGTGAAGGTTACACAACTTTGTGAATATACTTAAAAACTCTGAATTGTATATTTTATTTTTTGAGACAGGATCTTGCTCTGTTGCCCAGGTTGCAGTGCAAGTGGCGTGATCTCTGCTTACTGCAACCTCCGCCTCACAGGCTCAAGCGATCTTCCCACCTCAGCCTCCCGAGTAGCTTGGATTACAGGCACGCACCACCATGCCCGACTAATTTTGGTATTTTTGGGAGAGACAGGGTTTTGCCATGTTGGCCAAGCTGGTCCCCAACTCGTGGACTCAAGCAATCCACCCGCCTTGTCCTCCCAAAGTGCTGGGGTTACTGGCACATGCCATCACGCCTGACTAATTTTTGTATTATTTTTGTAGAGCCAGGTTTTTGCCATATGCCAAGGCTGGTCTCAAACTCCTGAGCTCAAGCAATCTGCCTGCTTTGGCCTCCCGAACTGCTGGGATTAAGGCGCGAGCCACTGTGCCTGGCCTGTATGTTTTAAGCATGTGAGTTGTATGGTAAGGCAATTACATTGCAAGAAAGCTGTTAAAAAAATACAGACAGGCAGCTAAGAACTAAAGACACTGAAGAAAACCCTCCAGCTGGAAAGACGAGGACCAAAACAGACAGAAAAAAGAAATTAAAACGAAACAAAGACAAAGAAAGGAGCAGGAGGCTGGGCATGGTGGCTCACGCCTGTAAATCCCAGCACTTTGGGAGGCCAAGGCGGGAGAATCATTTGAGGTCAGGAGCTCGAGACCAGCCTGGCCAACATAGTGAAACCCCTCCCTCTACTAAAAATACAAAAATTAGCCGGGCGTGGTGGCGGCGCCTGTAATCCCAGCTACTCGGGAGGCTGAGGCAGGAGAATCGCTCGAACAGGGAGGCAGAGGTTGCAGTGAGCCGGGATCACACCACACTGCATTCCAGCCTGGGCAACACAGCAAGACAGTCTGGGCGTGGGTGGGGGAGGGTTAAGAGCAGGAGAAAACTTAAGAAATAACGCTCACTTCATACCTTTAAGAAAAAGAAGAGAAAAACTACATCCATCAAACATCTTGATGCCATCACAGAACAAGAAGGAGCTCTGGAAAATGAAAATGTCAGAGCCAAAATTAAATATTCAACAGAAGGTGTGGCAGAGCTGCTGCTGTATTCCATTAATCCAATTCACCCTGAACTGCAGGATGCACACTTCATAAACTACCCAGAAAAAACAAAATGTCACCAACTGAACTCAGATACACGCATAAAAGGATGGATGCAGCTTCTTCTACAGTATTAGAGCTCTGATTTTATCCAGAACGGCAACTTACCCAACTAAAAAAGTACCTTTCCCTGGTTCCTTACAGCAAGATGCAACCATACAACTAATTATATGTTGTGTGGGACTTCCGGGCAGGCCCCTTGCAGGGAGCTAAACTGGCTTCTTTTGATGCTTGGAAGATGGATACAGTGGCTAGAACTCCAGCCGTCAAGACCCTGAGTACAGAAGTCATACACTGAGGACAGCAGACAGACAGAAGCCAGGTCCCTCATGATGTCAGGAGTGCTGGGCCAGCCCTGGACAGTCTTTACCTCTAGCTTTCCTTGATGTGAAAGAAAAACTATTTATGCCACTGTTTCTTTGGGGTTTGTGTGATACGCACTTGGATACAACCTTAACTAATTCAGAAAAGGGTTAGAAGACAAAATTAAGGAAATCTCTAAGAAAACAGACCAAGAAAGTAAATTGGAAAATAAATGGTAAAAATTGTAGAGGATAAGTCCAGGAAAATAAAGAAATGGTAAACATCATAGAGGGTTCCAACATCATAACAGAGATTCCTGGAAAAGAAAACAGAAAACAGAGGGAAAGAAATTATCAAAGAAATAATACGAGTAAATTTCCCAAAACTGAAAGACTAATCTCACAGTGAAAAGTGACCACCAAGTACCCAGCTCAGCACTGGGAAGTAAAACAACACATATCCCAAAGCTCACCAGTGTGAAACTGAACATTAGGGAGAAAGAAGAAATATTACAACTTCCAGAGGGGAAAAAAAAAAAAAAACCCAAAAAACAAAAAACAAGTTACATAATAAAGGATAGGGAATTAGAATGCTAGCAGACTATTTATGTCAGAAGATAATGACAAACGCATTAAAAAATGATCCTTGAAAACCATTTCTAGGCCAGGCGCGGTAGCTCATACCTGTAATCCCAGCACTTTGGAAGGCTGAGGTGGGCGGATCACTCGAGACCAGGAGTTCAAGACCAGCCTGGCCAACACTGAAAAATCCCATCTCTCTTAAAAATACAAAAATTAGCCAGGCCTGGTGGCAAACGCCTGTAATCCCAGCTACTTGCAAGGGTGAGGCATGAGAAGTGCTTGAACCTGGGAGGCGGGGGTTGCAGTAAGCCAAGATTACATCGCTGCACTCCAGCCTGGGCAACAGAGCGAGACTCCATCTCAAAACAAACAAAGACCCTGTCTCAAAAAAAATAGCCATCATTTTCTAGGGAAAATGATGTATGATCTAGATTCTTTACCCAGACTACCAACACCAATCGGTCAAGTATAAGGATATAATAAAAATAATGACATTTCAAAGTCATTTTTGAAATGTCTTTTCAAAAGACATTTTGAAGCAAGGTCATTTATGTACCGTGCATCTTTTCTTAGAAGGTACTAGAGGATGTGTTCCCACAAAATGAAGGGGTTACACCAATAAAGAGAGAAATGCAAGAGCTAGGAAAGTGTACATTCAATATAGGGGAGGCTCAGGATGACAACTGTAGGGCAAGCCTAGAGAAGAACACGTTCGGGTTGGGTGTGGTGGCTCACACCTGTAATCCCAGTACTCGGAGGCCGAGGTGGGCAGATCACCTGAGGTAAGGAGTTCAAGACCAGCCTGGCCAACATGGTGAAACCCTGTCTCTACAAAAAGACAAAAATTAGCCAGGCAGGATGGCGGGTGCCTGTAATCCCAGCTACTTGGGAGGCTGAGGCAGGAGAATGTGCTTGAACCCGGGAGGTGGAGGTTGCAGTGAGCCGAGATCGCACCACTGCACTCCAGCCTGGGCAACAGAACGAGACTCTGGCTCAAAAAAAAAAAAAAAAAAGAATAACACGTTCAAACTGGAGCAGAACAGAGGCAGCCAGGAGGAAGATCTCCAGGAGAAAGGAGAAATGGATAAATTATCTAATAGTTCTGAATATTTGGGGAAAAAAATTTAATTTTGTATGGTGGTTTTGATGGAGCAATCTGTAAAATTTTAAGAACAGGCTTATTAAAAAATATGCAATAGCCATTTATTTTCAGGAAAAAAAAAGGTGTACAAGAGGTAAAAATGTAATCATAATACCCTTCTTGACTCTTTTTGTTTTGTTTTGTTTTGTTTTGTTTTGAGGCAGGGTCTTAACTCTGTCACCCGGCTGGAATGCAATGGTGCGATTTTGGCTCACTGCAACCTCTGCCTCCCAGGCTCAAGCAATCCTCCTACCTCAGCCTCCCAAGTAGCTGAGACCACAGGCGCATGCTACCACCCCCAGCTACTTTTTGTATCTTTTGTAGAGACGGGGTTTCATCATGTTGCCCAGGCTGGTCTTGAACTCAAGTAATCTGCCCACATTGGGTTCCCAAAGTGCTGGGATCACAGGGATGAACTGCCACACCCAGCCCGTTCTTGGCTCTTTGGTGATCAATCTACATTGTCAAAACATGTGAACGTTTTATGACTTTTGCTAAATTAAATAACTTATTGGATATTATTACATTGGGATGATAAGGTGGAAAAGTGGAATGAAAATAAAATGTCTTAATCCGGGCATCGAGATATAGCAATATAAGCATATTACTTAGAACTAAAGAGATAAAGCCCAAAATAAACAGCTGAAATTTGCAATGACTACCTTTGGGGATTGGGAGTTGGGTGTGGGGAGGAGTAGGACAAGAATATGATGCTTTCCATTCTTTTTTTTTTGAGACAGAGTCTCGCTCTGTTGCCCAGGCTGGAGTGCAGTGGCATGATCTCGGCTCACTGCAACCTCTGCCTCCCAGGTTCAAATGATTCTCCTGCCTCAGCCTCCTGAGTAGCTGGGATTACAGGCGTGTGCCACCACGCCTGGCTAATTTTTTTCTTTTTTTAAAGTAGAGATGGGGTTTCACCATGTTGGTCAAGCTGGTCTCGAACTCCTGGCCTTGGGATCTGCCCGCCTCAGCCTCCCAAAGTGCTGGGATTACAGGCATGAGCCACCGCGCCTGGCCCTTCATTCTTTTTTGTTAAATAAGCCTCCTGGTATTAATTAACATTTTAACCATAAACATGCATTGATTTAAAAAGAAGACCAAGTAAAATAAAATATTACTTATTTTTCATTCCAAAACAGGTTAAAACTCAAACTTTAGCATGATCAAGACCTTCCAGAACGTAATTCACTTTCCCAGTTGTCTCCTCTTATTCCCTCTTCCATACCTTTACCTACGGCTTCAACTTCACTCCAGAGCTCACTTCCTTCTGCCTTTACTACTCATGCACTCCTAGGCTGCAACAGCCTTGCCCATCTCTGCCAACAGATATGCCCATCCCTCAGGCTGGGGTCCAACTTCCATCCTGCTAGTTGAGCGCAAACGCTAAGTGTCTTGAAGGTCAGAGGCCATAGGTCTCAGTTCCAACACTTGTCCCTTCTGGAGACAGCCTGCCCCCACGTTCAGCTGTGGGTGAGAGCCAGGCTGGGGGCTGCTCACTGGGAGCTGGCAAAGCCATCCGAACGTGTATGTAAACTTTGGTGTGACTACGCCTCTTTCTAGGAAAAATAAAGCTTTCAGATTAGGAAAATGGCCTGGGAGCAAATAAATGGTAAGAATCTCTGCACAAGAGGCATTGAAAAGAACGTGTAAGGCCGGGCGTGGTGGCTCGCGCCTGTAATCCCAGCACTTTGGGAGGCCGAGGCGGGCGGATCACGAAGTCAGGAGATCGAGGCCATCCTGGCTAACATTGTGAAACCCTGTCTCTACTAAAAAATACAAAACAAAATTAGCCGGGCGTGGTGGCAGGCGCCTGTAGTCCCAGCTACTGGGGAGGCTGAGGCAGGAGAATGCGGTGAACCCAGGAGGCGGAGCTTGCAGTGAGCCGAGATCGCGCCACTGCACTCCAGCCTGGGCGACAGAGCGAGACTCCGTCTCAAAAAAAAAAAAAAAAAAGAGCGTGCAGAGAGCTGAAGGGGAGTGGGGAAGAGGGATGCGGGCAGAGCCACCAAAACCTCAGTCCATGTCCTGAGAATATTCCAACCCTCAGTCAGAGCCTGATTTCCTGTCCTTCCTCACTGCTGGCTTCATTAGCACTTATCTGTCTGACTCTCTCCTCGCACCCCTTTTCTGCACATACTGGGCCCGCAGGAAGCTAAGCTCCCAGGGCAGCTACTGTACCTCTGGGCCTCAGACAAGACGTTTCTATGGAGGGGGTTCTACCCACAAAACACCTGCCCAGGAGTGAGGTGGGAGGGCCGCAGAGGCCAAGTCTATGGGCTGAGCTATCTGAGAAGTTGGGTGGGTGTTTCTTCTGGGGTGGCCTCGCCCATCCAACACTTCCCTCCCCTTCTCCAAGCTCTGTTCAGCCCAACATGCCTTGGACATGAGCACTGAAGGACGAGCTCCAGGCCCGGAAACCCATGCAGGACTTGTCATTCAAAGACCTGGGTGACGAGGGCGCTCCTCATCATGTCTTCACTCATCCCCGTAGGGTCCCCTTTGTCTTTTTCTGGAACTTCACCTCCTGAGGGCTCCACGTCTTGCCGGGGTTAGCTGCCATCACCACCCACGAGACAAGGCTTCATTCGACTAGGCCAGCTCTCTGGGATCAACGCCTTGTTCCTCAGCTCAGCTCTGACCACCCCATAGCCATGCTGGGCTTGCTCTCCCCTTCTCATTGGTGCCACCTCCCCAAGTTTCTACTGTGGCAAGGGCACGCTCTGGGTACTCTCACCCCATTCTCACTACCACGGACGCCCTGGTGGTAGGAAGGAAGAGTTTATCACAGGCTTACCCAGAACTTCACGAGAAAAAAGGCATTGGAGGGTCCCCGTTCAAAGAGCTCCTTGAGTCCACCCTTTTTCTCCGGGAATTTGTCATAGATTTGGCGGATGTCCACGGCTTCGAGGTAGGGGTCGCTGTAGCTTGGGCTGGACTGGCCAATGTGCACGAACAGGTGCTTGTTGTACTGTAGAGAGAGTGGGTCTGAGGGAGGCGGAGCACAGGCCAGACGGTCAGACAGCCCCGGCTCTGCATGCCCACCACGTGACCCGGCGCAAGCCGCTTGGCCTTTCTGGACCATAGTTTCCCCGTGAGTGAAATGGAGATGGTAAAAGACTTCTTTTATTTTACATCCTGAACTTCTAAGAGTCTATTCGGTTCACAGGGTCGTCAGCTAAAAAGAAGTTTGAGCTGGGCACAGTGGCTCACACCTGTAATCCCAGCACTTTGGGAAGCTGAGGTCAGGAGTTCAAGACCAGCCTGGCCAACATGGTGAAACCCAGTCTCTACTAAAAGTACAAAAATTAGCCAGGTGTGGTGGCGGGCACCTATAATCCCAGCTACTCGGGAGGCTAAGGCAGGAGAATCGCTTGAACTCAGGAGGCAGAGGTTGCAGTAAGTTGAGATCACACCACTGCACTCCAGCCTGGGCGACAGAGCAAGTCTCTGTCTCAAGAAAAGAAAAAAAAAAAAAGTTTGAAGATGTCAGAGTGAGAAGGGCCCTGGCATCCTGTCACGTTGGCCTCCTCCAGGTCCCCCTCTGATCTTTGCAGGTGACGCTGGTCACCCAGGACACTGGACACTGAAGGGGACAGGCTGGCATCCCGTAGGATGTGGAGCAGACGTACAGGAGACTCCCCAGCTTCCTGCCTGCCTCTCAGAGCCAGGGAAAGGCTGGGACAGTGTGGGGGTGGGGCTGGGACCACAGCGACCTTGGACTAAGGGTTGGTTGGGTTAGGAGGGGAGGAGGAACACAGGACAGGGAGGGAGGAACAGGGCACTGGGCCAGGGAGGAGGGAAAGAGGGAAGGGGGTGACGTGAAGGAGGAAAGGAGTCGGGGGAAGGATGGAAGGAAAGACCATAAAGGAACAAGGAACTTGAATTAAGCCCCAGTGTGGAGTGGGACAAGAGCACTGGAAGCAGAAACAGAGGCAGAGGGGGTGGCGGGGAGCCAGCCAGGCACAGGCCAGGACCTACCGTGTCCGGGTCCTGCTGCTGCTCCAGGAAGGCTGAGAACTCCAACATCCAGAGCTTGGAGCTGGCCACGCTGCGGCCCTGCCACGGGGGTGCCGGGGGCGCAGAGGGCGATGGGGCGGGCCCTGCAGGAGACTCAAACCCTGCACAAAGTGAGAGAGGCACATGGAACCTGGTCACGGACACCCGCCCTGCCCGCACCCTCTGCAAGGACCCCCGGCCTCCTCGGACAGACCCGTGCTGCCTGGGGGGCCGCCTGTCTCCCTAAACGGACCTCCTAGCAGAGGTGGAGGAGAGAGTGCAAGGCTTGGGCATCCCGGAGCCTCTCTGGTGGGGAGGGGCTCGCCTGGTACAACTCAGGCCGCTCAGGACTCTGCATGGAACCGCCCAGCAAGACTGGATTCTGGAGGGCAACTGGGGTCCTGCAGGACCACGGCTTCCAGAACAGGCACTGTTCAGTTCCTGCCGTCCAGCAACTTCTGTTCCCATCGGGGAAATAACCAGATGAATCAACTATTACAATGTGGCATCACCCTGGAGAGACGGGGACGTTTCCTGTGTGCGTCACAGGTGTCTCCCCAGCTCCCAGAACAGGGCCTGGCCCAGAAGAGGCTCTCCATCCAGCGCTGCTAACAGATGAACCTACTCCATCCTACTGTAGTTTAGATCATGTCCTGAAGGCAACAGGGGGCCAGGAAGGCACCCTAAGCCTGGAAGCAACACCATGAGACTGAAGCTCTGGTGAGTGACAGGGTGACGAGAGGAGGTGAGACGGGACAGGGAGCCGGTGAAGAGGCCGCTACAGGAACGCAGGCAAAAGCCAGCAGGCCTGGAGTGAAGACAGGGTCAGCGTGGACGGGAGAGGACTGCCATGAGACAGAGGGTGGACGGGACCTGACGCTGTGACTTCGTTTTGATGTGTGAACGAGAAAAAGCAGCCTTCAGGACCTGGGGGGCAGGAGGCAGCAGGGCTGCTCTCAGTGGCAGGAAAGCCAAGGGGCTGGGCAGGCAGAGTCCACACCAGAATGGGCAGTTTAAGGGTGAGGAGCTGGTCTTGCCCTACAGAGTGGGAGGTGGTGAGGGCCCCTCCCGAGAAAGAGGCGAGAACAGAGCGGAGCCTGTCAGTGAGAGGGCGGGGGGGGCTCCTGTCGGCAGAGCTGGCTGCCTCCACCAGGTCTTCTTTCACAAGGGTCCCTCTTCTCGGGAGGGGCCCCAGGCTGGTGAGTTAGACACCCCTCAGCCCTCCCAGGAGCCAGGTGTGCGAGGCACACTGCAGTAACAAGGTAGGCCAAGTGGGGCAGCCACCCGGGCACAGGCACTGCCCTTGGAAGGCATGTGCCCCACAAGCCCTGAGCACAGCTGGGAGGGGACAGGGACAAGGCAACCCGAAGGGCACAAAGGGGCTTGGCACACGGCTGAGGTGTGCTTCCTGGGGGCAAGGAATGGGGTGTGGCCAGGGACCAGGATGTGTGGTCGGAATGCGTGATGGGGCAGCATCTAACAGGGACATGCAGGGGCCTGGACCCAGAGGCCGGAGCCGCACAGCTGCGATGGATGGCAAGGGAGACACGCAGCGCTCACCCACCTGGCAGAGGCAGCGGAGGCTGGACAGCATAGGTTTGCTGAGAGAAAGGCTTCACACTGCGGGAGAGAGAAGAGGGGAGGTGTTAGCCTCAGGCAGGCTGCCACCACGGATCCCTGCACTGGGGCCAGTGGTCTCTGTGTGGTAGGTCCTGGTGGTCTGGATTTCAGTGCTCTTGATGGGCCTCGGCCTCCTACTCCCGCCCCTGCCGACTCCCTTGGGTTTTGTGGTGGGTCACAGACACAGCGTGTCCGATGAAGAAATCCACCCCTCCCTTTCCTCCTCCCAGGCCAGCCCGAGATCTGACTCCCAGCCTCCTCCCCTGGGGGACCTCAGCTCTGGCCCTGCCTACACCCTGGACAGACTGGGGTTTTGGCAAATACCACCCTAGGGTGTGGACATCACAGATGAGCCCAGTGATGCCTGAGAGTAGGAGAGCCCAATCCCGGAGCTCAAAGCCATCCTGAAAGGCGGACCCCAGCAGCAGCCCCAGCACACCCTGGGGCCCGGGCTCAAGGTCATGAGTTTATGAGTTCAAGTTCAGTTCAGGGAGCAACTGGCAGCAGAAAGCAGGCCATACTCACTCATGGGACGTTCCGGCTTGGCCTGGCAAAGCTCCTTGCCAAAACTGAGGAGGCAAAAGGCATGGAATCAGCATGGCCCCAGGTGCACCCAGGGCCCTGTGGCATGGGGGTGGGGGTGGGACAGGGCAGGGCCTCCACTGGGAGGAGAGGCTGGAGCCCTCGCCCTCGTCTAGCTAGTGAATGCTAACAGACCGCAGCAGCACCCCCAGAGTGGGTTTCAGGGGACTCTCAGGCCCTGTGGATGAGGGGCTCCGTGGGAAAAGCACCCAGGTGTGGTCCACACTGCACAGGACAACCCCCTGCAGAGTCACAGTGCAGACCTAAGGCTCGGAAAAGTCCCAGTGCCAAGAACCCACTTAGTGCCAAGGGTCCCGAACGTACCCACAGCACCACTGTGTCCCATCTGTTTAACATGCGGATGGACGAGTGCTCTCTGGGACACACTTTGAAAACTGCTGTGGCCTGGCACTGCCCCTTCCTCACGTGCCTACGGTGGTGCTGCAGGTGCCTTGAAGACTCATTTAGTCCCTGGAGCCAAGAAACCTCTCCGAGGAGACAGCTCTGAAAAGGGGCTTTTCTGGATCATTCTGAGAGTGTGGCCAACATGGTCATGGCTGGGAAATTTAAAATCTGACCAGGGGTTTGTTCTTGGGCACCAGCTCTCCACCTGGCAGGAGGGCAGGAATGAGGCTGCATGGCACGGGCTGCCCAGGGACATGCTGGTCTCAGGCTTCAGCTCAGCCACCTTGGCTTCAGCTTCCTCATCTGTAAATTGGGCCAACTTGGCAGAGCTACCAGTTGGTCAGCTCCTGGAAGCTCCCATTTCCCCCTTGTGAAAAGTCTGCAGTCACTGTTGAGGACCCAAAGAAAGGCATCCCAATATCAGCCACGCCAGGACTTGTGTGGCCCCTTGGTCTTGTTCCCTCCTTCCCTGACTGCCCTGGCCAATAGGACTCAGGTGAGAGAAAACTGGGCTGGCCAATGCTTCTGGTCCTTCTGAACAGGGAGGAGGGAGGAGGAGAGGGCTGGCCTGGCCTCCGGCTCTCGGCAGCCCACTTACCCCTGAGACTGCTGGGCGGCCGGGGCCCCGGGCGAGGGCCATGCTACTGTGGAAGGCCGTGGCGGAGATGATCTGTGCAGACGACATGGCAGCCATGCTCTGCAGGGCCTTGTCCTTAGCTGCCTGGTCCTGGGGGAGACATTGCAAGGGAGGACCTCAGCAGGGTCACTAGTCAGGCTGAGGCCAGGCGGGTCTGGCTCTGGGGTTGGGGAAGCTGTCTCACTGCCAGTGGCCAGAGCTGGGGGACCAGGCGTTAAGTCTGTGCCATGCTATTAACTTGTTTTACAACTGATAAAAAGTCACCTGGTTTCTCTGGTCAGTTTTCTCATCTGTCAAAGGGGCATGACACTTGCCCTGCTTATTTCTTCAGAGCTTAGAGAGACATTATCTGCCATTTTATTAATTACGGGGCCACCTCGAGAACGAGGGTCTTCTATGCTTTGCTCACCTCTCTACCACGGGTGCCCAGCTCAGCACTTGTCTTGTGAAAGCGAAGCATAAATATCTGCTGGATCCCGACTCAAGTGCACAGAAAGCATCGTCCCTGGCCACACGGGCTGTCCGGAGGCAACAGACCATTTCCTGTGGCCCGACCTGCCTCGGTCCTCCCTAAGGATCTCCCCGGGCACTGCAGGCACCTGGGACTCACCCGTCTTTCACGGATCAGAAGGTAAATACCCACTGTCTGCCCTCCAAAGGCTCTAAGACCCCAGAGGATGGGTTCACCCTGAATAGGCCCGGAACAAATGAGCACACAGGGAAAGCCACGTGGATGGCACGGGTAACAATAGTAAGAGTTTGTTATATTCGTATAAGCCAGTGGTTTCCATCCTGAGTGCCTGAATTCCAAAGGTCTTCAAAACCAATGACACAACATTCCCTATTTCAAGAAGCCTAATGGAAATTGTGTCTTTTTTTTTTTTTTTTTCAGAGACAGGGTCTCGCTCTGTCACACAGGCTGGAGTACTGCACAATTGTGGCTCACTACAGCTTCAAACTCCTGGGCTCCAATGATCTGCCCATCTTAGCCTCCTGAGTAGCTGGGACCACAGGCATGCGTTATTGTACCCAGCAGGGATTATCCCAAAAGGCCACACACACCCAGGCTGGAACAGCAAGTATCATTCAGTCTGCAGCTTTATCAGGGCTAAATGGCTCGACTGAGTCAACTCAGGAGCTCTGATTAGAAACTTGGTATCTGGCCGGAAGCGGTGGCTCATGCCTGTTATCCCAGCACCTGGAGAGGCTGAGGTTGGTAGATTGCCCGAGCCCAGGAGTTCAAGGCCAGCCTGGGCAACTTGGCGAAACCTGTCTCTACAAAAAATACAAAACTTAGCCAGGTCTGGTGGTGTGTGCCTTTGGTCAAGCTACTCAAGGAGCTGAGGTGGGAGGATAGCTTAAACCTGGGAAACAGGGACTGCAGTGAGCTGAGATTGCACCACTGCACTCCAGCCTGGGCAACAGACCAAGAATCTGTCTAATTAAATACATAAATATCTTTATGATTATTATTTTTTTTTCAGACAGCATCTCATTAGCTCAGGCTGGTCTCAAACTCCTGGCTTCAAGTGATCCTCCCGCCTCGACCGCCCAGTGCTGGGATTATAGGCATGAGCGACTGCCCCCAGCCATGAATTTTTTTTTAATGAGAAAGATAAAACCATTATTGAATAACTAATAATAATTAACTTGGTAGATCCGGATCTCCCTTAAGTGACACAAAGGTTGAGAACCTCCCAAGAGGCTGAGGCAGGAGGATCACCTCAGCCCAGGAGGTCGAGGCTGCAGTGAGCTGTGACAGCACTAATGCACTCCAGCCTGGGCGACAGAGTGAGAGTCTCTAAAAAATAAAGTAAAAACAGAAGTTGAGAAGCAACGGCGAGCCTTGCACCTCACAAGCTCTTCAGAGGGATGCCTCGACACGGTCCACACTGCAGCTCCATGAGGCGCGCAGCACCGCAGCCCGGAGGCTCAGAGAGGCTTAGTGCTCCCCTGCCGTCCTGGCGCCGTGCAGGTGTGGAGCCAGAACACAGCAGGCCCTTCCACTCAGCCTCTCAAGGTGACCATTTCACCCATGTGGCATGAGGCAGCCCAGGGAAGGTTTTCAAGAACACGACCTCACTGCGTCCTGAGACTGGCAGGACTAGTAGGATCCTTAAGATGAAGAAACTGAGGCTCCGAGAATTTGGGTGACTAGGGTGCTGAGAGTGGTGAGGGTGGCCAGCTGAGCTCGGTCCAGATTGGCACACAGGGGGCCGTGCAAATGAAGGGGTCGGGGGAGACGCATCATAGAGGGCGGTGGGGAGTGGGGAACCGTTCTGAGCAGTGGGTCATTGTCAACGTGGACAAAGCAGTGAAACAGATGAGATTTGTCCCTGGTCCTTCCTGGCCTCCTCCCCACTGTCCTTTTGGGGCCAAACTTGGGCTTTGCTCTCAGAGGTTATCTCTGATAACCAAAGAGGGAGCTAACTAGTAAGTCTAAGGGTGTGTCTCATCCAGGGACACTTGCAGTTTTCAGGAGGAAAGCGCCCAGGCCAGCCCCCGGCCTCTCCCCGCAGGAGGGCATGAGGGACTTGGCAGGCGCACCCCCGCGAGCCCACAGACTTCGGCACTTAACTGCATCACGAGGCCGGGGCTGCACCTGCTCAGTGCCTGCCTTCCTGGACACTCGATCTAAACAAACGGCTGGGGCTCAGGAAACCACGGCCTGAGCAGGGTAGGGCAGGGGTCAGGAGGAAGTGGGAAGGACCTGATGGGAGTGACAGCAGTAGCCGGGCAATGGAGCCAGGGAGCCACTAACTGGGGCCGGGAGGGGCACTTGGATATCACCTTGCTCGTCTGTCACTTTACAGATGAGGAAACTGAACGGAGCTCCAGGAGGTCCCAGTGACTTTGCCCAAGTACCCACGGCCATGGGGCAGAGCCAGGCCTAGGACCCAGCCTCTCACTCAGGGATTTCTACCGGATCACTCTCTAACCCAGAGCTTAATCACTTCGGGTTCTAGATTCTTTGAGAATATGACAAAATCCTCACAGCAATCTCTCCAAGAAAACTCACATATACATGGAAATTTGCATATTTTAAGGAGTTTATGGCTCCCCTTGGTGTCTGTCCAGCCATCCACTGAAGGCTGTCCTTGGGCCCCAAGTCAGAACCTGTGGACAAGGATGAATACAATTCCCTGAGGTAAATTTGGGCCTCACAGCTGGCCCCCAAGGAGTTGCCCTAAACGCAGCAGTGGGAAGTCTATTCACTGTGGTCATCTGTGGGGTCCCGGTGAGTCAGAGGCGGACAAAAGAGGGGAAACAGGGAGCAGGGCTAGGTTGTGGGTGCTTCCAGGGTACACTAGCCAGGCGGAGAGGCAGGCAGCAACAGCTGAGGGCTGGTCAGCTGTCCCAGGGAAAAAGGAGCGAGGTGCCAGGCCACAGTTGTGGGGCTTGGGGAACAGCTGGGCTGATGGCAGGAGGAATGGAACTGAGTGGGCAGTGGGGTGTGGCTTCCTAGGAGGCAGAAAGGTTTGTGGTTCCCACCCACTCATTCTGAGATTCCAGTGTCAGGATCATGAACTGCCAGGGCCAGACGGGACCTTCAAGGTCATCTAATTCAGTGGCTTTTCTTTAATATAAAAAATATTTTTAGAGATGGGGTCTCACGATGTTGCCCAGGCTGAAGTGGCCGGTCACAGGTGCAGTCACAGCTCACTGCAGACTCCACCTCCTGCCCTCAACCTCCAAGTAGCTGGGATTAGAGGCGTGCGTGCCCAGCTAGCCCAGTGGCTTTTTTTGAGATGGAATCTCACTCTGTTGCCCAGGTTGGAGTGCAGTGGCACTATCTTGGCTCACTGCAACCTCTGCTTCCCAGGTTCAAGTGATTCTTCTACCTTAGCCTCCCCAGTAGCTGGGATTACAGGTGTGCGCCATCACACCTGGCTAATTTTTATATTTTTAGTAGAGACAGGGTTTCACCATGTTGGCCTGGCTGGTCTCGAACTCCTGACCTCAAGTGATCCGCCCACCTTGGCCTCCCAAAGAGCTTACAGGCGTGAGCCATTATGCCTGACCTCCCAGTAGCTTTTAAACTGGGTTCTGAGGTCCCCTAGAGTCCAAGTGTCATGAGGTAGGAAAGGATTCACGGGAGGAGAGGAGCCTTGCCAACCTAGCTTTGACCAGAACAGCTCCTCTGATAACACATCAGGGTGATATTTTGTTGGGAGAAAAAAAGGAAAGGGGCTACATTGCTTTAAAAAAAAAATGTTTGCAGGCCAGTCCCAGTGACTCATGCCTATAATTTCAGCACTTTGAGAGGCCAAGGCAAGAGGATCTCTTGAGCCCAAAGGTTTATGGACCTCTCAGGCAAAATAGGGAGACTCCGTCTCTATAAAAAAATAGAAAAAAATGGCCGTGCAGTGGCACTTGCCTGTGGTCCCAGATACTCAGGAGGCTGAGGTGGGAGGATGGTTGGAGTTTATGAGGTCAACGCGGCCGTGAGCTATGATTGCGTCACTGCACTCCGCGTGGGTGACGGAGATCCTGTCTCTAAAAATACATCAATAAAAACGTTTATAAATGGTCTAGACTTAATGCCTCAAATGTCAGATCTTCCCACCGACTGGCTGTGCAGGCTCTGTGGTCATCATCTCCCTGATGGAGAGCTCACACCCTCCTAGTGTTCACCCAAAGGCCCCCAGTTCCAGGGTCCCAGAGGCCTGATTCCTGTGGGGAGCAGCATTCCCCTACCCCGAGGGGAATGCTGCAACATCAGGCCCCCCAGAGCTGTCACCTATGAGCGGGGGCCCTGCAAGACGGGGCTGACCCAGGGAAGGGAAGGAACCCCCAGTCCCACAGGGCAGGAAGCAGGAAGGAATTCCCCAGCTCCCACAACACCATAAACGCCACCCCCACCCCCACAGCAGGTGCCCCCCATGCCCCTGCTGCTCTACATGCTCTGGTTGAGGGCACTAAGGCGCCCTCAAGAAATGAGGGCTGGCGGGTGATCCAGCTGCTCTGAGCCATGTGAGCCCCTCTAAGCAGGAGCCAGCGAGGGGGGATCCCAGCAGGAGCCTGGCCTGTAGCTCCCAGGGTGTGGGGAGACAGGCGTCCACCACTTGGCTCTCTTGTGCGGATGGGAGACAGGTTACAGGCCCAACCTGGCTTTCCTCAACAGAGAGAAGCACACTGACTCACACACCAGCAGCCACGCCCTGACCCCAAAGGGAAGGCACACTGCTGGAGAAAGCCACCACTCCTGGCCCCTCCAGCCCCCAACCCTGCAGTTTCCTTACCTTTAGCTTGGCCTGGATCTCGCGAGCTTTGCGACGAGCCAGCACCTGGATGTGGCTGGAAACCTGTGGCAGGGAGAGAGGGCTCCGGTCTCTACCTCCCAACAACCTGTGTTCCCCAGCCTGGCTTCCGGCTTCCCGACCCTCGCCCTCCACAGCCCTTGATCCACATCTGTGGACAAAATGAATGAATGAATGAAAGGGTCAACTGGTCGGCCCTCAGTCCTGCCTTGCCCAGCTAATCCAGAAGCTGGCAATATTTCAAAAGTGCAGCGCCGGCAGGGAGCAGTGGCTCACACCTGTAATCCCAGCACTTTGGGAGGCTAAGGCAGGTGGATCACTTGAGGCCAGGAGTTCGAGACCAGCCCAGCCAACATAGTGAAACTCCATTTCTACTAAAACCACAAAAATTAGCTGGGTGTGGTGGCGCATTCCTGTTATCCCAGCTACTTGGAAGACTGAGGTAGGAGAATTGCTTGAACCCAGGAGGCGGAGGTTGCAGTGAGTGGAGATTGCATCACTGTACTCCAGCTTGGGCAACAGAGCGGGACTCTGTCTCAAAAAAGAAAAAAAAAAAAAAAACGTAGTGCCAATGTTTTACTGTCTGTCCTGGTGTCCTGGAGAAGGATAAGAGGGGGCTGTTGACTCTCCAGAGAGGGAAGGAGTTTCCTCCTAAGTGATGACAGCAGGGACCCCAAGAAAACTGAACCACCCAGCCGGGCATGTAATCCCACGCCTGTAATCCCACCACTTTGGGAGGCTGAGGTGGGTGGATTACATGAGGTCAGGAATTCCAGACCATCCTGGCCAACATGGTGAAACCCTGTCTCTACTAAAAATACAGAAAATTAGCTGGGCGTTGTGGCGGGTGACTATAACCCCAGCTATTCGGGAGGCTGAGGCAGGAGAATGGCTTGAACCCATGAGGCGGAGGTTGCGGTGAGCTGAGATCGCGTCATTGCACTCCAGTCTGGGCAACACGAGTGAAACCCCGTCTCAGGAAGAAAAAAAGAAAAACTGGACCACCTGTGACACGCCCAACGGAGATAACTCATCCAGAGCTGCCGCCCCTTGAAAGCCTGCGTCTGGTCCTGGGAGGGCCTGGCCCACCTTGGGAGCAGGCTGGTGCTGGGGTACCACCCCTGGGACCCCTACCCGTCTCTTGAGGCCCACCTGCTTCCTGGTGCGGGTCTTCCCTGTCCGGAGCTTGATGTAGCGGGCAATCAGCTCGTTCCGACCTGCAGAGACACCAGCATCCTCAGCGGAGAGGACAAAAGGCTGGAGGCGGTGAGGGGGTGCGGGGCACCTTCTGTGGGGGAGGAGCCCTATGCTCCCTCTCTGCCCTTCCTACGCAGATCTGTGGGGTGAGGATTCTGTGGGTTCCCTCTCTGGATCACAGGGATCTCCCAGCAGCGAGAGGAAGACAAGGCCTCACTGTGGGGACTGAAACCTGTGAACAAGGTTAACAGGGCCCATGGCCACCAACCACACACAGCCTGAGGAAGTTCCAGAGCCTCCCTTGACCCCCGGCACCGTTCCTCAGCACTGGCCACCTCCTCCCCTCTCCCCACACTTTCCCCTGGGGCCTTCTGCACACTTGGGAGGCTCCAGGGAGGTGCCCGGCCCTCGGCCTTGCCCTGTGTGACTGCCACTGTGCCCTCCGCCTCTGTAAACGAGTGGGAGTGTCCAGACTCTTGTCCTGTCTGCAGGCAGCAGCAGGCATGGGGGGTGCAACTGCTGGAGACACTTAGTGACCCAGAGAGGAGGCCTGAGCCTGTTCGCTCATAAAGAAAAGCCAGTTAGTGCACATGTGCAGCCCCATGGCAGACTCGGAGCCCTCAACAAGGAAGGCTGAGCACTCCCCATGGGCCCAGCCCCCGAGGGACTGCCGCTGTGCCTGAAGCATCCTGGAAGACCCCAAAGAGCGTCCATGGCTTCCAGTATTGAAAAAGATGATGGAAAGGGGTTCCTCATCTCAAAGCGTCACCTAGTTCAGGAGTGGCATGTGCCCACACAATGAAATCCATGGGTGCTACGGACAGGGGCGTGTTCACAGGACCAGGGGCCAGTTCGGGCTGGGTGGTCAGGCAAACCCTTGGGTGGCCCTTGACCCCTGAGTAGTGTTAGACCATACAGAAAAGCAGCGGGTGAGGAGAGGCAGAGCAAGAGGGTTTGAGTGCGGGCATCAGAGGGAGCAGCTGCCAGCCCGCCCCGTCCTGCGGAGCCTGGAGGGCTTGTGGCTGTCCGCAGGAGGCAGCTGCTGATGGTGGGGGAGGTGAGGGGAGTGGGCTGCCGGCCACCTGGGTTGTAACCAGAGTGCACGGCCACGGCCAAGCTGACTCCCCAGCTGACCTTTCCCCAATGCCAAGGCCAAATGAAGAGGCTACTCTCCAGAGGTACTGTCGGCCAGAAAAGGTTTGCCTGTGTCAGAGGAAGGAGGGAGGGGAGAATCGGAGTCTGGGGACATTGTCCGTGGGCTGTTCTGCACCTAAAACCCTGAGTCCACAAGACGTCTCCTCTCAAAGCATTCTAGGGAAAGGCTTTGGCGGTCCAGTGAACGGTCGACAGTTCTACCCTAGGTCTAGCTAAAGTCACCGTGCAGCATCTCGGGTGTAAGTCATCACCAGTGGGTGAATGAACTAGGGCCACAGACCTGCGAGCTGGCGAGCCAGGCTAGAGCCTGGCAGCTCCACAAGTGAGGTTTGGGAGCACGGTAAGTCTCTCCCCTTTAAGGACCTTCACTCAGCCTTCTCTTTTCTTTTTTTTTTTTAAGAGACGGAGTCTCGCTCTGTCGCCCAGGCTGGAGTGCGGTGGTGCGGTCTCGGCTCACTGCAAGCTCCGCCTCCCAGGTTCCCGCCATTCTCCTGCCTCAGCCTCCCAAGTAGCTGGGACTACAGGCGCCCGCCACCACGCTCGGCTAATTTTTTGTATTTTTAGTGGAGACGGGGTTTCACCGTGTTAGCCAGGATGGTCTGGATCTCCTGACTTCGCGATCTGCCCGCCTTGGCCTCCCAAAGTGCTGGGATTACAGGCCTGAGCCACCGCGCCCGGCCAGCCTTCTCTTCTTGAATCTAGTTCCTTTAAGGTTTTTCCTGCAGATTTTTCCAAATTTCTACAAATGTAGGAAACAGACCTCAACGCTGGCTCAGTGAGAACCCTCTGTGGCTCAGTTTCCTTTTCTGTAAAATGAACATGCTCTAGGCCCAAGTAAGTAACCCAGTTCAGAGACTAGTCTGCAAGCAAGGAAGAGCATGAGGGAGGAAGAGGTTCCCAAGAGCTGCGAAGTGGGTGATGGTGTAGCAGGAGGGATGGGGATGGCAGACCATGGGATACAGTTATTGGTTGCTCCTCTGGCCCGTGCCTTGCACACAGGTTACCGTGTGCTCATCGGTTGTCCGTGTCTGTCTTTCCTTGCTAGACTCTCGACAGCTCAGAGGAAGAGGCCATGCATCCGTTCAAGTCTGCATGTCCAGTTCCTGGCACCTACTCGCCGAACGAATGAACGAGTCTGGTGTGGCTCCACTTCCAAAACAGATCCAGAATTCATTCAGCCACTGTGCAGCACCGCACCTTCCAGGGTCCAAGTTCCCGTCATCTCTGGCTTGCATTAGGATCATCACCTTCCATGTGTATTCCCTACTCCCAGTCTGCTCAACATAGCAGCTGCAGCGACCCTATCGAAATTCAGAAGCACTCCAACGGCTTCCATCTGCCCCAGATTAATGGTGTCCAAGTCCTTACAATGGCATGGAAACCCATGCAGGATGTGGCCACCCCAGTTCAGTCACCTCTCTGATCTAGTCTACCTGCTCCATCCTAAACCTCTTACTGTCCTGGGATGCACCAGGCCCACACCTGCCCCACCAAGGTCCCTGTGCTTCCTGTTTCTCCTCCAGGGAACACTCGGCCCCAGAGTCCCACACCACCTGCACCCCTCGGGTGCCACTCTCTCTTCCCTGACCACCCCACCAAGGGCTGAAGTCGTACTCCTACCTGCCCACCCTGGCACCCACCGCCTTTCCTTTTCTCCACAGCACCTTCTAGCATAACACAAAATCTAACTTATTTCAGTACCATCTGTGCCCCCACTCCCATCAGAACCACAGTCCAGGTGAATAGGGATTTTTGGTCCATTTATTCACTTTTTTATACCCAACACCTAGAAAACTGGTTGCATACTGTAGGCGTTCAATAAATACTTGCTGCCTGAATGACAAGGGAATGAATGCTAAGATGCTGGTCAGATGTCCCGTAACTGTTTTAGTATTCTCAGACAAAGGAGTGAGTTAAATACACGCAAATAACCTTATACTTCTGATTAGTCTGACGTAACTTTCAAAGCGCTGTCCTGTCCTGGTCTCATTGAACTTTTCTGTACCTGAGCAAACCCCGACTTTTGTGAAGACTAAGACATTTAGAAATTGGGAGGCCGGGCCTGGTGGCTCAAGCCTGTAATCTCAGCACTTTGGGAGGCTGAGACGGGCGGATCATGAGGTCAGGAGATCGAGACCATCCTGGCTAACACAGTGAAACCCCGTCTCTACTAAAAAAATACAAAAAACTAGCCCGGCGAGGTGGTGGGAGCCTGTAATCCCAGCTACTCGGGAGGCTGAGGCAGGAGAATGGCATAAACCCGGGAGGCGGAGCTTGCAGTGAGCTGAGATCTGGCCACTGCACTCCAGCCTGGGCGACAGAACGAGACTCCGTCTCAAAAAAAAAAAAAAAAAATTAGGTTAAAAACTTTTGGAGGCAATGGACATATTCATTATCTTGATGGTGGTGATGGCTTCACAGGTGCCTCCATCTGTCAAAATGTATCAAACTGTCCACTTTAAGCATGTACGGTCTGTTGTATGTCAGTTCTACTTCAATGAAGCAAAAATTAAGTTTAGGGACTTGGAAGGGGCCCGTGTAAGTGCTGGGTCACCTCATGAGCTTCACAGTAAATCCACCTCCTCCCTGCAATGGGCAGGTAATGATACCTATTGCTGTCCAGGTGTGACTCTTGGCTCAGGGGCTTGAATATGGCCCGAGGCCCGGTCCAGCCAGGATGCTTAGTTAACGGAACCTCCTGTCATCAGGCAGGACCGCCCCATAACAGTGCTGTTTCCTCCACAGCCTGTAGTGAGCAGCAGTAGGGAGACCTTGCCCCCCATCAGCTGAGACCCTCACCCCAAACATCACAGAGGACTCAGCCTCTGCAAGGAACCCCCTGCCCACCACCCCACAACTACCTTCACCTCCTGCCACAAGGTTCCAGGGCTCTGCTGCTAGAAACGGCATCTTAGCCCTGGGCGAGAGGCTAGGAAGCGGGCAGGACAGGAGCCACACCAAGCGGTCTAAGGCAGGCTCAGCTGTCTTCTTTTTTGTTTTGTTTTGTTTTTCTGAGATGGAGTCTCGCTGTTGCCCAGGCTGGAATGCAGGTGGTGTGATCTTGGCTCACCACAACCTCCGCCTCCCGGGTTCCAGTGATTCTCCCACCTCAGCCTCCCAAGTAGCTGGGATTACAGGCACACACCTCCAACGCCTGGCTAATTTTTGTATTTTTAGTAGAGGCAGGGTTTCACCATATTGGCCAGGCTGGTCTCGAACCCCTTACCTCAAGTAATCTGCCCACCTCAGCCTCCCAAAGTGCTGGGATTATAGGCATAAGCCACCACACCCAGCCCGTCTTTGTATTTTTTTCTATTTTTATCTTTTTTTTTTTTTTTTTTGAGACGGAGTTTCACTCTGTTGCCCAGGCTGGAGTGCAATAGTACAGTCTTGGCTCACTACAACCTCTGCCTCCCGGGTTCAAGTGATTCTCCTGCCTCAGCCTCCCAAGTAGCTGGGATTACAAGCATGCGCCACCACACCCAGCTAATTTTGTATTTTTAGTAGAGACGTGGTTTCTCCATGTTGGTCAGGCTGGTCTCGAACTCCTGACCTCAGGTGATCTGCCTGCCTCGGCCTCCCAAAGTGCTGGGATTACAGGTGTGAGCCACCACACCTGGCTTTTCTTTCTTTTTAAAACTGTACATACGGGTTGACTAGCCCTTATCTAACATGCTTGGAACAAGAAGTGTTTCAGATCTGGGATTTTTTCAAATTTGGGGGCTATCTGCATTATATACTTACCAGTTGAGCATTTCTAATCCTAAAATCCATCAGCACTCAAAAAGTTTCAAACTTTGGAGTATTTCAGATTTCGGATTTTCAGATTTGGGATGCTCAACCTGTATTTCTGGGGTACAAAGTGATGTTATGATATATATTTATATAATGTGAAATGATTAAATCAAACTAATTAACATGTCCATCATTTCAAATACTCATCATTCTTCATGATGAGAACATGAAATTTACTTTCTTAGCACTTTTGAAAAATGGAATACCTTATTATTCGCTGTAGTCACCACGCTGGGCAATAGGTCTCCAAAAACATCCCTCCTTGACTGGGCGTCATGACTCACACCTATAATCCCAGCTCTTTGGGAGGCCGAGGCAGGAAGATCGCCCAAGCCCAGGAATTCAGGATCAGCCTGGGCAACATAGTGAGACCCCACCCCATCTCTGCAAAAAAATAAAAATAAGGCCAGGCACAGTGGCTCACGCCTGTAATCCCAGTACTTTGGGAGGTCGAGGTGGGCGGATCACAAGGTCAGAAGATCAAGATCATCCCGGCTAACACAGTGAAACCCCGTCTCTACTAAAAATACAAAAAAACTAGCCGGGCGTGGTGGCGGGCACCTGTAGTCCCAGCTACTCGGGAGGCTGAGGCGGGAGAATGGCGTGAACCCGGGAGGTGGAGCTTGCAGTGAGCCGAGATCGCGCCACTGCACTACAGCCTGGGCGACAGAGCGAGACTCTGTGTCAAAAAAAAAAAAGAAATAAAAATAAAAATAAAAAAATAATAAAAATAAAAATTAAAAATTAGCCAGGTGTGGTGGCACATGCCTGTAGTCCCAGCCACTCAGGACGCTGCGGCAGGAGGCTCACTTGAGTCCAGGGGATTGAGGCTGCAGTGAGCCGTGATCACACCACTGCACTTCTGCCAGGGAGAGAAAGACCCTGTCTAAAACAAACAAACAAACAAACAAAACAGAAAAAAAAAAACTAAAAACCAAAAACATTTCCCCATCTAACTGAAACTGTATTCTTTGACCAACACCTCCCGGTCGCGCCCGCCCAAGCCTCCAGTAACCACCTTTCTACTCTCTGCTGTGAGCTCCGCTGTTTTAGATTCCACCTCTGAGTGAGCCCTCCGGGCATTTGTCCTTCCGGGTCTGGTGTATGTCACTCGGCACACTGTCCTCCAGGTTTGTATCTGTTAAAGTTGTGTTTTTCCCCTGGCTGTCTGGGGAGCTTCTACCTCCTCTCCCTTGCTGGCTCATCTCAGACCCTCCAGCCTCGTTGTGCTGGTCGGGGTGATGCCGGCAGTTGAGAACCTCCTGTGGGGCAGTGAAGTGTGGGGTGTCTGTGGGTGTCTGTGGGTGTTTCAGACAAGGGGAACAGGCAGCTTCCTTCCTGCCACCAGGGGTGCTCTAGAGGTCAACGCAGCCATGTCACTGCCTCCAGGCCAGCTGGTATCTAATCCAGGCTTTACACACAGAGGGAGCTGCTGTGGCCTGTCACTCCGATGACAACGTTAATGACAATGAACGCTTGCTGCACACCTCCTCAGTACCAGTATCTGTGCGGACATGGATATGTATCCTGTGACAGCTTATCTGCATTCACCCTTTCGATCCTCACAACAGCTCCATGAGGGTGGTGCTGTCATCCACCACGGACAGGGAAACAGCAAGGTTGAGAAATGTCCTCAGGGTCACAGGCAAGCAGGTGGCTGAGATCCGGGTCCACGTAGCCTGGTGCCAGTGCCCATCTGTGACTACTGCACGGTACCACTCCGAATGAACAGGGAATTGGAGGTCACTTCTCTTAGAAGCAGGGCTGGGCCACGTGACTCTAGAGGTCCTGTTTAGCCTGATGAAGATGAAACGGAAGCCCAGAGAGGGGAAATGACTTATTTATAGTCTCATGGCTTGCTAGTGTCCCAGGCACCACGAGGTGTTTTCCAAGGCTGTCCCCAATGCTTTGAGACTCCTATTTGCTGGCTGTTTCCCCCTAGGATGTGTTCCCCCAACAGGGCTGAGCTTCCTCTGCAAGGGACGATGCTGCTCCTCCCCTTTGGATCAATCCCCCAATTCCTAAGTCTCTGCATGAAGTAAGGTCCTGGAGGGAGATCTGACTATTTGGACCTGAGGTCCTGCCCACCACTCATGGACAGTGGTACCCAGAGCTGATGGGAGCCAACGTATCCTGGATCCTGTAGACACCAGGAGGCTCCCAGAGTCAGGGACAAGTGCGGAAGGGAGTAGGGAGCGTGGGCCTACAGGCAGAGCGTGGGAACCAGAGTGAAGACCAGCAAAGGGCCATGGCAGTGAGAAACTTGTAAGGCACCCAGCCGAGGTGGTGGCGGTGGGAAGGCTTGTCCTTGTCCCAGCTCTGCCCCCAGCTGCATAACCGCAGGCCCTTTCCCTCTGGTGGCTGAGAACACAGGCTGGGGAAGGAGGAGGCCAGTCGGGCAGCTGCGCATTGCAATGTGGCAGGTGGCCTCGGCCAACCCCAGCGCAGGCCTGGGTGGGGCTGGGAAGGACAACCCTGCCAGACTGTGGCCCATCTGTCAGAGGACATGTGTCCAGCAGCCCCCAGCTCACACAGCTCACACCCATGGCCCCACCCCACCAGGGGCAAAGGCTGCCCATGGAGAAACAGGAGCCGTGGCCCAAAGGCTGAGGATGGAGCATTCCCGAGGCAGCGTCCGTCCACGAGGAATCTCCGCTTTCTCCTAGCCCCACACCCAGCCTCACACACACCCTGCCATCACATAGCACCACTAAAATCGTTACCCCAGCTGCACAATCCTGCCTGGGCTAGGTCATTTCTGTATCTCATTTCCTCTGCGCCGAGTCCCCTCTCTCCGTGGCAGCCCACCCCCCAGGCCATAAACTATTAAATGGCATGGAGTAAGTCAAACACCCGCCACTCAGCAGAGGGCCAGCAAGGTCAGCGAGTATTGTTAATATTGTTAACGAAGCCCTGTTATAGTGAATGCTATTGGCTTTCAAACTTGAAAAGGACTGAGGATCTGAGGGCACAAGCCTCCCCACCAAAGAGCAGGTGGAAGCGCACGTGGACATCTTCGGTTCACTGTAGGCCTCGGTGAAGCGAGCAAGCACCATATTGCACCCCTGCAGGTTGGGGCTCAGGGAGAGGAGGCTGGGCCCATCCTCCCTGCCCCACCCTAATCCCCAGTGGCCTGGAAATGGGGACCGGGATGTGTGTGGGGGCGTGCAGCTATCCAGGGATCAGCTGAAGCCATAAACACCTGGGGCTGGAGGAGGAGGCTATTTGTGGAGAAGGAACTTCTGACTGAAGCCTGAGAAGGCAGCAATTGGGCCTGACATTCGAGCTGTTCCTACCATTGTCCCTGGAGGGCTCTGAGGCTTCTGTGAAATCAACCAGGCTTCGAGGCCACAGCCCCAGGAAGCACCAAGAAGCCGGCCCGGCTCCCCACCCAAGAGGACATGCCCATTCCTGCCTCAGTCTCTGTCCTAGTCGCGCTCCCCCACCACGCCGTGAGCTCCTCGAGGGCAGGTGCATGTTCCCTTCACCCCATGCTGTGCATTTGGCACCTGCTGTGTGCTCTCATCCCTGCTACTACACTAGAAGGCAAGGTCTTATTCCAATAACCTCATGAAAGGATGCTCTGCAACACGAATCATTAAGGAAATGCAAATCAAAAACCACAACATAGCGCTTCACACCCGCTAGCATGGCTACGATCCAAAAAATGGAAAATAACAAGTGTTGATGAGGATGTGCGAAATCAGAACTTTTGTTCATTGCTGGCGGGAATGTAAAGTGATGCAGCCGCTGTGGAAAATAGTTTGGTGGTCCCTCAAAAACTTAAACATAAAATTACCATATGAGCTAGCAATTCCAATCCCACAAGAACTGAAAGCAGGGACTCAAGAGACCTGTACATCAGTGTTCATCGCAGTATTAGTCATAGTAGTCAAAAGGTAGAAGCAATACGAATGTCTATCCACAGGTGAACAGATAAGCAAGATGCAGTCTATCCATACAATGGAATATTACTCAGTCTATTTTTTTTTTTTTTTTGAGACGGAGTCTCACTCTGCCGCCCAGGCTGGAGTGCGGTGGCCAGATCTCGGCTCACTGCAAGCTCCGCCTCCCAGGTTTATGCCATTCTCCTGCCTCAGCCTCCCGAGTAGCTGAGACTACAGGCGCCGCCACCTCGCCCGGCTAGTTTTTTGTATTTTTTAGTAGAGATGGGGTTTCACCGTGTTCGCCAGGATGGTCTCGATCTCCTGACCTCGTGATCCGCCCGCCTCAGCCTCCCAAAGTGCTGGGATTACAGGCGTGAGCCACCGCGCCCGGCTACTCAGTCTTTAAAAAGAAGGAAATTCTGACACATGCTACAACATGGATGAACCTTAAAGACATTGTACCAAGTGAAATAAGCCAGACACAAAAGGGGAAATACTGTATGATTCCATTTTTCTTTTTCTTTTTTGTTTGAGATGGAGTCTCACTCTGTCATCCAGGATGGAGTGCAGTGGCGTGATCTCAGCTCACACTGCAACCTCCACCTCCCAGGTTCAAGCAACTCTCGTGCTTCAGCTTCCCAAGTAGCTGGGATTACAGGTGTGCACCACACCCAGCTAATTTTGTAACTTTTGTATTTTTAGTAGAGACGGGTTTTCACCATGTTGACCAGGCTGGTCTCAAACTCCTGACCTCAAGTGATCTGCCCACCTTGGCCTCCCAAAGTGCTGGGATTACACGTGTGAGCCATCACACCTGGCCTGATTCCACGTCTTTTTTTTTTGAGACAGAGTCTCGCTTTGTCACCCAGGCAGGAGTGCAGTGGCATGATCTCGGCTCACTGAAACCTCCGCCTCCCAGGTTAAAGAGATTCTCTTGCCTCAGTCTCCGGAGTAGCTGTGATTACAGGTGTGCACCACCACACTCAGTTAATTTTGTAATTTTGTATTTTTAGTAGAGACGGGGTTTCATCATGTTGGCCAGGCTGGTCTCAAACTCCTGACCTCTTGATTCACCCGCCTCCGCATCCCAAAGTGCTGGGATTACAGGCGTGAGCCACCGTGGCTGGCTTGATTCCACCTTTATGAAACGCCTCGAACAGGCAAATCGTAGAGGAAGAAAAGAGAACAGGTTACCAGCGGCTGGGGCAGAGGGGAATGGGGAATTACTGTTTAATGGGTACAGAATTTCTATTTGAGATGATGGAAAAGTTCTGGAAATGGATGGTGATGATGGCTGCACAAGAAGGTGAATGTACTTAATGCCACTGACCTGCACACATAAAAATGGCTTAAATGGTTAATTTTATGTAATGTATATTTTTTCACAATAACATAAACCAAAACATCCCCCACAAAGGCAATAGTATTATGACTTCCACTTTACAAAAGGAAAGTGAAGCCCAAGGAGGTTAAATAACTTGCCCAAGGTCATGCCAGCTCTCGGGGCAGAGGAGATTTGAACACTCCGTCATCAGGCCTCCAGGCACCTGAAGCCAGGGCTATAGGCCGTAGGGAGGAGCATGGGAGCAGCTGGAAACCCACAAGGCAACAAAGCAAAGAGGAGCAGAGAATCCCGCGAACGAGGCCATGGTGAAGAAGTGGGGGCAGGAGCCCAGGTGAGACTCCTAACCTCTGTCCCATTGCCTTTGTGAACAGACCCCTCGACCTGCTCTACTCCCAAACTCAGCCCGAGTCCGGGTCCGGTTCTGCCTCTTAATAGCTGTGTGACTCATCCACAAAACGAGGGCATCCCTTCACCTCTGACAGTCTGATGAATCAACAGTGCTTTGCCCAGACCCTCCATCAGGTCCCCCAAACCCACCGTACAAAGTCCCACCTCTAGGCCGATGCTCACAACCTCTCCGCCCCCTGGCCTGGAGCACTGCTATGGTTTGAGTATCTGTCCCCTCCAAAATTCAGGTTGAAATTTAATCCCCCATGTGGCAGTACTGACAGGTGGGGCCTTTACGGAGTGATATGGCCCTGAGGGCACTGCCTTCGTGATGGATTAACCCACTCATGGATTAATGGGCTAACAGGTTAGCACGGGAGTGGGACTGGGGGCTATCTCAGAGAAGAGGAGGCCTGAGCAAGCACAGCCGGCCCCCTCGCCACGGGATGCCTGCACCACCTTGGGACTCTGCAGAGTCCCCTCCAGCACGAAGGGCCTCACAGATGCAGCCCCTCGACCTTGGAGCTTCCTGGCCTCTGTAACTGTAAGGAATAAACTTCTGCTTTATTACCCAGTTTCAGGTATTCTGTTATAAACAACAGAAAACAGACCAAGACAAGCACCCACGCTCAGCTCCGCTTCCTTCAAGACAACTTCCAAGATAAATCTGGTTGATGCTGGCTGTGGACAACGCTGGTGTCTGCCTGGGTGGCTAACTGTCCAGAGGGGTTTCTCCTGCCCCTCTCATTAGACCATGAAGTCGTGGAGAGCAGAGACCACGCGGCCTCAGTACGGCCTGCCCAGTGGGGGTGGGCGCTTAATGAGAGCTGACGGGCAGCTAATAGGATGGCCCAACTGGGACACAGGAGGGGAGAAGCAGAGAGAGAGGCAGGGAAAAGAAGAGGCAGGAAGACTCGGGAAAGTCAAGAGCAACCTCAGGAAGGTGAGAAGCATAGGAGGCAGAAAGGGATGAATGCAGAGGAAACCCCAGAGCTAGCCACAGCCCTCCAGAGAGCAGGAGGTGGGACGCGAGCCCACCTGGCCAGCACTGAGTGTGAGGAGTGGGGAAGGCGAGGAGCAGGCAGAAGGGGGCGAGAAGTTGTTCAAATCCCACCACCTGCATGCTAGGCTAGGCCGACTGCGAGCCTGGCCAAAGGAGGTCAGGGAGGCCAGCATTGGCTGTGCCAGGGGGAGGGTCACACAGTGACAGGGCAGAAATGAAAGCGGCCGTGGGCAGGAGAAGGCAAGCACCCCGGGCCCGGGAGCCGGCCCACGAGGGTGAGAGGTGCTCAAGGGGAGGGCTGGAGCCAACAAGCGTGGGAGATTCAGCTCAGAAATAGCAGGTGTTAATCTGTCATGCTGCTTTGCATGTCATCTGCATGTCTGCCTGGCCTTGGTCAGCGTGTCCTATGCTGGATGTGTCATGGCCGCAGGCCTAACCCCTGTCCTCAAACAGCTAAGGCCAGGTCCCCAGGTCAGGAGTCATCCTCTCAGCCCCACCCCATACCCCACTGGGCCAGCCCACTTGGAAAGGGACTGGTGGTCTTTGGATGCAGGGAAGTGAGGGGTGAGAAAAGACCAGAGCTCTGGGGATGCTGGAAGCAGCTGGGGGCTCAGAATGGGGCTGGGGTACACAGAGGATGGGAAGCGCAGGTCCCCGAGGTGAAGATGAGAAGACAGGAGGGGAGCAGCCACGGTGAGCTTAGGTCTGAGTCAGCTCTCAGCTTGGCCTCCCGTTCTGCCTCCCAGAGGGCCCATCCCACACACTGGGGTGAGCTCAGAGCTATCTATAGCTCCCAGCCGGGCCGGGCAGCTCTGCCTGCTGACGGCCCTCCATCAGTCCCCACGCAGTCCTGCCTTGGCTCGGCCCCCGGGACTGGTAAGAAGAGACGGGGTGAGCGGGTGTCTGGATCCCAGCAGAACCTATTCTCATGCAGGACAGGTGCTGTGGGGGCTGGGCGGTTGTCAGAGCCTGCAGTACAGCCTCCAGGGCCCTGCCCAGGGCCTGACCCACCTGGAGCCAGGGCCAGGCAGCGGAAGAGCAAGCCCATGCAGTTGACAGAGGAGCGCCAAGCTCAGAGGCAGGAGAACTGGGTTAAAGCCCCACTCTCCACTTCCGACTTGAAAGACCGGAGAAACTCTTGACTTCCCTGGACTTCCATTTCTGCATGTGTAAGCACAGATGCCATTCCTCCTTCCTCGAAGGGACCCTTGAAAGGACCGAAAGATCACCGATGCCCAGGATGCTGGGAGCGCTGGCGTGTTATGAAGCACAGGGAAGCAGCGCCTCTGCCCCTCCTCGCTCTTCCTCCAGGCCCTCCCGAGCGTCCCCACCCCAAACCCCTCCCCGGGTCTCAGCACAGGGAAGGAGCAGCATCCGAGATGCTAACATGGCCAGGACGGTTTGCCAAACCATTTTCAGTCTGCTTCCCCGAGTCAGTGGCTTCCCTCCTGCCAAAGAGAATTCCAACCCAAGGCCTGCCAGAGATCCACAGCCTGGCGCTTCCCCAGGCTTGGTCACAGTCTCTTAACCCCAATATCTTTATATGTGAAACAGGTTCAGAAACATCTACCTATAAGAACTAAATAAAACTAAGTATCCACCCAAATGTCCATCGGCAGACAAATGGATAAACAAAATGTGGTCTATACAATGGAATATTACTCAGCCTTAAAAAGGAAGGAAACGCCGGGCGCGGTGGCTCAAGCCTGTAATCCCAGCACTTTGGGAGGCCGAGACGGGCGGATCATAAGGTCAGGAGATCGAGACCATCCTGGCTAACACGGTGAAACCCCGTCTCTACTAAAAAATACAAAAAACTAGCCGGGCGAGGTGGCGGGCGCCTGTAGTCCCAGCTACTCGGGAGGCTGAGGCAGGAGAATGGCATAAACCTGGGAGGCGGAGCTTGCAGTGAGCTGAGATCCGGCCACTGCGCTCCAGCCTGGGCGACAGAGCAAGACTCTGTCTCAGAAAAAAAAAAAAAATACAAAAAACTAGCCGGGCGAGGTAGTGGGCGCCTGTAGTCCCAGCTACTCGGGAGGCTGAGGCAGGAGAATGGCGTGAACCCAGGAGGCGGAGCTTGCAGTGAGCTGAGATCCGGCCACTGCACTCCAGCCTGGGCGTCAGAGCGAGACTCCGTCTCAAAAAAAAAAAAAAAAAAGGAAGGAAACTCTGACCTAGGTTACAATACAGATAAACATTGAGGACCTTGTGTTAAGTGAAATTAGCCAGTCACAAAAGGGCAAATGTTTTATGATTCCACTTATATGAGGTAACTAAAGCTTTAGTCAAACCCATAAAGACAGAAAGCAGAACGGTGGTTGCCAGGGCTGGAGGGTGGGGAGGATGGCAAGAATGGGGAATTATTGTTTAAAAGGTAAAGAATCTCACTTTGAAATGAAATATTTCTGGTGATGGGTGGTAGTAATGGCTGTACATCAATGTGAATATATTTAATGCCATCAAACTATAAAAAACTATAATGATTAAAATGGAAAATGTTACATATATTTTTACACACACATACCCCCCCCCCAAAAAAAAGCAAGTACTCAAAAGCCCTTGGTCCCCACAGGTGCTCAATTCCACAGATGTCTGTTGATTTACCACATTCTGGCATCTCCACAGGGCCCTCCCAGAGACCCGCAGCGCCCTCCGTCTTTGCCCCTTGCTGGATGCCTCATGCACACTTAGGATTTCCAGCCCATCTCTGCCTCTAAAGCACACACCTGGCCTATAAAGGGTCAGGGCACACACCACGGCTCCCCAGCCAAGCCGTTTGCCCTTCCCTGCACTCCCCCTGCCCTTTCTCATTTCATACCTAAGCTCATAATCTATAGCCATCCGCTCCTCCACCAAAGCAGAGGAAAGAGCCTGGGGGTCCCAGAGGCTGCGTCCCTCCTGGCCAAATGGGAACAATCTCTGTAAAGCACCCAACACCACACCAGACACCCCCAGGTGCTCCATACACAGCTGTCTCCCCCATGATGCTTCCCCAGGCACTAAAAGTAAGAAGCAAAACTTCACAAGTAGAAGTGGAAGGGACTTCACAGGATGCAGAGGAAGAAAATCCCAAGATGGCCGGGTCTACTGGGACCCTGAGTCAGCAGTGGCTCACGCCTGTAATCCCAGCATTTTGGGAGGCCAAGGCAGACGGATCATCTAAGGTCAGGAGTTCAAGACCAGCCTGGCCAACATGGTGAAACCTCGTCTCTACTAAAAATACAAAAATTAGCCGGGCGTGCTGGCGGGCACCTGTAATCCCAGCTACTTGGTAGGCTGAGTCAGGAGAATTGCTTGAACCTGGGAGGCGGAGGTTGCAGTGAGCCAAGATCGTGCCACTGTACTCCAGCCTGGGTGACAGAGTGAGACTCCATCTAAAAAAAAAAAACAACAAAAAAAACCAAGAAAATCGCAGAATGACAGTTGTGCAGCAGGCCTGGGGGGCATCTGGCACAGAATAAAGCAGGAGGGCAGCGGCCTCCGGGAGGATTACTTTTAGGAAAAAAAAATCTTAGGTCACCTGGTATACTGGACTATATTAAGAGAATTTTAGGCCAGGTGCAGTGCCTCACTCCTGTAATCCCACCACTCTGGGAGGCCCAGGCAGGACTGCTTGAGCGCAGGAGTTCACGATCAGCTCGGGCAACACAGCAAGACCCCGTCTCCACAAAAAATAAAAAAAGTAGCCAGGCAAGGTGATGCTTGCCTGTAGTCCTAACTACTCAGGAGGCCAAGGTGGCAGGATCGCTTGAGCCCAGGAGGTAGAGCCTGTGGTGAGGCAGTGAGCTATGACTATGCCACTGCACTCCAGCCTGGATGACAGAGCAAGACCTTGTCTCTTAAAACAAAGAAGAAAAAAAAAGAGTGAGAATTTTACTCTTTTCTGAACAGTTTGAAGATAAACTAATGATAGATGTAGAAACAAGTGACCAAATGAAAAAAATCAAGAACATTATCTCCAGGAAAACCAAAAAGCTGTATGAGAAAAGAAATGTAAAACTATATGGAACAGCTGTGACCAATGTTTACTTTGTAAAGATACTAAAGTCTCGAATATAAGTTTAATCAAAAACTATAGGAAGGCCAGGCAGGTGGCCTGGGCAGAAGGCTGGCTGTAATCCCAGCACTTTGGGAGGCTGGGGCAAGAGGATGGCTTCAGACCAGGAGTTCGAGACCAGCCTACACAAGGCAGTGAGGTACCATCTTGATAAAATATTTATTTTTTGGCCAGGTACTGTGGTTCACACCTGTAATCCCAGCACTTTGGGAGGCCGAGGCGTGCGGATCTCCTGAGATCAGGAGTTTGAGACCAGCCTGACCAACATGGTGAAACCCCATCTCCACTAAAAACGCAAAAATTAGCCAGGGGCCTGGGTGGCAGGCGCCTGTAATCCCAGTTATTTGGGAGGCTGAGGCAGAAGAATCGCTTGAACCCAGGAGGCGGAGAGTGCAGTGAGCCGAGATAGCGCCACTGCACTCCAGCCTGGGTGCAACAGAGCAAGACTCCGTCTCAAAAAAAAAAAAAAAAAATTTTTTTTATTTTACATTTATTTTTTACTTTTCTCACTCTGTGACCTGTAATCTGTAGCCTGTAACTCTCACTCTGTCACCCAGGCTAGAGTCCAGTGGTATAATCTCAGCTCACTGCAACCTCCGCCTCTTGGGTTCAAGCGATTCTCCTGCCTCAGCTTCCCAAGTAGCTGGGACTACAGGCATGCGCCACGATGCCTGGCTAATTTTTGTACTTTTAGTAGAGACGGGGTTTCACCATGTTGGCCAGGCTGGTCTCGAACTCCTGACCTCAGGTGATGTGCCTGCCTCGGCCTCCCAGAGCGCTGGAATTACAGGCGTGAGTCACTGCACCCGGACTTTATAAAAACTTTACAATTAGCCAGGCATGGTCGTAGGCACCTGGCTATGGCAGTGTATTGCTGGATTTTTCCAATGCCTCTTGCTCCTAAATACGGTCACAAGACTGGGTTCCGGACAGTAAATATACCAGGGGTTAGTTTCCCAGTGTCTTCCTTAAAGGTAGCTAGGTCACTCTTCATCCCATTCTCCTGTCTGCTAGCTGCAATGTGACTCCTGGAACCGAAGCAGCTGCTTGGGCCTTAAGGGAATATTCACAAAGGAAGTCATGCTCATGAGCCACAAGACGGAAGCATCTGGGTCCCTGAGAGCTTCATGGAGCAGAGCTGCCACACCTTCCCTAGACTACCTACCCTCCAGACATTTATAGGAAAGAGAAGGAAATTTCTCTTATATAAGCCACTGCTATTTGGGATCTGTTAAAGCCAAACTTCATCTTAACTGCCACAAACACATTCAAGTATTTTATTTAGAAATACAGATGCAAGGTCAGGTGTGGTGGCTCACACCTGTAATCCCAGCACTTTGGGAGGCTGAGGCAGGTGGATCATGAAGTCAGATCAAGACCCTCCTGGCTAACATGGTGAAACTCCATCTCTATTGTGCCACTGTACTCCAGCCTGGGCGACAGGGGAGAGAGCAAGACTTTGTCTCAAAAAAAAAGAAATACAGATCCAAAGAAAAAAGAAATACAGATGCAAATGGTAGAATAAAAAGATGAGGCCGGGCGCAACGGCTCACACCTGTAATCCCAGCACTTTGGGAGACCAAGGTGGGCAGATCACATGGTCAGGAGATCCAGACCATCCTGGCTAACATGGTGAAACCCCATCTCTACTAAAAATACAAAAATTAGCTGGGCGTGGTGGCGGCGCCTGTAATCCCAGCTACTGGGGAGGCACAGTGAGGCAGGAGAATGGCATGAACCCGGGAGGCGGAGCTCGCAGTGAGCCGAGATCGCGCCACTGCCCTCCAGCCTGGGCAACAGAGCAAGACTCCGTCTGAAAAAAAAAAAAGACGAAGAGTTGGCATCTAGGAAGATCTAGGAAGCTGCACTTGGGAATGAGTAGAAGAGGCCCAAACGACTTCTGTTTCCGCTTCAAACCTTGTACTACAATTTTATATTTTAAGCGATGCACATAAAATATACATAATTGTAAAAAAGAAAAAAAAAGGCCAAGGGCAGTGGCTCATGCCTGTAATCCCAACACATTGGGAGGCCGAGGCAGGCCGATCATTTGAAGTTAGGTGTTCAAGACCAGCCTGGCCAACATGGTGAAACCCAGCTCTACTAAAAATACAAAAATCAGCCGGGCGTGGTGGCACATGCCTGTAGACCCAACGACTTGGGAGGGCGAGGCAGGAGAATCACTTTAACCCACGAGGCAGAGGCTGCAGTGAGCCGAGATTGCTCCAAAAAAAAAAAAAAAAAAAAAAAAAAAAAAGAAGAAAAGCAAAGCCGGGGCAGTGGCTCATGCCTGTAATCCCAGCACTTTGGGAGGCCAAGGCGGGAGGATCACCTGAGGTCCGGAGTTCAAGACCAGCCTAACCAACACGGAAAAACCCTGTCTCTACTAAAAATACAAAATTAGTCAGGAGTGGTGGCGCATGCCTGTAATCCAAGCTACTCAGGAGGCTGAGGTGGGAGAATCGCTTGAACCCGGGAGGCAGAGGTGGCGGTGAGCTAAGATTACGCCACTGCACTCCAGCCTGGGCAACAAGAATAAAAGTCCATCTCAAAAAAAAAAAGAAAAAGAAAAAATAAGCAACCATCAGAGCAAGAAGTGGTCAGAGCAGGGACGGTCTGGAGGGCCGACCCAGAAGTAAGGGAGACTCTGGGGAAGGTGAGCAAAGCAACAGTGGTGGGGGTGGCACCAGTGTTGGGTGCGGAGGAGAAATGAATGGAAACCCGTGAGAGTGGGCAGCTGGTCTGGGGCTATCCTGTTGGAAGCTAGGCAGAGGCCTCGTTGTCACTGACTTCAGCCATTTAGAGACCCACTCAGGGCTCTCCATCCTGCCCCAAGACCACTGTTTTGAGCTAGGGTTCCCAGAGGACTTTCCAGTGGGAACAGAAGCCTGATCTGGGCCTTCCAACAGCCATTCAGTTTTCATTCTGGCTTCAGTTTTCTTTCTTTTTTTTTTTTTTTGAGATAGGGTCTCACTCTGGCACCCAGGCAGGAGTGCAACAGTGCAATCACGGCACACTGCAGCCTTGACATCTTGGCCTTAAGCGATCTTTCTGCCTCAGCCTCCCCAGTAGCTGGGACTACAGGCTAGCACCACCACACCCGGCTAATTTTTAAAAAATTTTTACTAGAGGTCGTGTCTCGCTTTGTTGCCCAGGCTGGTTTCAAACTGCTGGCCTCAAGTGATCCTCCCACCTTGGCCTCCCAAAGTGCTAGAATCACAGGCTTGAGTGAGCCACCATGCCTGGCCCCTGCTTCATTTTTCCAGATGCCCCCTCTTCCATCCAAAAGTCATTGTGGCCCCATGCCACCTGCTCGGTCCTTCCCACGTGGTGCTGAACAGTTTCTGTTGTGTTCTGCAACCCCAGTCACTCACGAAGATCAAGCCATTTCTAGTGACCCTCTGCCGCGCTGGGGGGCCTTTCCTAGGGGAGTGGTCTCCAGCACTCTGCCTCTCCTAGGAGCTCTCCAGGCTGCGTTGCAGAGCCAGTTATCTGTGAGTTCACATTTCCTGCACCCCAGATGATGGGCTGGGACTAGACCTGCCCAACCCACACCAGGCACACAGAAGGCCCGGCATGTGTCTGCTGCACGAATGAGTAAGTGAATGAGGGAAAGAGGGGATGACTGAGCATCCTTCAGTCAAAGTGGGCAGCCTGGTGCTCAGGCACCTGCTGGGGTACAGCTTGTGGGGTGCTCCCCGTCTGCTCTGGGGGGACGTTCTACCCCACCCAGACTCGCCCTTTCCAAACTCTCCAAGATTCCCACTCCCACAGCTGCTCACCGCCAGGGGCCCCACCCTCCACACCCCCTCACAGGCTTCTCCTCAGGGCCCCCATCCCTGGGAGCCCAGGAAGGAAGAAAGCAGTGTTCACATGACGAAGTCCCAAGTGGCCATCCCCCTCCACGGCCTGGCAGGAACCCCAAGGTTTCTGGGTGGGCCCCTTGCCTCAGCCTCAGGTACGGGGCCGAACCTGATGGGCTCCTTACCGTACATCTTGCCCTCGTCCGACAGGATAATTTTACGCCGGCCACAGGGCGGGTAGATGGCCAGGGCCTCCTGGAAACTCTGCTCAATGTCCGGGCTCCACACGCCCTCTGCATCATTGTCGATGGGCTTGTCCAGCGCCTGACTGCCCCCAGAGACGTTGCTCCCCTCAGGGGAGTTGGGAGAGCTCCACTCGTTGGAGGTAATGGTGCCGGCCTTGCCCTCCAAGGCTCCGCTTGGAGGAGCGCCCGTTGGACCTGTGGGGACAGGAACCGCAGCCCCGGTGAGAAGCGGACGAACTGTGTGGGTCATAGGATGAGGGCACTCCAGGGAGTGCCAGAGCCCAAATCAGTTGCTCAGGAAGCAAAGCATCAAGTGACAGGTCTGTGAGAATCAAGCCTGGGGTCTTGAACAGGTCATTTCTCCTCTGGAGAGCTCGTCTTCCCATCTGTCGAATGAGCACAATGACCTAGGCACTCCCTGACATCAAGGTTCTAGGAACCCAGGCAAGGGCTGAGAAGCAGGAGACAAGGACGCAGTGCCAGGGATGCACTGACATTAAATCAACACTGGGCAAAAAGCATGCAAAATACTGGGGACTATTGGTGGGAATGCAAAATTGTGCAGGCCGGGCGCTGGGGGTCACACCTGTAATCCCAGCACTCTGAGAGGCTGGGACAGGTGGATCACTTGAGGTCAGGAGCTCAAGACCAGCCTGGCCAACACGGTGAAACCCCATTTCTACTAAAAATACAAAAATTAGCCAGGTGTGGTGGCAGGCACCTGTAATCTCAGCTACTCGGGAGGCTGAGGCAGGAGAATCGCTTGAATCCGGGAAGCAGAGGTTGCAGTGAGCCGAGATCCCGCCATGACACTCCAGCCTGGGCGACAGAGCGAGACCATATGACCCAACATCTGGGTATATACCCAAAAACAGGGAAAGCAGGGTCTCAAAGAGATATGTGCACACTCACGTTCATGGTGGCATTATTCACAAGAGCCAAAAGGTAGAAACAACCCACATGTCCATCAATGGATGAATGGATGAACAAAATGGGTCTATACTTACAGCAACACACAAGCTTTAAAAAGGAAGGCAACCTGGACACGTGCTGCAGCACAGCACTCTGTCTGGGGGCAGAGTCTCCTGATTAGGACATTACGCTGAGTGAAATACGCCAGTTACAAAACAACCCAAACACGACATGGTTCCACTGACGAGGTATCTAAAGCAGCCACATTAGGCCAGGCACAGTGGCTCATGCCTACAATCCCAGCACTTTGGGAGGCTGAGGCGTGAGGATCCCTTGAGCCCAGGAGTTTCAGACCAGTCTAGTCAATATAGGGGGACCCCATCTCTACAAAAAATTAATTAAAAAAAAATTACCCAGGTGTGCTGGCTCACACCTACAGTCCCAGCTACTCCGGAGGGTGAGGGGGGAGAATCACTTGAGCCTGGGAAGTCAAGGCTGCAGTGAGCCATGATTGCGCCACTGCACTCTAGCCTGGGTGACAGAGCAAGGCAGTCTCAAAATAAATAAATACAATACAATAAAAATAAAGTAGTTGGCAGGGTGCAGTGGCTCCCAGCACTTAGGGAGGCTGAGGCAGGAAGATCATTTGAGTCCAGGAGTCAGCAAGACTTCATCTTTACTAAAAATGTTTAAAAAAAAAAATGTTTTTAAGTGGTCAAACTAATAGAAACAGAGTAGAATGGTGGTTACCAGGGGCTGGTGGGAGAAAGAAACAGAGACTTGTGACTTGAGGGGTAGAGTTTCGGTTTTGCACGATGAAGAAGTTTCTGGAGATCTGCCGCACAGCAACGTGAATATACTTAACACTACCAACCTGGATACTTAAAAAGGGTTAGGATGGTAAACTTTGTGGTCTTTTTTACCACAATGAAAAATTTTTAAAAATGCATATACAATATAATATAGGTCACTGTTCTCCTGTTCCCTTCCCGACTCAGGCTCTCTCTAAAAGAAACAGTCTGGGCAGCTCCTCACACACTGGTGCAATGGCAGGATTGACTTTCTGGTGCCTCTGGGGGCTCATGGCCACAACCCTGCCTTCCCCTAACATGAAACAAATCCAGTGACCTCTCGGCTCCAACCATCCAAGCTGTAAGCTTCCAGACACAGTTCTCAGGGGTTTATGAAAGAGCAGGATGTACTAGTCATCTTAAGGAAGTTTTTGGGTTATGAGTACCAGGTGGGAACCACGTACCTCCCACAGCCCTCCCAGAGCCCCCAACTTCTCCCCAACCCAGCCACTGAGTCCACTTGTAAAGGAGGACCTCACCCCACCACACACATTGCCCGTCCCTTCTCCCTGACCAGCCTTGAAGAGTAATGCAGTCCAGCAGCCCAAACCCAGGCTGGGGGTCTAAACCCCCGAGTTCACCACTTCCACCTCGGACCCTCTAAAGTGAGACCTCCCAGAGCGTTCCTTATCACTCCCCTCCATACCCTCAAACCCCTCATCTCCCACCCACGGCCTGTGAGAAGGACAATGTCCTTCACAGAGAGGCACTGTGAGGGTGGGGGTGAGGGTCGAGGGAAGGGAGGGGCTAAGTGTGGGAGGCACATCCCAGGAGGAGAGGTCAAAAGGAGCTTGGCAAAGCAGCTGGCGCAGACATGTAGTGGGAAAGAGGGTAGAGCCACTGATACTTAAAGCAGGAACCGGCCGGGCACAGTGGCTTACACCTATAATCACAGCACTTTGGGAGGCCAAGGCAGGTGGATCCCCTGAGGTCAGGAGTTCAAGACCACCCTGGCCAACACGGCGAAACCCCATCTCTACTAAAAATAAGAAAATGAGCCGGGCATGGTGGCAGGTGCCTGTAATCCCAGCTACTCAGGAGGCTGAGGCCAGAGAATCACTTGAACCCGGGAGGCAGAGGTTGCAGTGAGCCAAGATGGTGCCACCGCACTCCAGCCTGGGCAGCAGAGCGAGACTCCATCGCAAAAAAAAAAAAGCAGGAACCCCCTCCCCACAAGGAAACCTAAGCCAGCTCCTTCAGCTTGCTGAAAAGGGCACTGAGGCCCAAAGGCCTAAGGACGCGCCCAAGGTCGCGCAGTGAGACCAAGGTGCAGGCCAAGGTCTTGTTCTCAGTCCTTCAGAGTCACTGGTCTTTTTAGTGTAACAAGTATTGTCTGTGGTCTCTGTGGCTGTTTAAGTCAGTTTTCATTAGAGTTTGTCTGGGGGCAGAGTCGCTTGATCAATAATAAACTATCTTATTCTCTTACCAGAAATTCTGGTCTTGACTCTATTCTAAACATGAAAACATTTTTCCATACTTACAAAACAAATGTCTTTTTTTGTGTGTGGGGGTGGGGACGGAGTCTTCCTCTCTCACTCAGGCTGGTGGGCAGCGGTGCAATCTCGGC
This sequence comes from Macaca nemestrina, assembly GCF_043159975.1. Taxonomy (NCBI): domain Eukaryota; kingdom Metazoa; phylum Chordata; class Mammalia; order Primates; family Cercopithecidae; genus Macaca; species Macaca nemestrina. The sequence continues at coordinate 140,243,661 of NC_092134.1, forward strand.
TCACTGTAACCTCCGTCTCCCAAGTTCAAGCGATTCTCCCACCTCAGCCTACGGAGTAGCTGGGATTACAGGCACACATCACCACACCCAGCTGATTTTTGTATTTTTAGTAGAGACGGGGTTTCGCCACGTTGGCCAGGCTGGTCTCAAATTCCTGACCTCAGGTGATCCATCCACCTCGGCCTCCCAAAGTGCTGAAATTACAGGCGTGAGCCATCATGCCCGGCCCAAAACAAACTACTTGAAAGAGTTGTCAACTTTAATTTCTGGCAATATAGTAGATAAGATGATTTTAAAACTCTCATTTTATAAATAAATTTATAAACAATTGAGCAAAGCTCCCTTAGTAATGAGGAAGCTGGTTTTTTATTTTTCATCACTTTAAATTTTTACATTTTTTTTTATTTTTTAGAGACAGAGTCTTGCTCTGTCGCCCAGACTGAAGCACACTGGCAAGATCATAGCTTAGTACAGCACTGAACTCATGGGTTCAAGAGATCCTCCTGCCTCAACCTCCTGAGTAGCTGGGACTCTAGTCACACACCACCATGCCTGGCTAATTATTTATTTATTGTAGAGATTATGTATTTACTGTAGAGGTCTCACTATGTTGCCTAGGCTGGTCTTGAACTTCCAGCCTCAAGCAACTCTCCCTCCTTGGCCTCCCATGGAGGCAGCCACCATGCCTGGCCACAACTGGGTTATAATGGCTGCTCAGAGATGAGACCTTAGACCGGAGAGATGCAGAGAAGCTGAAACTGGGAACTATACCTACATCCTCAGAGAACCAGTAGAACACTGACAAAATATGACAGTGAAGATTCTCTGGGCCAGGCATTCTCTGGGCCAGGCGAAGCAGCTCATGTCTATAATCCCAGTACTTTGGGAGGCTGAGGTGGGAGGATCATTTGAGGTCAGCAGTTCAAGACCAGGCTGGCCAACATGGCAAACCTCATCTCTACTAAATATACAAAAATTAGCTTGGCATGGTGGCACATGCCTATAATCCCAGCCACTCGGGAGGCTGAAGCAAGAGAATGACTTGAACCTGGGAGGCAGAGGCTGCAGTGAGCTGAAATCGCGCCACTGCACTCCAGCGTAGGCAGAGACTCCATCTCAAAAACAAAAACAAAACCAAAAACAAACAAACAAAAAAAGATTCTCTGTCTTAGCCTAAATTCTAGATATAAAAAAGAATTCTTTTTTTTTTTTTTTTTTTTTTTTGAGACGGAGTCTCGCTCCGTCGCCCAGGCTGGAGTGCAGTGGCCGGATCTCAGCTCACTGCAACCTCCGCCTCCCGGGTTCACGCCATTCTCCTGCCTCAGCCTCCTGAGTAGCTGGGACTACAGGCGCCCGCCACCTCGCCCGGCTAGTTTTTTGTATTTTTTAGTAGAGATGGGGTTTCACCGTGTTAGCCAGGATGGTCTTGATCTCCTGACCTCGTGATCCACCCGTCTCGGTCTCCCAAAGTGCTGGGATTACAGGCTTAAGCCACCGCGCCCAGCCAAGAATTCTTATAAAAAAAAATTTGTAACCAAGGGCCTACCCTTTAATGGATTTGAAATTTGAATTTGATATCGCTTAGTAACCTCCAGTCAATTCTTAAAAATAAACAGTGGTCCCAGGTGGAAAATCTCTGAGGAGATTATGTTTAAATGATTATTGACCTAAATAAGGAATTGTAAATATGGGAAAGAACAAGGTATTATCAAAAATACAAAGTAGGCTGGAAAAAGAACTACATCAAACATTTAAAAATAAATATTTTAGTCACTGAAATTAAAAACTCAATGGTTGGGATTAACAAGTTAGATACAGCTAGATAAAGAAGTAACAATCTGGGCCGGGCGCGGTGGCTCAAGCCTGTAATCCCAGCACTTTGGGAGGCCGAGACGGGTGGATCACGAGGTCAGGAGATCAAGACCATCCTGGCTAACACGGTGAAACCTCGTCTCTACTAAAAATTACAAAAAACTAGCCGGGCGAGGTGGCGGGCGCCTGTAGTCCCAGCTACTCAGGAGGCTGAGGCAGGAGAATGGCGTGAACCCGGGAGGCGGAGGTTGCAGTGAGCTGAGATCCGGCCACTGCACTCCAGCCTGGGCGACAGAGCGAGACCACGTCTCAAAAAAAAAAAAAAAAGAAGTAACAATCCGGAAGACAGAGCTGAGGAAATTACCCAGATGTATTTTTTAAATGACAGTAAAGAGCAAGCAGAACAGAATAAGGCAATTCAACATCAGAATTCCAGAAAAAGAGAACATAGAAAATAAATAAAGTAGAGCAACATTGGAAGAGATAATAGCAGGCAATTTTCCAGATGAATAGAAGAGATGACTCCAATAATTCAGGAACCATGCTCAATCCTAACCAGGATAAATTCAAATAAAAGGAACACATAACATAGGGACACTGCAGAATACCCAAAACAGAGATCTTTAAAGCAGGGAGAATGAAAAAGGGCAGATTATCTAGAAAGGAAGGACTATTAAACTGATATTGAACTTCTTGGCCTGGTGTGGTGGGTCATGCCTTTAATCCCAGCACTTTGGGAGGCCAAGGCAGGTGGATCGCTTGAGGTCAGGAGTTTGAGACCAGCCTGGGCAACATAGTGAGACCCCTGTCTCTGCTAAAAATACAAAAACTAGCTGGGTGTGGTGGTGGGCGCCTGTAATCCCAGCTACTTGGGAGGCTGAGGCATGAGAATCGCTGGAACCCAGGAGGTAGAGGTTGCAGTGAGCCCACATTGCGCCACTGCACTCCAGCCTGGGTGACAGAGGGAGATTCTGTCTCAAAAACATCAACAACAAACCGATAGCAAACTTCGTAACAGTAACACTAGAAGACTCAATATAACATCACCATACTATTAAAAGAAAATATCTGTTAATCTGGAATTTAAAACCCAAACAAAAAATCATTCAAGAGTGAAGATTAAACAGAGGCATTTTTAGACAAAAATAGATAATTTACCAATCAAAAAGCCTCACTGAGAAAAACAGGGCTGGGCATGGTGGCTCAGACCTATAATCTCAGCACTTTGGGAGGCCAAGAGGCAGGAGGATTGCTTGAAGCCAGGAGATCCCACAGGGTGGGGGCTCGGTTCCGTGGGACTGCCTCCCACTTCTGATGCCAATCCCATGCCCTGGGTTGTTCTACCTGTGCTTCTGACCCACCAGCTATAGATGAGGTTCCTACAGTCCTCTTCTTAGGATCAATTAACCTGCCAGGGTAACTCACAGAACTCAGAGAAACACCCCCTACCTTTACCAGTTTATTATAAAGGATCTCACAAAGGATAAGAGACACACAGGGCAAGACACGTGGGAAGGTTGGAGAAGCTTCCATGTTCTTTCCTGGGTAAGCCACCCTTCAGGTCCCTCCACGTGTTTGGCTTTCTGGAAGCTCCTCAAACCCAGTCCTTCTAGGTGTCCATGGTGGCTTCATTACATAGGCATGATTGATTAAACCATTGGCCATTGGTGATCAACTTGACCTTCAGACCCTCTCAGCTCCCTGAGGTTGGAGGGTGTGGCTGAAAGTTCCACCCCTCTAATCCTACCTTTGGTCTTCCTGGAGTCTGGTCCCATCCTGAAGCTACCTAGGGGCTGCAAGCCCTAAGTCGACTCATTAGCATACAAAAAGACACATCATTTTGAAGATTGCAAGGATTTTAGGCGTTGTATCGCATGAAACTGAATGAAGTCCCAATATATCTTTTTTTTGTTTGTTTGAGCTTTTTTTTGGCCCAGGCTGGAGTGCAGTGGTGCAATATGGGCTCACTGCAACCTCTGCCTCCCAGGTTCAAGCGATTCTCCTGCCTCGGCCTCCAGAGTAGCTGGGATTACAGGGACCTGCCACCTCGCTCGGCTAATTTTTGTATTTTTAGTAGAAACAGGGTTTCGCCATGTTGGCCAGGCTGGTCTCGAACTCCCAACTTCAGGTGATCCACCCACCTCAGCCTCCCAAAGTGCTGGGATTACAGACCTGAACCACCACGCCAGGCCCCCAGTATACATTTCACAGTGTCACAATACTTAAATAAATGGAGAGAAACTGTGTGTTCATGAAAGGGACAACAATATTATAAAGATGTTGAATCTCTCCAAATAAATCATAAATTCAATAAATTGTGATTTTTTTATTTTATTTTTATTTTTTTGAGATGGAGCCTTGCTCTGTCACCCAGGCTGGAGTGCAGTGGCGTGATCTCAGCTCATTGCAATCTCCATCTCCCAGGCTCGAGTGATTCTCCTGTCTCAGCTTCCCAAGTAGCTGGGATTACAGGCACGTGCCACCACCACACCTGTCTAATTTTTATATTTTTAGTAGAGACAGGATTTCATCATGTTGGCCAGGCTGGTCTGGAACTCCTGACCTCAAGTGATCCTCCTCCTCAGCCTCCCAAAGTGCTGGGATTACAGGTGTGAGCCACCGCACCCGGCCCTGAAATTGTGATTTTAAAAAATTCCACACAGTTGTCCACAAAGCTTAACAAGCTGATTCTGAAAACGCATGGAAGAAGCAGGAGCAGTCTGCAGTCTTCCGAGTCGGCTCCAGGCTCCCTTTCTCCATATTCCCTGGGCTCCATACTTCACCAGATTCATTCCATAGATTTGTCCCTGGGTTCTGACCTGACCTCTTCTTTTTAAACCCTTAACGGACTCCTGCGGGGATCCCCACCCAAGGCTTGCATTCCCACTCTATTGGTTTAATCCCCAAATCTGTGTATCTTTCCTGAGGTGAAGGTCCTCACAGCAACTGCCTACCAGGCATCTCTAATCAATTTCCAGAGCTCCTCAAACTCAACATGCCCAAAACCAAGTGTTCAGCTTGCCCCCCAGTCCTGTTCCTCCTCCTCGGCTCTCTCTCAGGAAATGAACCACTATCCACACAGAGACCAGAAAGCTAGGAATGCAGCCGTGCACTGCATACCAAAATTTCGGTCAGCCCCAAACGTTCATTCAAAGGGGGTCCCATAAGATGACAGCGGAGCTGAAAAATTCCTATTGCTTAGTGATGTCAGAGCCATCCTACCGTCGCAGAGCCACACATTCCTCACGTGTGTCTGGTGGCACTGGTGTACACAAACCTACTGTGCTGCCTGTTGTAGCACACAAGTCTAGCATACACAATTATGTACAGTACACAATCCTTAATAAATGACTACGTTACTGGTTTATATATTTACTATACTTTTTATCATCTTTTTTCTATTATATCTGTTTTCTCTATTTTTTTTTATTTTTTGAGACAGAGTCTAACTGTCACCCAGGCTGGAGTGCAGCAAGTGGTGCAGTATCAGCTCACTGCAGCTTCTGCTTCCTGAGTTCAAGCGATTCTCGTGACTCGGCCTCCCAAGTAGCTGGGATTACAGGCATGCACCACCATGCCCAGTGAATTTTTTTGTATTTTTAGTAGAGGCAGGGTTTCACTATGTTGGCCAGGCTGATCTTGAACTACTGACCTCTGGTGATCTGCCCGCCTCGGCCTCCCAAAGGGCTGGGATTGCAGGCATGAGCCACCGTGCCTGGCCTTTATCATCATTTTAGAGTGTACTCCTTCTACTTATGAAAAAAAAATGACTGTAAAACAGCCTTAGGTAGGCCCTTCGGGAGGCATTCCAGAAAAAGATACTGTTACCCTAGGAGATGATATCTCCATGCCCCTAAAGGGAGTTACTGCCCCTAAAGGGTTCCTAGTGGGGCAGAACGTGCAAGTGGAAGGCAGTGATACTGACAATCCTGACGCTGTGCAGGCCTAATGTGCACGTTTGTCTCTGTTTTTATTATTATTTTTTATTTTTTTGAGATGGAGTTTTGCTCTTGTTGCCCAGGCTGGAATGCAATGATGCGATCCCAACTCACTGCAACCTCTGCCTCCCAGGTTCAAACAATTCTCTGCCTCAGCCGCCTGAGTAGCTGGGATTACAGGCAACTGCCGCCATGCCTGGCTAATTTTTTGTGTTTTTTTTAGTAGAGACAGGGTTTCGCCATGTTGGCCAGACTGGTCTTGAACTCCTGACCTCGTGATCCACCCGCCTCAGCCTCCCAAAGTGCTGGGATTACAGGCGTGAGCCACTGTGCCTGGTTGGTATGTCTCTGTTTTTAACAACAAAGTTAAAAAGTAAAAAAACAGCCAAGGCAGGTGGATCACGAGGTCAGCCTGAGACCAGCCTGGCCAATACGCTGAAACCCCGTGTCTACTAAAAATACAAAAATTAGCCGCGTTTTACCCCATATAGGTACACAGTGAATGGAGCTTGCAGGACTGGAAGCTGCTCTGGGTGAGTCAATGAGTGAGCGATGAGTGAATGTGCACTACTGTAGGTTTTACTGTATACTATTGTACACTAGGACATTACTGTAGCCTTTATAAAAATAGATACTTAGGCCGGGCGCGGTGGCTCACGCCTGTAATCCCAGCACTTTGGGAGGCCGAGACGGGCGGATCACGAGGTCAGGAGATCGAGACCATCCTGGCTAACACGGTGAAACCCCGTCTCTACTAAAAAATACAAAAAACTAGCCGGGCGAGGTGGCGGGCGCCTATAGTCCCAGCTACTCGGGAGGCTGAGGCAGGAGAATGGCGTGAACCCGGGAGGCGGAGCTTGCAGTGAGCTGAGATCCGGCCACCGCACTCCAGCCTGGGTGACAGAGCGAGACTCCGTCTCAAAAAAATAATAATAAATAAAAATAAAAAAAAAATAAAAATAGATACTTAGGCTACACTAAATGTATTTAAAATGTTTTTTCTTCAAGAATATATGAACCTTGGCTTTCTATATCTTTTTTACTTTTTAAACTTCTTAATTTTTTGATTCTTTTATAGTAACACTTAGCTTAAAACGCAAACACCTCACGCCTGTAATCCCAGCACTTTGGGAGGCAGAGGCAGGCGGATCACGAGGTCAGGAGATCGAGACCATCCTGGCTAATATGGTGAAACCCCGTCTCTACTAAAAATACAAAAAAATTAGCCGGGCGTGGTGGCGAACGCCTGTAGTCTCAGCTACTCAGGAGGCTGAAGCAGGAGAATGGCGTGAACCCAGGAGGCGGAGCTTGCAGTGAGCCAAGATCACGCCACTGCACTCCAGCCTGGGCGACAGAGCAAGACTCTGTTATGAAAGATA